>NW_026587216.1:50971358-51123364 GCF_907164565.1 Psammomys obesus | reverse complement strand
TTTCTTTCTTTCTTTCTTTCTTTCTTTCTTTCTTTCTTTCTTTCTTTCTTTCTTTCTTTCTTTCTTTCTCTCTTTCTTTTTTGCACATGGCAAAAAGCAGTGAGGCCAGCCTATGAATGTTACTCAGGAGAGGACTTGGTGGATAATAAAATCAGGAATAAATGGTTCCATCTTCCAGAAGGGAAGGTAGAAGACAGAAGTGCTGAAGTTGAAGTATCCTTGAAAGTGCATGATAGTACTTCTATGGCTTCATACATTCTAAGACTCATTCCCTCATTTTGCCTGTTTCTCATTTACTTTATGGAATCATGTTCTTTATCATATGCCTGTACGGTGGATGTGAATCAGCAGCTAATACGGACACCTCTATTTCATTTGTGCTGCAGTAGCTCGCCATTGCAAACATCAGTGCTGTTGTCATAGTGAACAATAGACATTTAAATGGTAAGTATCTTTGAAGAAATCTGACAAATAGAAGACACACTTTAATCAGTGCAGACAATAGCTCAAGGGTTACAAAGTTCCAAATACATTAACCCGCAACACTAGTTTGTATTTATTTGTAGAAGTGTAAACACTATGTGTAATTCACTCCTACTTAAGTACTTTGTACTTTTTATTAATTATATTTGAGATTACTGTTTTTAAGATATCTATCATGCATACTCTGTACCTCGTGCAATTATAAAGTGTTATCAATTGCTGTAACAAGAAAAAAATGTTTTCATGTATCTGCATTGTCATTTTAAAATGACAATGAAAAATATCTACCCAATATGATGTAGGGATTCCAGCCCATTTGGAATGGTTGAATAATGGTCTCTTTATATTAATTCTTTTTGTCTTAGCCAGCTTTGTTCAAACAACAACTAATGTGCAAAAACTTAGAAAAAGATGCATATGACAAATTTGCTAGCTAACATAGCATTTGATCTTTTTATATACTTAATGTTCACAATGACCTGTGGTTAGACATCCATTGTCACACATTCTGCCTCTTCAGTATGAAAATGTCTCTTAGGAGGGTCTCTGCGAACACCTGAGTCTGCAGAGAAATGACTCATGTGATGCAGGAAGAAAACCAGATTCAGCTTGACATAGTTAGCCATTGTCGGTTCAAGCTCTGAAGTCTAACACCAGGTGGTTTATTTTAGCCATGTTTAAACACAGCACAATTTATAAAAGAAACTTTCCTGGTGACAATTGACTCAGTGCCCTGTTTACAACAAAGATTAAGGTGTGTCTACGTTGAAATTCTTTACAAAGTACGTATGCCTTCTTCCATAAAGATCGGTCCTGTTAAATATGAAACAACGTTCACGATAAGGGTCTAGGGAGGATGATTGTGGTAAACACAGTGACCGCAGGAGTCGAGACTGGCCTGGCCCAGAGATGACACAGACATTACTTGGGCTGTTATAAAGTACAAGTGACATCACTCAGAAGGATGGGTTTCCTGGACTGTGTATCTGTGGCTGAAGGGAGAGTCTGAGATAAGCAAATATGATAGCCTCTGTGATTTGGGTGAGGCCTGCCCTACAGAGAGCAAACGATCACCAGATCATAAACTACAACTTTTCCTAGTATTCTAAATGGTAGACAGGTAAACTTCTTCCTTTCAAGAGAAAAGCCTGTGTGTTTGACTTTTCCTGGCTCCGCAGTGCTTATCTGTGTAAAGAAAGACCTCTTGCCCCCCCCAACACACACATATTATAAATGGACACTAAATAAGTACAGGGAATTGTGGTAATACTGCTTCATATCCTAAAAAGTTCCTGCCTTTGTACAGAGTGTCCTGATACTCAGCTCTACTCTGCAGGTCGTGAGTTTTCCCTTGGGCTTGAAGATTGTTTCTGAAGGTATAGCAAACGTCAATGGAGACTCCTAGCACTTATGTGATAGGTTCTCACATTCTCAGATGTCTTTCAATCAGTATCTTGTACTGTTACAAATGGTGAAAGGAAAAAAAACAAAACCAAAAAACTCGAATAAGCATTTCTGTTTAATTCTTTTGAATAAGCTTATCTACCAGAAGTCTCTTCACCAAAATTTTATAGGATTTGTTCACTCAACAATCATTTATTAATCATTTAATAAAACTTAAATTA
Organism: Psammomys obesus; assembly: GCF_907164565.1. NCBI lineage: Eukaryota > Metazoa > Chordata > Mammalia > Rodentia > Muridae > Psammomys > Psammomys obesus. The sequence goes on along the minus strand of NW_026587216.1, from coordinate 51,121,256 downwards.
GAGTATATACTGAAATTCTATTTTGGATGATTTGTATAGCAGAACGGAATTTTAAAATTCACAGTTGCATTAGGGATTATGTCCTAAAATAGATGCATTATTTCATAGTTATTAAAAAATATATTTTATTCATATTATAATATTATAAGGTATTATAGGATAGTACAGTATTATTAGATAAAATGATCTACATATATTTCCATGATGGTGTCAATAATATACATAAAATTCTGGTTCTGAATAAGAGATGGATAAAAGGTCAGGGTTCACTGAGGAAGAGAGAGTGTGTGAAGTGGAAATTTCTGGTTTCTTTGAAGACTAAATTTTGTCATGTGATGCTTTGCCCCGGTTGGTTTGAGAGAGGGCACATGGTGTTTTGCTGTGATCCCTCACTTGTTAGGGGCCTGACTTTGGCCAGCTGAGAACATCTGAGGGCGGACTTTAAGGAGAGGACATATAGCCAAGGCAGAGTGAGGCACCACTCTTTGGATAGACATCACTGCGCTGGGCGTTCCCAGGCAATCCATCTTGGTCTATGTTGGCCTTTGGACTGGCCTGCTGGTATCCTGACTACTCACTGAGTCTCATAATCCCCTAATGAGCCATCCACCCTGAGCAGCAAGAAGTAGGTAAAAGAGGACTACAGCCCCTTTCCCTATTAATCTCCCATTTAAGTTTGCAGGGGTTTGGAAGGGAGGTAAAGGTACTTAAGAACCCTAAGTAAAGTTGGTTTGGTGAAAAAAATCTAAGCCTACAAGAGTGAGCAGAAGGAATGTAGGAAATAGAGTTTGGGAAGAAATAGGCCCAAATAGTGTCTTCCAGAAATGATAGGACCACTGTTCTGATAAATTCACAAAAATTGTGGTTGCTTGCACAAGACCTGTACAAGCTAAAGACAATCAGCATTTCGGCATGGAATATATGAGGAGCTATTGAGAGTTGATGGCTGCTGAGAGGGGTGTGAGTTTTCTCTAAGGGTGTGACTCCTGGTAAGTTGGCCATGCTCCTGTGTTTAACCTAAAATTCACTAAAAGCACAAACTAAACACAGTGAGTCCATTAAAAATAAAAAGTAAGATCTGGAGAGGACAGAAGCCCCACAAGGAGAGCAAAAGAAACAAAATATCTGAGCACAGGAGTCTTCCCTGAGACTGATACTCCAACCAAGTAGCATGCATGGAGATAACCCAGAACCCCTGCACAGATGTAGCCCATGACAGTTCAGTCTCCTAATGGGTTCCATAGTAATGGGAACAGGGACTGTCTCTGACATGAACTGATTGACCTGCTCTTTGATCACCTCCCTAAGTGGGGGAGCAGCCTTACCAGGCCACAGAGGAAGACAATGCAGCCACTCTTGATGAGACCTGATAGGCTAGTATCAGAGGGAAGGGAAGGAGGACCTCCCCATCAGTGGACTTGGGGAAGGGCATTCATGGAGAAGGGGGAGTAAGGGAGGGATTGGGAGGGGAGGAGTAAGGGAACTACAGGGGGGATACAAAGTGAATAAAGTGTAATTAATAAAAACATAACCAAAAAGTCATGAAATAGAGGAGAGAATATATTTATGAGGAGTGGAAGGCTGATTAGGATAAAAATATATTGTGTACATGCATGGAATTATTGAAGAATCATAAAAATACAAGAAGTTATGATGTTGAGAAAAATATCAATGAATTTCCCTATAGAAAAAAATTGCAGATACACATTCCAGAAAACAGTCGTCTTTGAATGTCAGTGTTTGAACCTTGGTATGCGTGCCTCAGTCTTTCATAGAAGCAAAGCACTGACTAGTGACACGCTGGGTATGGTTTATGGACTAGTTTTACCCTAGTGTGGAATAACTGAAGAGATTTTGTTCTACAAACATTCAGTGCTCCTGGGTAATTTTATTTAATTAATCATAAGAAAAAAATTGATTTTACTATTGTTCACAGATAACATTTTCATGTTACTTAATTTATTTCCCCTTATTCTATGGCAAAATTTCAGTCAACGTTCTATGAGTAATGTAGCCAAGAACAAACAAGCACTGTCTAAGCAAGAAGGTGAAACCATGATCGAGAGAAATTAAGTGTGCATCCTATGTCATCACAGCCACAGCATATCATATGAGAACTGTCCATCTGGGGGCAGCAGAAAGAATACGGTATGACTGTAAGACTTGGACTTAGGAAAAGCATGTCTTCCAAGGCGTTGAGAAGTCAAGTGGCCCAGAGAGATGACTGGATCGATGATGATTCTGGCTGCCAAATCTGATGACTCAAGTTTAGCCCCTGGACTCCCATGGTGAAAAAAAGCATAAACTCCCACAAATTATTCTCTAATCACCATACATATGTTCTGTAGGCATGCCTGAGTACACACACATACACAGAGGCAGAGGTACCTGTGAGCTCTTGTGTTGTAAAAGAAATAATTTTAGTGTGTATAAACCATGTCTAATTTGCAGTGTAAAAGATATAAAACTACAAATAAAAGTAAGCATAGAAAAACAAATCTGTATTTATTCATGTCCAGTTATCTAGAGAGTATGAGACTCTTAACTGAATAACTTCTGGGGGAGAGGAATCATAGTCATAAATTCTTCATGCAAATATTTAAAGTATCACAATTAATCCTTTACCTGTGTGTTTTTATATATTTCTCTCATATATGAGGAAACTGAGATTCATAAAGCCCAGAGATTAGACTGAAGACTTCACAAAATTGTGTGACTCTGGATTCAAAGCTGTACTCCTGGTTCTTAAACACTGGGACGACAGTGGGGAACTGGCTTGGAGGTGTTGCAGAGGTAGGCAGGGTAAGTGAAGAATTTGGTAGACTGAGTTATGAGCAGAATTATGGGTAATGGCTACACAGAAGAGCTAATTCACCCTAATTTCCCATTTTTCCCTTAAAGTAGCCTGGCTAAAGTAGCTGCTTAGGATATTTTTATCCTGACAGAGGGCTGGAATAAATATCTTTTGAATAATTCGCCTTTTCATCACCAAACACCCGAAAAAAAAAAACATATTTTTGTCCTGCCTCCATGATGACTGAGCTCATGATACTATCAGACATACATACACATACATGGCACAACTAAGCTGAACAGAAGCTCTAATTTTTTTTAATAGTCTCAAATCAGTGAAAGTTTTAGTGCTGTCCCTGAAACTGCCAGCTGCCAAGGAAAATGCAATTGAACTTGGTATTCCTTTGTGTTTGTGACTCTGGCCAACACCTGGATGTAAATCTCAAATACCGTGGAAGGTCTAAATGCAACTTCATTGATTTGGGATTTGGGGCGTTTCAATGAACAGTTTTTTGTTTTTTGGTTTTTTTTTCTTCAGAAAAGCCCTTATAAATTATCTATTTTTAAATATGTGCAGTTTTCTCTTAATGTTTTGCCTCTGATTTTTCCATGGACATTAACATGGTGATATATCTACCTAGAGCACTAATTCATAAAAAACAAAGCACAAATGTTGTGTGTGCATTTTGTATAGGCCTCACTCAGCCCTGCTTCCAAATTGATTCAAATGTACCCAACTCATCTTAAATTTAGTATTTACTTCTGTTCATATGCTTAGACAACAGTAGAAAATGTTGTGAAAGTCAGGAATTTCATTGTTCTTTTATTCAATAAACAGCAAACATTGTGTGATGGACACAGTTTTAATCAATACAAAAATTTAAAAAAAAGAGCAAAGCAGATTTAGGTCCAATTAATTTATACACTTTAAACATATGTGAGAAGAGGGAGTTTTGATTTAATATAGGCTTAATAATTTCATTGACAGGTATTTTGTAAATTTTAAATGTGTTTATTTGTTGACTTTTCCTTCAAATACAAACTCCAAGGAACAGGTTGTTAGGTAACAAAGAGAGACACAGCCTCCTTTGAATGTTGCGGTGGTTAGTATCACTGATATTCACTTGCAATTGTTCATATTTTAAGAGAAAAAAAAAAGCTAGAAAGATGAAACAGACAAAATGGCTTGCCTGATTAATTGCATTATCAGTTTTTGTGTGATGTGTGTGAGAAGAAGGGTGTGTGAGGTGCTCACAGAGTGCAGAGAAGGTCTGTGTTCTGCTCTAGCATGCTCTGTCCTACTTCTCTGAGATACGGTCTCTCCGCTAGGCTGGTGGCTAGCCATACTCCTCTCTCTGCCCTGACAGTGCTGGGTTACAGAAAGGCACAGCAATTCTCTGCGTTTTCATGGTCCTGGAGACTGGATTCCGACTGTTGAGCTTGCTCAGCAAGCACTCTTCCCTGTTGAACAACCTCTTAACCCATGCAGGCTCTGCCCAGTAATGCACTGCCCAGCACTGTGATTGCCCTGGCTCTGAGCAAGGACAGGATGTCTGAGTTAGAGAATGGTTCATTTTCTGGATTGGGCCTCTTCAAAAACTCCATGGTCTATGCTGCCCTCTTCGGCCATATTGGTGTCTGTAATCTGAGATGCCAGCAGGGGCCTTGTTGATGTTCATGGTATGTGCTACTGCAGGAGGCTATGTGGATGTTTGTAGTCTGTGCTGCCATTTGAGGCCACTGGAGTCCATGGCATGGGGCCATATTGGTGTCTGTAATCTCATGTCCCCATTGCCACCTGAGGCTATGCTGGCATCTGTGGTCCATGCTGCCATCAGAACCATGTTGAAGTCCATCTCCTTTGGTGCATCCAGAGACCATGTAGAGTCAGTGGTCCATAAGGTCACTGGAAACCATGCTGATGTCTGTGATCAGGGCTGTCCAAGGAGAAGTGATTCATGTCTGTGGCCCATGCTGCTGCTGACTGTTATGTGCAAGGAAGATTCTGTTGCAGCGATATCAATGAGGACTCCAGACTCAGCCGAGAATAAGAGACATTAAGGGTTCTGCAACAACCTCTCCTCACAAAGAAAAAAAGGAAACAGTCTAGACAAGAGGCCATTGAAGAGAACCCTTAACAATCTGACAAAGGGCTAAAGTATAGCTCTTCACAGTTGTTGGGTCCTGGCAGGCAGAGGGAAAAGGCTCATTTATCTGTAAGGGGAGTTTGACCATGCTCTGATGAATATATGGACAACACAAATTATACTCGGTGCATTATTTGGCAGGGGTGGGGGTAGAGAAGGGCAGAGGGTAGGAGGGTGATCTGGGAGGAACAGGAAGTGAGTGTTTTGGGGATGCATTGTATGTAATTCCCAAATAATCAATAAAAATATTATATTGGAAAGTATACTAATTCAACAGCTTCAAGTAGGTAAGTGTAACTTCATAGAGTGAAGTTGGCCTGAAAGTTTGTGCAGGAATCAAGGCAAAACCCATTTCTACCTTGAAAAATAAGAATAGAAAATCAAGAGGTAGTAACTTCAGCCTTCACCACTGAGACTGAGTGCTCTTGCTGCTGTGGATACGGTTAGAGAATATCAAAGACTTGGAGGTTGGTGCATTCACATTAAAAATAAAAATGCTGCATGCTTCTGTTCACTTTACCAAATGTCACAAATGCACAAGTAAGGCTTTCCCAACACTGTTTGCTCAGAGCTCTTGGAGTTTCTAAGTCCAGAGCACAGACACGACCAGAGAAATCTAACTTTTGCTTATGAGTAGATTAGAATCTCTAATTTATAATGTTCCACTTGAAGTAGGGGAATGTGGGATAAAACTTAAAAATGTTATTAAAACATTTGTCCGTCCTCTCCAGCTCTTACTATTTCCCACTTCTTACATAAAATTCCATTCACTCTGCCTGTCAGTTGGCCATCAGGCTCAGCATCTGCTTTGACAGTCTATACTGCAGAAGCTTTCAGAGGCCCTCCGTGGCAGGTTTCAAGGTTGTTCCCTGTTTTCTTCTGGCTTTCAGAGGCCCTCTGTGGCAGGTTCCTAGGTTGTTTCCTGTTTTATTTTTCTTCTGATGTCCATCCTCTTTGCCTTTCAGGATAGGGATTGAACATTTTAGTTAGGGTCCTCTCTTTTGCTTAGTTTGTTTAGATGTACAGATTTTAGTGGGTTTATTCTATGTTGTATGTTTATATGAGTGAGTATATACCATGTACAGAGAGCAACAGAAGATAATTTGAACACAGGGAACTTCCCAGAGACTCATACTTCAACCACGGACTATCTGTGGAGATAACCTAGAACCCCTGCACAGATGTAGCCACTCCTGATGAGAACTGATAGACTAAGGTCAGAAAGAAGGAGAGGAGGACCTCCCCTATCAGTGGACTTGGGGAGGGGCATGCATGCAGAAAGGGGAAGAGGGTGGGACTGGGAGGGGAGAAGGGAGGGGCTTATGGGGGGATACAAAATGAATAAAGTGTAATTAATAAAAGTTAAATAAATTCTAAAAAAAAAAACAAAAAACATTTGTTTGGAAGGGTTGAGAGGTGGTTCAGAAGTTTAGAGAATTTGCTGCTCTTGCAAAGGACCTGGTATCAGTGACTAGCACCCATATGAAACATAACATCAGCCTATCAGTACCAGGATAGCTACTGCCCTCTTCTGTTCGTCAATGGGTACTGCACACATATGGCACACACACGTATATGCAGGCAAAACATCCACATGCATAAAGTAAACATAAACACAAATGGGAATATATGCTGTATCTGGAAACTGTCTTAATGATCGCTGCCATTCATTTATGACCCTCCGCCTCTACTATTCCTACAGAGAATCAGATCAGGGTGGCCCTGCTTCTCTGACAGTGATCAGAAGATGCTGAAGGAGTGCTGAGGCCTTGGGGTGTCCTGCGGTGTTAGGAAGGAGGGTGTGTGGACTTACAGATTCTCATACACTGCACTCAGGAGATTTCCAGAGCTCTTTGTGATACCTGAGGTGAAAACTGCAGCAATTGGAAGAGGTTAGCACTCCAGTTGAAGCTCTGACAACAAAACTTAGAGACTCCCTTTTCTCTTCCTTTGCTCCTCTGAATAAAAGTGGCTGGATAAGTCCAGATAAACTATTACTCATTATGTGAATGTTTGTGAATTAAACTAATTTATCTTTTAAGAATCCATTTTGTTCGTTCTTCTCTCTGAACAACTTATACAACGGAGCAGACCTACTATCTTTGTCAAATTATTAGCGCCTCAGGTTTCTAATTACTAGTTTGAACCTCATAGCCCTTCTGGTAACATGTACAATGTACACTGGAAGAAAAAAAGCATAATCAAAAGAAATAATAGATTATGCAATATATAAATAGGATTACCAGAAATGCGTTCTCATTTAAGGCAACATTTAATACGGTGCTTGTTGCTTCGGGCCCCACACCCCATTTATTTTGCATTGTTGGGCAGAGTCTCCAATGCCAACAATAAGCAAAAAAGTACAACCTCAGATGACACTTGTTCTTAACAAAATTAAAGCAAGGAGGAACAGAAATTTGCATGCATAAATAATTGAATGCTTTATGTAAAAGTAACTACCCTGCCCTGTACTAAATGCTATAATCATATTCTCTTTATAATGAAAGTTTTACAAAGACACACTTTACCCAAACTTAGTCAGCTTTTTAATAACCTATTTTCATGTAAGATTTGTAAAAATTCACTTTTCCTATAAAATTCATACATTTACTGTTTTATAGACAAAGGATATATTTTATTGCTCCTTTCTATAACTTTATAAAATATAGAGATCCAAGCAAACAGGAAGCGTGGATTCTTAAAACACTGAAGTCTGAGTGCACTAGCAGAATCTGATCGAAGGAACAGCAACAGTAGCTGGTTCATATGGGTCTGCAGGCGCCAAGTCCTCATGCCCAGCTCTGTTTCCTCCTCCTTTTCTTTTGTAGCTGCAAATGTATTATGACAAACAAAATGTTTTATAGGTGCATTTTACTATAATTAGATAAGGATATATGGTCATAAATAAAATAAAATACTTAGTTTATACTTCATAGTATCTTTAGTTATTAAAAAGATAAGTCATTTTTTCCTTATTATAAGAAAGTGGACTAAATTCTGTTCCATTTAAAAAATGACATAACTGTATTAGTGTTCTAATTTTTTATTTCTTATAAGCAGGAAAATGTATGATACATTTAATGAATCAATACTTTTTTATAGTAAATGGATGCTCCTCTGCCTTTTCGAATGTGTACTTTTATTTGTTAATCTCTTGCCCTAATTGTGTGCTTTCCTTCTCCTGAACTTCTGCTGTCAGCTCTCCTTTCCACTCTCTTTTCTATATTCTTAATACTGGTTTATTTTTTAAGCATCCTCAACAATCTTCATAATAAATGAGTGAAATCTAAAACCTGCCTATTTTTGTATTGCCTAATAATAATAGTGACCAGCAACAGTGCTTAGAACCCCTGCTAATAACATACATCTAGTTTTTGATATGAGAAAAAAAAACTTAATTCATAAAATATCAGTACGAATAATGAAAGGCAACTTCGCAATTACTTACCTAGCGGTTACCACTTAAAATGAGCGCCAACACCTGTGACATTTGGGCTGTCTAGACAAAGGTTGTTTACCCAAACTAAATCCATTAAAGGCATGTCTCACACTGTTAGCTAAACCCCACTAAAAATATTTTTATTGAGTACAGCCTGCCTTGGTGCCTACCCCATGGCATAAATTAAGGGTCAGGAGACATCTCTTAACTCTTTCAGATCACTACAGCAGCATTCTAGAAGAGCAATTCACATGGCTATTAATTTAACCCTATATCCAAATGATGCGAATGTTAAGGTTTATTTATTATTGAAGGGATTCACTGATGTTTAAGACATAAAATTCAATATTTGAAAATAGAACCACAAAATACACACTTATTAATGCAAATGAGACAAGAATGTGGGGGTGAGAAACTGTTCGGGGAAGGAAGAAAGGAAGGAAGGAAGGAAGGAAGGAAGGAAGGAAGGAAGGAAAGAAGAAAAGAGAAGAATACAACATTTGAGAGGTCCATTGCTTTATTCTCCCATTGTTGACCAAGTGTTCTTGGTGTGCAGATCACTGCATTTATTAGGAATATTTTAAAAATACATTTCACTCATACTGTGAATCTCTGGGGTTGTTTCCTCAAATCGGAACACACACAGTTCCTTGTCTATCCAAATGAAACCAAAATTAACAACTTCTTGAAAAATATCTGGGTAGAATGAATGACTGTGATCATTATTGGTTTGTTTTTCTTAACCTTTGTATTTTTTTTTGTTGTTTGTTTGAGGAAGATTAAATCAATCCACCTGGAGTTTAATATTGTATGTTACTATAGTAACTTACAGCCTGTTTGGCTGTGACAAAGGGACTTCATCTCGTCCATTTCATGCTCCTGTGTCGGCCTACTCCCTCCCAGCGTTTTATTCTGTCTGTCTTTAAGGGTAACTGTGGGAGCCACAGCTGCTGGTCTTTTGTAACAGAGAGCAGCTTGCACTGTGTGAAATGCTGGGTTCTGAGAGGTCTTCCACGCTGATGGCATTATTGAATTTCAAAGCAAAGACAAACAACATTAAACCATTTAAACAAATATTCATATTTTCTGGTATACCATGTTTTTTTTTTCTAGAAATAGCATCTTATCCATTTTCTCAGAAAAACATATAATTGCAATTTAATAAAATTATAACTGAGAGCTTAGGAAATACCATAATTCAGTATAAGTTGAAAAACAAGCATGATCAAGATACAACAAGCTAGGGAATATATTGACTTTTTATGGAGTCATTTAGATGAAATTTTTTTATCATTTAATAAGCTGAGTCTTTTATTTCATATTTTACAAATATTTAAATTTTTAATGAATAAATTCTTAAACAATCTTAATATTTATATGCTGACTAGTATTATTTCTTTAACTAAACTTAACTGCTTGATATGACCTTCTGACAAAATTTGAGTTTGATTTTTTTTTTTTTCAAAAAATATGTTGGTTCATTATTTCCAAAGGCTGAGCATAATATTTGTGAGGCTAGAATGGGCTGTCTTAATGTATTCAACAATTTTTGCATATGGATGAGAAAACGTTTTGATAATATTTTTGTACACCTCTCATTTAGTAGCCAAAGAACCTATCCGACTTGAAACTTCAACATTATCTCCAGTGTAGCCCAGTGTTTAGTTTTAGCCTCTGTTTCCTTAAGGGCGACGTTAGAGAGAGTCTTTCCACCGTTTTGATTCTATGACTTTGATTCCAGTTGTGTTAAATGCTGTGGAGGAAGAGTGGTGATGCGCAGAATCACAGTGACTTGCTAGGCATCTGGTCCGCCGGGTAGCCTGGTTCCAGCAAGGCTCCTGACACCTCCTCCAGGGTTACTGATCCTGCACACACCCCAGCGGAGGCACATTGTTTTGGTTGGGTTTCATATCCGTAGCATAGCCTGTAGTTAGATGGGGGGGGGGGGGCAGCAAACATGTGATTGACAGCCCACACCTCCTGGGCCCTCCTTACTACCAGACACAACATCTGCTGTGCCCCGTGGAGCGGGGAACCAATACACACCAAGAGAATTGTTTGTAGCATTGTCAGGGTGCATTTTATTTAACCCTTTGTAGCTCCTCTCTGGAGAAAAGCATGAGATGATTTGTTTTTTAGGGCGTGAGGACAGATGTAGGGGCAAATTAGAATTCCTTGCCTTAAGAAAATTTACCTTAAAAATACAGAAAGCAGCAAATAGAAGGACCCTAAGTGCAAAAACTAACCTCATCATTCTGCTATTTATTGTAAAATGAATATTTATAGCATTCTCTGCCACTGTTATCCAAATCAAGAACACCGAACATAAGTTGCTGGTAAATGGCTTTGCTTTTTACTCAAGGAATAACTTGAAACAGTATTTTCATTACAGCTTTACCTATTTGGAACTTTCCTCCAAGTTCAAAAGAAGTAACAAAGGCATTATATTTGTGGAATAAATAAAAATGTCAGAAGTTTAATAAGGTAGAAATACTGCAGACTTTACTAGTTTTACACATTTAAGGCATTGCTAAAGAAGACAATGAAACACCTTGTGATGGTCATGAGAACATGAGGACTAAGAAAGATTACGCATATGGCTAGAGGGCATAGGGAGAGGATTTTCTACTGTAATAATATTGTTACTTTGTTTACTTTATGCTCACTTCACTATTGGCTCACACTGGAGATAAGAGAAGAGCAAAAGATGACGTAACTGGGGAAAAGTACAACTGCTCGCACATGTTCCACTCAGCTAGTTATTTGTTGGTTTGCAAAAGGTAAGTCTCTCGGGAACAATACACCAAGCAATCTTCACCTCTTTGGGGAAAGCCACTGTGCTGACCACAGACTTGCCCACACAGGGTGATGAGCTGAAAGGAGCAGGCTCCCCGGCCCACAGCCTGCCTCTCCTCCCAGCTCTTCTCAGACAAGGACATCTCTCAAATTGTCAAAATATGACAGTTGGGTTAAATATTTTTAACCAGTAGATGACAATCTCTAATCCAAGGATCTGAATTTCTAAATGCCCCAAACTGTTGATATGAAACAAGTGGAAAATTTTATATCTTAGCACATGTGATAGGCTCCAGTTATAATGTAAGCACACTAAAAATATATTCTAAACATTATCTAGATTAATAAAGTACTTTTACAGCTTAAATCATGAATTCAGTCTTGGATCTCACCTCCTTGATATTCGTTATGAATATGCACATATTTCAAAATAAAGACATCCCAAACCTAAAACTCCCATGTATCTCCAATAGGGAATATTAAATGTATACTCGGTATGTAATTTGACTTAGGGGTGTAGATCAGTGGTAGAGTGCCTGTTTAGCATGCATAAAGCCCTGGATTCCATTCCTTCCACCTGAAACAACAAAACTATGTAGTTTGATTCTTAAGGGGATGAAAATGTCGCAGTTTTCACTGACCTCTCATAAGTTTCATTCTTCTGAAACAATATAACAGACAATTAACTGGGCTTAATAACCTATGTCATGCTTATCATGGATTGGAAAATAATTCAGTATCCCAGAATCCATAGTAGCTTAACAATGGACAGCAAGGCTAAGAACACTGAAAAGATGGAGACACTAATTCCTGTCTATCAGAGTGGAGAAAACTGGAACAGAAACTCATCAAGTATATCTGTATTCAGATTTTCTCTGGGATCTGCTGCTGTCTTCACTGGGAAGATAGGTGTAGTGAAAACTTTAGTTTCTTTAAAAATGAGGTTCTGCCCAAAGTTTGGCTATGAGTCTCAGCATCTGCTTTGATACCCTGCTCAGGTTTGGCTATGAGTCTCAGCATCTGCTTTGATACCCTGCTTTGATACCTCTTCCAATGTCCATCCTGTTTGCCTTTCTGAGTGAAGATTGGGCATCTTACCCAGAGTCCTCCTTCTTGATTAGCTTCTTAAGTGTACAGATTTTGGTATATTTATCCTGTATTATGTTTCTAATATCCACTTATAAGTGATTATATACCATGTGTGTCTTTCTGCCACTGGGAAACCTCACTCAGGATGACATTGGACAGAGTGCAGGAAGTCTTATGAAAGAAGGGGGAGATAGAAAGACTTGGAGGGAACAGGGGCTCCACAAGCAGAGCAACAGAACCAAGAAATCTGGGCACATGTGTCTTTTCTGAGATTGATACTCCAACCAAGGACCATGCATGGAGAAAATCTAGAACCCTGAACAGATGTAGCCCGTGGCAGTTCAGTGTCCAAGTGGGTTCCCTAGTAAGGGGAACAGGGGCTGTCTCTGACATGAACTCAATGGCTGGCTTTTTGAAAACATCCCCCTGAGGAGGGAGCAGCCTTACCAGGCCACAGTGGAAGACAATGCAAGCAGTCCTGATGAGACTTGATAGATTAGGGTCAGATGGAAAGCAAGGAGGACCTCCCCTATCACTGGACTGGGGGAGGAGCATAGGAGAAGAAGAGGGAAGGAGGGTGGGATAGGGCGGGAATGAGGGAGAGGGCTACAGTTGGGATACAAAGTGAATAAACTGAAATAAATATAAATAAATGAATAAACAAACAAACAAATAAATAAATTTTTACAATGAGGTTCTGTTATGTGAATGTTTTTTTTTAATACCAGGTGTGAGATATGGGACTACTTCTGATTGTCCACAGCAGCAGACTATATATAATGTGTCTTGTGCTCTGGCAGGGGGGTGATTTCTTGTCAGCTGTAGATAGTTTAATTGTGGGAATTCTTGAGAGGGTGCAAATAAAAGAGCCAGGAGAGAGCCTTGAGAGAGCCCTGAGAGAGCCCTGAGAGAGGCCTGAGAGGGCCTCTTGGAGGCTGCTACTCTCTGTGCTGCTCTTTCCTCCAGCCCTCCTGTTACTCCCCTACTGCTGCTGGTTCCTGTTGCTGCTTTTGCTATTGCTGGCTTACTGGATTGCTATTGCTGGATTGCTGGATTGCTGGATTGCTAGACAATTGCTGGTTGGACTTGCCCCTAAGAACCCAATGACCCTGATTGTTAGGAAGTTGTCCAAGAAGGCCTATGTTCTCATTCTCGTCTAACTTTCTTTCTTGACTACCTAATGTTGGGAGGTTGGAAGGGATTGGAATGGAGAAGGTTGGTAGATATAAGAATCCAAATAAAATAGCTAAAAAATATGTGTACAGATAGGTTGTTACCTTCAGGATAAAGAATTACCTTCCTGATTTGCACATATAAAAGACAGGGAGCCTCAAGTACCCAGTTTCCATGTCCACCCATGGTGGACTCGAGTTCTGAGCTCGACAGTCTTCACTAATTTAGAGACAAATATTTTGGCCCCATCATGACCCTTCATAGCTTGGTATATCACACCACAGAAGAGCAGTGTACGGGTGTATTTTGACAACAGCTGGCGACTTTAAAAGAGAGAAAGAATCCATCACATTGAGACAATTGTAGGACGCTCTGCCAAGTGTTGAATGATTATTAATATTTATTATTGACTCATCTAAATACTAAGGCAGCAGTTATTCCTTGACTGCTAACCTGTTAGACTTTTTTGTAAGCCTTAATGCCCTGGGGCTGGGCAGATAATAATCCTTTATGCTATCTTGTCTACTCCCGTGCTATACTTCCCATAAATACCTGCACATATTTTCCCTTTTGGGTTCTTCTCTCCATTATGCCAAACCTCAGAGCAAGTTCCTCCCAGCCCTGTGCTTCTTGTTTAAGTTAACCAATGGTGACCATTCCTTTCTTCTCCTTTTTCTCTCTCCTTGTGGTCTTTTTCTAACCCCCAAAGCCTATGAACCTAGATTACATCTACCACTCTGCTGCCCAGGCCAGGTATAGGCAATTTATTTTCCATGGGACAATTTGGAAGTCAAGATTTACACAAAGTCATTTTGTATATATTTGCTCCTAAGGATCTTGGGGTAGCAAGTAATTAACATTTGAATATATAATGGCTCCAGATCAACCCAATAGCCCAGGCTAGAGCAGAACACCTGGAGTGTCTCTGCCTCAGTCTCCTGTGTGAATTTCAGCCCCTTGGGGTGGAGGTCTAAAGTGATGTCTTTGCCCTTCAGAGCCCTAGTTTTCTAGGGTAGATCAGGCAACACTTCAAGTTTCCTTATGTTGCCCATGTTCTACCCAAGGTAGGAGACCATAATAACATTCGTTGAGGTTTGCGCTATGTTGTCCTTACAGTTGGATGTTCTTTAATGTGTAACAAGTTCTAAACACTTGCATGATTAAAAAAGATAAAAGGAAAACAAAAATACTAAAATGCTGCTCTGAGAAGGTGTGGGAACAATAGGATCTTAAATAAACATGATTTCCTAGCAGTGGTCAATGGTCCAATTCTGTTTTCCTTCCCTCATGTTCCCTTTTGTGATTCCTTGAGGTACCTACAAGTTACAAAAGTATTTTGACAACTATGAAAGGAAGCTAAGACTTTTTAAGCATCAGACAGTTCTTTATACTTGTTTATATTACCGTACTGCTAACTATATAGATTCAGCAATCCTTTCCAGAGGTGGTAATTAAAACATTCCCTGTGTTAGTAGATTCCATAACAAATCTTAAATAGTTTATATTTTATAAATTAATGATTACTTTCATATATGATTCTTTATAATACTTTAATACAAATTCTGAGTCTAACTACTGGTGTAAATTTTTCATTAATAATTGAATTTGGACTACCTTTATAAGGGTTCATAAACAAAAATTAACAAAAAAAAATCTTACAGCAACCAAAGGAAACATTACTTTAGGACAAAAGTGAAAAGATGTTGATTACAGCAATGTGTTTACTGATGTTGTTGAAGTAAAGAGATACAGTATTTTCAAATAATGTATAATAATTTGTGAATTATGTCCGATCATTACTTAGCAAGTGCTTCTGGTCCAAAGCTAAATGTTTAATCTCTTGCATGATTAATTAAACTCGGTTTTGATTGATCTTTCTTTGATCTTCAGTCATATGTAAACCCTATATATATATATATAATATTTATGTTCTTTTTTATTTTGATGATTTAGAGGCATTGTTTGCAATGTCAGAAGATGATATTAGTGGGACAACTTTCACTTAAGAATTGTGAGCTTTATATATGACTTAAGACATGTGCACTTGTGGGGTGGAGAGATGGCTTGGCAGTTAACAAGTGACTACTAGGCTATCAGAGGACCGAAGTTTGAGCCCCAGGACCAGCAGCTCACAAAATGACCCTAACCCCAGCTCAAAAGAATCTGAAGCCTGGTACTGGCCTCTTAAGCAAACTCCCTCACATCTTACACACACACAAACACACACACACACACCTGTTCACATGCATATTGGTAAATAAAAGGAATCTTTTAAACTCTTTGGATCTGATAGATTAGCCGCCCTGTGTATTGTCCCACAACCTAGAATGTCATAGAGTTGTGTGATTGTAAGCATGCATTTAAACTTAGACTGCATCTGTGTCCGTTTCCAGTTAGTATACTGGTGGTGTGCTTCTCTATTCCGTTAAACGGTCATCTTCCATGCTTACCCGTCACAACTTTTGGGTTTATAAAGAATAATGACATCCATAAGATCCAGGAGTTGTGGAAGAACTGTTTTGAAGATCATGTGTCTGTAGTTGAAGGTGACTTCAGTGGAATGTTAGTGTTTTCCAGGCAAGATGTGCTATATAAATCCAGGTCACATCCCTCTGTCGAGGCTAACTCAATACACCACCTTCCCTTCCAGCGGGCTTCCTCTGAGTGCTGTCACCTCAGCTAGTTGTGAAGACAGTTGACAATGCCTGGTACTCGCTGGTTAAACCCTCCATAAATAGCTTCAACACAATGAATGGTCATGGCGAGACTGCAGTTTTCATGGCTCTGCCTAAATACATTTTTTTCCTGTTTTATGATTGGCTTTATGTTTTGTTCCCTTTCCAGTTTAGATATGGGATGTTGGTATTTTTTGAAATATGGAAAAGAATAATTGTCCTTTTGTAATGATTGTAGAACAGAATGACAGATTGATTTGTTTCTGTCTTATAATTTCAAAAACAGCAATTAATTTGTTTATTATTTACCAAAATGGGGTAAATACAATTTATATTATTACTTTAAAAACTAAGAAAAATGGCTGACTTGTAATAATAGTGTCCTCAAAAATTTGTAGAGTTCAAAGGAATGAATAGTAAGTAGTATTACATGTAGATTTTCATCATCAGATCGCTAAAAGTCAATGTGAGAAAACAAATTTCAGCCTGCTGGTATTCAAGCTATTATCTGGATAACTTGGATGACGGCAAGGGTGGTTGATAATTTCTGCACCAAATTCTCATTTCTTCACTCATTTTTATATTTTCTATTGCGATGTTTAGTTCTATGTTGCAGTTACTTGGACTAGGGAGAATAAAGGGCCATGGCCCTTTGTAGGCTTTACGGATCCCTGGAATAACATCTAGATACATGCTTTTATGTGCGTGTGTTTTCACATGTGCACGATATACGTGTGCACATGTATGTGTGCATTTGGCAATATTTGTGCATACGTGTGTGAGCACATGCTGTGTGCATGCAGATGCACAGGTGTTTACACAGATGGGGTGGAACTCAGAGGACAGTCTTGAGTTTCTTCCTCGGTTACCCTATACGTCATTTTCAAGACAGGACCTCTGACTGAGCCTAGTGATCACCAGCTTGTCTAGCCTTACTTGACTGAGAGATTTGGGGATCCACATTACTCTGCCTCCCCAGGGCTGAGATTACAGGGATGCATTTGGCTCTCACATGTGGACTTGTGATATGAACTCGGCTTCTTACCTGTGTGCAGCAGGTGCAATCATATTGGCTCAGTCCAGCTGAAGTGGGTCCAGACTGGTTGGGAGCCATTGTATCCATTCTGGATGACTGGGGACAGTGTGGTCCAATCCAGCCAGGTCTGGTTGGATCTGAACTGGTCGAAACAAGGTTTCCTCTCCCCCAGTTCTTCTCAGGTCTTCCCTGCCTCCCAAATGTAGCACACTTTTGTTTCCACCTGGACCAACATTTGTCAGATAAATGTTTCCATTGTTATATCATACATCAGTGTATTTTTGTTTGTTTGCTTTAAGGACAAGCCGTGTTCCTGAAGAGCTGGTGGTAGTATGAGCAGGCTTTAATTCAGCAATGTAATCATCAGTACTATCATCGTTATGCATTACTTCATGTCTTCTCAGCGTGATGTTTCCATCATGTAATTCACCCAGTATGAAAGGCAAAGACACTACTATTTGCATGTCATAGAAACATTCTGATACTGTTCAATGCTATAAAATGAGTGTGTACTTATGATGTATAATTCAAGACGCACTTTTCTCCAGCAAAGTTGTTCCCCTGTCAAAAGGTTTAGTTCATCAACTTTAATTAAAATACACATTTTAATTTAGATGTGATTTTTTTAAATCTTTTATTTTTTTTATTAATTACACTTTATTCATTTTGTATCCCCCCATAAGCCCCTCCCTCCTCCCCTGCCGATCCCACCCTCCCTCCTCTTTCTGCATGCATGCCACTCCCCAAGTCCACTGATAGGGGAGGTCCTCCTCTCCTTCTTTCTGATCTTAGTCTATCAGTTCTCATCAAAAGTGGCTGCATTGTCCTCTACTGTGGCCTGGTAAGGCTGCTCCCCCCTCAGGGGGAGGTGATCAACGAGCAGGCCAATCAGATTATGTCAGAGGCAGTCCCTCTTCCCATTACTATGTAACCCACTTGGACACTGAACTGCTGGGAAATAGATGTGATTTTTTAACCTCTTCCCAGTACTTGTGAAGGTACAGAAAAAGGGATCTCAGTGATACCAGAATGTTGCTAACAACAATAAAAACAACAAAACAGAGAGGCAGTTCTTTGAGAAAATAAAAACACAGACACATGCTTAGACAAACTAGCCAAAAGGCAGAGAAACCATATCCAAATTAACAAAATCAGAAATGAAAAAGCTCACAGCCTGGGCTTCGCAGTCATATACAAGCAAGCCTGACCTAGCATGAGACCCTGTCTCTAACACCAACACCCATCTTTGAATACTTGGCAACAATTTAAGATATTTTCTTTTTTATTCTATTTTGCTATTTTATTATCTATTCCATTCCTATTCTGTGATTTACTACTGCTAATTTCTGTTATTACTCTATCTTATTATAATCTTAATATTTTTTTTCTTTATGCTCTATCTGGATGCAAGGTTAGAAGAAAGCATGTATCTTTGTTTACTCCCATAGTATTTACTGAGTTTTACAACTTCTCATCTTTTAAAGAATATGAAATAAAACAAAACAAAAATCTTCAGCTGCAGTAGTTTGATTCATTTTATTTGACCCACTAGTATAATATTTGTCTTGAGATCAGCAGCCACTACTCATCAGAGGTGTTGTGATTAGGAAGCACAGGTATCTGCCATTTATTTGATATTTTTATATTAAAAAAGGTGTGTGCATGTGAACACCCATGTGTCACAGCAGGCAGTGCAGCCTGCCACTAGTGAGGGTCAGTTCTTGCACTGTGCACACTCTGGAGGAAGTACAGTAGGTCTTCCTGCTCGGCAGCCAGTAGCTCTCCCTGCCATTTTATCTGGTTCCTGATGTTACGCTTCTTAAAATTTGTTCACCAACCAACACCATACATGGATATTACCTAGAACCGCTGCACAGATGTAGCCCATGGCAGCTCAGTATCCAAGTGGGTTCCCTAGTAAGGGGAACAGGGACTGTCTCTGACATGAACTCAGTGGTGGACTCTTTGACCTCCCCCCCTTCCCTGAGGGAGGAGCAGCCTTGCCAGGCCACAGAGGAGGACATTGCAGCCAGTGTTGGTGAGACCTGATAAGCTAGGTTCAGTGGACTTACAGAGGGGCATGGGAGGAGATGAGAGGATGAGAGAGGGAGGGTGGGATCGGGAGGGAGTGACGACGGAGCAGGAAACAGCTGGGATACAAATAAACTGTAATTAATATAAAAAAATAAAAGTTTAATTGATTGAGTGTTTTTCTGGGTATAGTAGTCTAGATTGGCATCTGTGTTCTCTTAGAGGCTACAAAACATCTGTCCAGACCCTTCTAGCTTTTAGAGTCTATGTTGAAAACATAAAAAAAAAAAATCACAAAGGTAATGTCTCAATTCTACACATAGGCCCCCACATTCATAAAGAAAACATCACTAAAGCTTAAATCACAAATTAAGCCCTACACATCTAGATTAGAAGACTCCCACACTCCTCTGTCACCAATGAGCAGGTCATTGAGACAGAAACCAAACAGAGAACTAATTGAACTAACAGATGTTATGAATCAAATGGACCTAACAGACATCTACAGAACATTCCATTTAAACACAAAAGAATACTCCTCCTTCTCAGCACGTCATGGAACCTTGTCCAAAAGTGACCATATACTGGGTCACAAAGCAAGCCACAGCAGACACAAGAAAATTAAAACAACACATTGCATATTATCAGAACCCCCCCATGGATTAAAAATGCAATTCAACAATAAAAACAACAAAAACAGAGAGGCAGTTCTTTGAGAAAAATCAAAGAAAAACACAGACACATGCTTAGACAAACTAACCAAAAGGCAAAGAAACCATATCCAAATTAACAAAATCAGAAATAAAAAGAAGTCATAACAACAGTGATGAAATCCAAAGAATCATTAGGTGTTACTGCAAAAGCCTGTACTCCACGAAATATGAAAATCTAAATAAATGAATGCTTTTCTTAATAGATACCATTTACCAACTTTAAATAAAGATCTGATAATAATTTATATAAACCTTTATCCCTCAAGGAAAAAGAAACACCCATTAAAATTTCCAAACAAAAGAATTCCTGGGCCAGATGGTTTTACAGCATAATTCTACCAGACTTTCAAAGAAGAGCTAACACCAATACTCCTCAGACTATTTCATAAAATAGAAACAGAAGAAACCCTGCCAAACTCATTCATGAGGCCACAGTCACCCTGGTATCTAAACCACACAAAGACTCAACAGAGAAAGAAAATTTCAGACAAATTTTCCTCATGAACATTGATGCAAAAATACTCAGTAAAAGACTCCCAAACCGAATGCAATAACATGTCAAAAACTCCAGCCACCATGATTAAGTAGGCTTCTTCCCAGCGATGCAGGGATTGTCCAACATACAAAAATCCATCAGTATAATCCACCATATAAACAAACTGAAAGAAAAACAAAAATATGATCATCTCACTAGATGCCGAAAAATCCTGACAAATCCAACACTCTATCTAGGAAAAATCGAAAATACAAGACACATATGTAAACACAATAAAGGTAATATACAACAAGCTAATAGCCAACATCAAATTAAATGAAAAGAAACTTAAATAAAATCCACTAAAATCAGGGACAAGATAAGGCTGTCCACTATCTCCATATTTATTCAATAGAGTACTTGAAGTTCTAGAGCAATAAGACAACTAAAGAAGATCAAGAGGATAAGAATTAGAAAGGAAGAAGTCAAAGCATCACTATTTGTAGATGAGATGATAGTGTACTTGTGTGACCCTCCAAATTCTACCAGGGAACTCCTGCAACTGATAAATTGCAGCAAAGTGGCTGGATAAAAATTAATGGATTACTACTTACCTATCAAAAACAAGGAAATCATGCAATTTGCAAGCAAATCAATGAAACCAGAGAAGATCATCCTGAGTGAGGAAACCCAGACCCAGAAAGACACACATGGTATTAGTCATATAGTACAAGATAACCTTGTTATAATCCACAGGCCCAAAGAAGCCAAGTAACAAGGAGGGTCCAAAGGAGGATGCTTGAATCCCTCTCAGAAGAGGAAGTAGAATAGACATTAGAAGTGGATGAAGAGAAGGAAATGGGCTGGAGCAGCTGTGGGTATGTGTGGTAGGGTGGGGACTGCATGTGGGGAGGGTGGGGGTGGGTAGGTAGAGGCTAGAACAGAGAAGAGAGACCTAAGGGAGAGGGCATCTCTGAGACAAGCTGGAGATCTGCCATCAGGGGAGCCTGCTAGGAGGATATGGGAGTGACTGTCTGAGAATCTTAGGTGTGCGGTACATGGAAACTGAAGTGGTCACTTCCCAGCCAGGCAGGACTTCCAGGAAAAGGAGTGGGACACCAACCCACCCACCATACCTTTGACCCAAAATTTACCCTGCCTGCAAGGCGTGCAGGTATAAAGCTGGAGCTGGAGCAGAGATTGAGGGAACGGCCAATCAATGACTGGCCCAACCTGAGACCCACCCGACAGGAGAGAGCCAACTCCTGACAGTATTAATGATACTCTGCTATGGTTGCGGACAGAAGCCTGGCATAACTGCTCTCTGAGAGGCCCTACCCAGCAGTGGATCCAAACAGATGCTGAGACCCATAGCAAAACATTAAGCAGAGCTCAGGGAGTCTTGTGGGTGAGTGGATTGAAGGTAGAAGGTCTCGGAGGTGACAAGAACTCCTCAAGAAGACCAACAAGGTCAACTAACCCAAGCCCATAGGGACTTACAGAGAGTAGAGCACCAACCAAAGAGCCTGCATGGACCTGTCCTAGGCCCATGATTCATATGTAACTGATGGGCAGCTTGGTGTTCATGTGGGTTCCTGCGCAAGTGGAGTGGGAGTTGTATCTGACATGGGCCCTGTTGCCTGTTTTTGGATCACTTTCCCTAACTCTGCTGCATTGTCTGGCATCAGTGGAAGAGAATGTACTTAGTCCTGCTGTGACTTGATGTGCCAAGATTGGTTTTTAAGGGGGGACTCCCCTTTTCTGGAGAGAAGAAAAGGAAGGAAGACGGAAGAGGTTGAGAATGTGGGACCAGGAGGTGAGAAGGGAGCGATCTGGATGTAAAATGAAAACATAAATGCATTTATTTAAAAAATTTAAAAACATGAAACACAAATGGCTGAAAAATACTTAATTCCTTAGGCATCCTTAATTCCTTTACATCAAGGAAATGTAAATTAAATCTATTTTAAGATTTCCTTGTACACCAGTCAGAATGGTCAAGATCAATAAAACAAATGACAGCACAGGCAGGTAGGGCATGGGGAATTTGGAACTAGTCACTGCTGCTGGACATTCAAAGTGATGTAGCCCCTGTGTGCTGAAATTTTCTAATGAAGCTGAGAATAGATTTGGCTACACTTTTCTTGGTATACTCTCAAAGGACTCTGTATCTTACTACAAAAATACTTGCTCATCCAGATTCAGGACTCCTCTACTCATAATAGTAAGAAATTAGAAACACCTTGGGTGACCATCAACTGAGAATGGGTGATAAAAATACAGCACATTTGCACAATGAAACATTAATCATATCTTTACAAAGCAATTTGTCAGTAAATGGATGGAGCTATAAACAACAACCTGAATGAGGTAACCTAGACTCCAAAGAGAAGCATTGCATGTTTTCTTTTATATATGAGTATCTTAGCTTGTAAGCTTCATATATGTTTCAATCTAAATAACCATGGCATTCAGGTAGTAAGTGGAGAGTTCCAATCTGAATAACTGTAGAATTCAGGTAGTTAGTAAGTGAACAGGAGGGAAGAGATTTTCCCAAGAAAGTGAAAAGGTGAATACTGTTGAAGTAATCAAGCAGAGACTAGCATAGGAAGATCAAATGGGAAAGGGGTTGGGAGGGCAAAAGATAGACTCTGTGGAGAATAAACGAATACTAGGTCCTTTGAAAATCCTTATGGATGCTTATTACTGTATAAGCTCCCTAAAATACATATGTCTGTGAGAGAAAGTTAAATGTAGTCACTATAGACGGGGACAGACAATGCTCTAATGAGGCATCCTCTCTTGCCAAGTAAAACCCTAGGTGCCAAGAACAGGTTGTATCTTGTTGAGTTGCTGGTCAAATAGGTCATACAGGTCAATAGGTCATAGGTCTCCTAACACCACACGGTACTGACAAGGAAACTTACATGACATGCTGTGAAATACATGCTAAACGCCTAAATTTCAAGAAAGAAAACCCCCCAGTATCTATTTTATGGAGAAGAGAAAAATATTTTTAAAGCTTATTGACTGGTAGCTCAGAACCACTTAGGGAGTTCATTCATAGGGAAGACAGGTTCTCTTTATCTCAGCAGTTATTAATTGCCTGCATCTCTTTATATAGGGGCAGGGACTTGTAAGATTAACCTTATAAACTTCACATTTAAACTGATGCTGTTGGGAGTGGGGTGAGGGAGAGAGGGTGGGACTGGAAGGGCAGGAGGGAAAGGATGTAAAGTGAATAAAATAAATAAATGAAAAAATCAAAATTAAATAAATAAAATAAGGATTAAAAAGTTGATGTTGTCACTCTTCAGGTTTTGTTTAATCATATTGTTGATCTTTCAATAGCTGAGCTTTCCCATGCTACACAGAAGATACAGTCTCTCAGAAGGTATGTCTTTTGGTTTATAAAATCTTTCCCCCTCTCTATTTGGCAATGTTTTGTATGTCCTTTGGTTTATACATTTTTCCCCTCTCTATTCTGCAATTTTCCCTGAGCCTTAAATGTAGGAGTTTGATCAGCTGACATGAATTCCCATAATCAGTTGCTCTTTGCATTTTGTCAATTTCAGATCCTAGCCTCACTATCATTAAAGGTCTATATAACAGAGTTTTTGTCATTGTTCATATTTAAACATTTCTTGGAATACTAAAAGTATCAATAAAGTGCATTTTAATTAATTATACTAAAATTATTTGAGAAAAAAATGATTAATTCTTAAATAGTTCTAGCACAACTGGTTAAAACTTAGATCTACAACAAGTCTAATATATAAAGGCCCCATGAACTTACTGAGTTAATGGATGACTTACATCGAAAATTATATAAGAAGAAACTATATATGAAATATTAATTTTCTATTTCTATATAGATTGAAAATAGCAGAAAGACACACATGGTATATACTCACTTGAAAGCGGATATTAGACATATAACACAGAATAATCATACTAAAATCTGTTCACCTAAAGAAGGTAAGCAAGAAGGAGGACCCTGGCTAAAGTGCTAATCCTCATTCAGAAAGGCAAATGGGATAGACATATGAAGAAGATGAAAACAAGGAACAAGACAGGAGCCAGTCACAGATGGCCTCAGAAAAACTCTAATCCAATAGGGTATTAAAGCAGATGCTGAGACTCATA
Organism: Psammomys obesus; assembly: GCF_907164565.1. Taxonomy (NCBI): domain Eukaryota; kingdom Metazoa; phylum Chordata; class Mammalia; order Rodentia; family Muridae; genus Psammomys; species Psammomys obesus. The sequence continues at coordinate 51,096,743 of NW_026587216.1, read as the reverse complement.
GTCTAACTTTTGGCAAAGTGCAGGGAAACTTATGAAAGAAGGGGAAGATAGAAAGACCTGGAAGGGTCTGGAGCTCCATCAGGAGAGCAACAGAACCAAAAATATCTGGTCCCAAGGGTCTTTTCTGAGACTGACACTCCAACCAAGGACCATGCATGGAGATAACCTAGAACCCCTGCAAAGATGTAGCCCAAGGCAGTTTAGTCTTCAAACGGGCCATCTAGTAAGGGGAACAGAGGCTGTCTCTGACATGAACTCAAGATCTAGCTCTTTTAGCCACACTCCCGAGCAGGGGGTGGGGGCAGCATTATCAGGACACAAAGGAAGACAGTGTAGGCAGTCCTGATGAGACCTGATTGGCTAGGGTCAGATGGAAGAGGAGGAGCTCTTACCCTATCAGTGGGCTGGGGAAGCATCATGGGAGGAAATGAGGGAGGCAGGGAGGGAGGGATTGGGAGGGGACAAGGGTGTGGTTACAGCTGGGATGCAAAGTGAATAAACTGTAATAAATAAAAAGTTATATTAAAAAAGAAAATAGCTCCGTATAAAGCCCAGCAGAGGATCAATGTTATTATCAGTGAGATTTTCAGGTGTTACATGACTAGGTACCTAGCTACTTATCTACTATCTTCTATCCTTAAGATTATCTGCATTTCCTATATTAACCTTTAAAATTACTAGGTGACTCATTAAATTTTATATGAACTACAGCATAAAATATATTTTATAGCCAAGAGAAACATGAGAAATTCCACCTCAACAGAATAATAACAGGCATATACTATAAATAAAAGTAAAAAACAAGGTAAGTAATAAAAACATTTCAGATACTCATTATCATACAGCTTAGGAAATGCATGAGGTGAGATGCGTCCTCACTTGGCCTTACGTCATGTTCATTTGGACCACTGCACATAAAATCGCTAAACCAGAGAAGCACACTATTTCACCCAGACGCAGAGTGTTGTGATGAAGAGCTTAAGATAGCCTGAATATAACTCCATTTTGAAATAAAGATCTTGACTGGGAACTGAATTCAGGTACCAGGAAATATCACAGAACGTACACCTGGCAGAAAACAAAGTTAACTCTCCTAGCAACAGCCTCCAGGAAATATAACAGAATAAATGCTTCGTAGAAAATAGAGACAAACTCCCTGGCAATAATCAATGGGAATCGGTTGAGAATCGGGTGGGAAAATTCTCCCCAATGTTTCAGATATGGTTTAGAAAAATTGCCATTATGATTATATGTCTTAGCCATTGTGATTATGTGCCTCAGAAAAGGTCACCCCGCCCTGCTAAACTTCACCCAATTCTGTTACGCCAAGGCTTGTGCCCCCCTGCTTGCTGCCATGGAAACCCCCGGCTCACAGACTTTCCCTTTAAAAATCCTGTTCACTCAGAGCTCGGGGTCCCACTTCTCTACTGCTGCGCCAGTGAGACTTGGGTCCCGAGTTCGATCGCTCTCGTAATAAAGCTCTCTTTCAATTGCATCGAGTCGTCTCCTGGTGGTCTCTGAGGGTCCCGTGAACCTGGGATAACAGTGACAGGTGTACTGAAAGTTTCCGAAGGGCTGGGTCTAAGAGAACCTTTCACAGAGTATGAATGGAGCTACATATATTTGCGGAAGGGCTTCTCTCACATGCTCATGACAGTGCAATGACAAAGTACAGTGAGACTTTTCTGCAGAAAATGTGCTGGAGACATGAGAAATGAACAGATTTTAGAGACTTCTGGGGACGTCCACAATGATCCAGGAAAGAGATATTGATAATGAAAGATTAATTGACCACCTAGAGGTGACTCTCTTTAGAAAAGTACCTCTAGATGTTATATAAGTCTCACTGTCCAAAGGACCAATGATCCCTGAAATACAAGCTGCTACAAAATCTTTCTGGTCTCCAGGAGTACAAGGAAGTGCCAGAAGAAAGCACAGCCTCAACTGTGTAACACATTAGGTACATGTGTTCAGGGCTGTCATTAATTCTTAATTCCACCATTTAAATATCACTGTACTTTCTTCCCAGTGTTCTGCTCTGCTAATGGTAAATCTGCAGGGCAGTGTAGATTTACCGATCATAAATTTCATGAATCCTAAAAGGGCTTCAGAATGCTAGAAAGTGAAGCTCAGAATACCAACTTTCTATACAATGTCTACAATGTCAAGCAAAAAATTGTAAAAAGTGGGTAGTTTATTCGACAATCAAAACAGTCTTCTCTGTGGAGAAAACAAAGATAACAGAATAACTCTTGACACATGGATTTAAAAATTAAAATTACCAACATTCATAATAATGTGTTAAAACTAGAAAATTGCATCAAGTTCATTGCAGGCTTCAAAAGGGAACATAGTGAAAATGAGCAAACACACAGAAGATTGTCAAGGACACAGGAGACATAAAAGGAAATAAACGGGCAGCCCACGCCTTTACAAGCAGTCCAAGAGTGCAGTGCAACTTTATTTCCTTACTATTTGTTAGGTAGATATGGAACAAGAGGCACAGAGAGGCGCAGGTTGTGTCCAGTTGCAGGAAGGTTTCAGAATTTGGCAGTAATCAAGCCACGATTTCCAGTTATCCTTTCTCATATTTCTCTGGTTTTGTTTGATTAGCTACCAGGTGTCTCTGTTCTACATTTTTTCTTGGTGCACATAAGCTCATCTCCCTCCAAGGAAGAATTTGGTTTCCTGCTAGGTATACCTTCACTCTTAAAAAGGAGCCATCCTTTAGCCCTAGAGACACCCCTTTATAAACAACTAAAATTGACCTCCCACCACGACCTACAGCTCCATTTGCCTTTCAGGAGTCTTTCCCAGCAGACATGCACTTTAGGAATCAAGTATGATGAATTCTACACCCATGCCTCCTTTCTAGCATTCATGGAATCTACCATTGGTTGAGTCTTCCACACTGCACTGAGGTCTGACCGTTAGCAATGAGAACACTGGGAGGACAGGACAGCAGCTTAAACATGACAGAAACAAGAGTTGGTGACAGCCCTGGACACATATCTAAAGACAATCCTAAACAGACTCGGCTTTTTATTTTTGGTGTGTGTGTGTGTGTGTGTACACCAGGCACATTGAGGAAGAAGCAGGCAGGTCTCTGTGAGGTTTTGGATACCCTGTTTCAATATAATGAGTTTCAGGCTAGTCTGTTCTCTACCCTGAGACTCTCAGAAAACAAAATCATGAATTTGGAAAAAAAAAAAAAAAAAAAAAGAGCAGATGGAGCTATGAGGAAAGAAAGGAGAACCATGATATGGAATGATATTGAATAAAAACGTGGACCAAAACAAATGAAATACTGATCCAGGAAAGTGCTGTAGGCTGAGTATCATCTATTTGAAAACTGAAAGCTACAAAAATCCAAAATCTGAAAAACTTGATCATTGTTATGATACCACAAATATCCCAAACCTGGACACTGAAACATTCATTGTATACAATCTCAATTGTTTTCAGACATGTATTTAAAGAATGTTTAAAATATATCAAGGTGTTGGCTTCACTTGGCCTAATTGGGCTCAGCAAAAAGTACTGGCTATAGAGCATGAATTTGTTTTAAGTGTTCATGAATTCTCTAGTTGTGCATACAGTTTGCTAGGGAGAGCATATGGTCTGAGCTTAGTAATATTAAATTAGAAACAAGTAAGAAAAAGTACCTGAGAATTTCCAAATATCTGGCTATACAAGAAACTATTATAAATAATTAAAGGATCAAGAAGAAATTATAAGAGAAATTAGAATATAATCTCAACATGAATGCTGAGGTAATATGGTGGATCTATTTGATAGGGTGCCTAAGTCAGTGCTTAGAAATGAAGTAGTAAATTGACATGTTTAGATAAGGATAAATAACTGATTTAAGATTTTTGTTAATATTTGCAAAAAGAGCAAATTGTATGTACATACAAAATAAAGAAAATATTAAAGAACAGGATTTAAAATATGTGAGCAAAACCAAGTTTTGTTCTGTAAAAAAAAGGTTAAAGAATTAACTTAATTCAAAGAAAAAAGATACTAAAACAACTAAAAAATTAAAGACAATGAGTATAGTCTTTTAGCACGGTTGATAGATCCCATTTCAACACCATCCTTGCAGGTTATATTAGACTGTATTGCAAGGGCACCATCTACTTTGGGCACAGGCTATGGAGAAATCGTGCTGGTACTGGGTGGGAAAATTATTCCCTGCTGGTTAGCTCCTGTAATACTAGAAGGTATTCTGTAGGCTGTTAAAGCAAAAGCACCATCAACAGTCTTAACCAGCTCTGAGACTTGTGAACAACAATAACAACCAGAGTGCAAAGATATGCTAATGGCTTCAAAAGTGGCATAACTGTTGTGGAGGTGATCGACTGCAGTATGATTGAATTTAGTGCCTGTTCCATAGTAAGGAACATGTATTTTTACTATAAACATAGACATAAATCAGGGCTGGGAAGCTTTGGGCTCCAGTAATGAACCTGTCCAGTGATGACACTGTCCAGTAATGGATAGTATCAAACTGCTCTATGTATTCATATCTCAATATCTGTAGGTTAGTTCACTTCTCAAACCACATACGAGAGTTTGTGAGGTGGATTGTGGTTACATCCAAACCAAACCAAACCAAACCAAACCAAAAACTCACAACTAGATAGCATGCTGAGAGAAAGTGTCAGTGATGTGCCCATCAAAACTTAGCCTATCTTTAATTCCTCATCCCTAGAGATCATTGTAGAGCATGAGAACAGATGATTCTAAAAGTCAGAGGTCGAAGGCACAGGGATGAACAGTGAAACATTGGATAGAATAGAATTGCTGCACCCAAAGTAACAAAAGCTGCACAAGACGAGAACAATATTAAGCCAGCCAACATTCTTATATGAAGTGAGGAGGGGCTCACAGAACTCTGTTCCTACTGAGGACAGTTGATAGCTTCTGGGAGAGGGAGAGTTGGTTTTTCTTTAAGGTGAAGACCCTGATGAGATGGCCTCAACCATGGATACATGGACAGAGTAAATTTGACTTAGTGGAAAAAGAGGACGCAGAGTGGAGTTGTAATGTCTGGTGTGGATCTGGGAGGAGAACGAAAAGTCTGGAGTTAGTGTGACCAAAATCCACTATGTACATGCATAAATTCTCAAAGAATTTATAAAACGTTTATGGTATGTACTCACTTATAGGTGGATATTAGACATATAATATAGGATAAACATACTAAAATCTGTACACCTAAAGAAGCTAAGCAAGAAGGAGGACGCTGGGTAAGATGATCAATCCTCACTTAGAAAGACAAATGGGATGGACACTGGAGGAGGAAGAAAACAGAGAAAAGGACAGGAGCCTACTACAGAGGGCCTCTGAAAGATTCTAGCCAGCCAGATATCAAAGCAGATGCTGAGACTCATAACCAAACTTTGGGCAGAGTGCAGCAAATCATATGAAAGGAGTGAGAAATAGTAAGACATGGAGAGGATGGGAGCTCCACAAGGAGAGCAACAGAACCAAAAGATCTTGGCCCAGGGGTCTTTTCTGAGACTGATATCCAACCAAGGACCATGCATGGAGATAACCTAGAACCCCTGCATAGACATAGCCCATGGTAGCTCAGTGTCCAAGGTCCTAGAAGGGGAACATGGATTTTCTCTGACATGAACTCAGATCATGTCTTCCTGAGGGGGGAGCAGCCTTAACAGGCTACTGAGGAGGACAATGCAGCCAGTCCTAATGAGACCTGATAGGCTAGGGTGAGAGGGAAGGGGAGAAGGTTCTCCCCTATCAGTGGACTTGGAGAGGGACATGGGAGGAGATGAGGGAGGGAGAGTGGGATTGGGAAGGAATGAGGGAGGAGGCTATACCTGGCATACAAAGAGAATAAACTGTAATTATTATAAATATATATATAAAAAAGAATGTTTTGTAATTTGCAACACAATATTTTATTGTATTTATTATCATTCTATACTTTTAAATACTACATAGCACTGTATTAATTCTCCAAAGTTCATGTTTTAATTCTGTGCTACTGGCATTTTAATCCTGTAGCCTGACATTCTGCTAAATTCAACTAGCGGTTCTGAAATTTAAACATTTCATCATTATATACGGAATTACCTATAAGAAATATTGAGTGAATGTTTATACAACTGAGAAAATACATTCTTTCTATTACTTCAGAGGATCCCAGCTTATTTCTCATTGAATAATATAAAGTGTAATAATTGACTTTCAAATGTTAAAATAACTGTATCACTTAAAGAAACTCCATTTGCTCAGTATATATTATCCTTCTTATGTATTTCTGGATTCATTTTGCTAACATTTTGTTAGATATTTTTCACATGTTTATTCATGATAGATATTAGTCTTCTATATTTGAAACTTTTTTAGTTTTTAAATAATGTAAGACTCATATGATAAGCTTAAAAGTATCTCTCACTTTGGAAAAAATGGAGCGATCTTTTTTCCCCTCCTGTAGAGAATAAGGTAGCCAGTGCAACCTTCCAGGAATTGAGTTTCTTCGTTTAAAGGTTTTATTTTTATATTATAAAATAATGAATAATTCTTTTATATACAAATGTGGGTTGTTCAAAATTTCTATTTCATCTTGAATTAGCGTTTGGATATTCTGTTTCCTTGGAGCTTCATCCATTTCATCTAACTTGTGAAATGTATATACTAAAGCTATTATTTCTTCAGTAACTGTACATATGGTATACTTTTCCCTTCCTCATATTATCGTGGCAACATGGGATTTTCTTACATTTTTCCAGTTTTTCTAATGTTCTATCACTGTCCTTGTTTACATTTATTTACTCATTCATTCATTTAGCACTTTTGTTCACATGAATTCATACGTGTGGACGAAGGCAGCAGGCCTTGATGTGCTTATGGAAATCAGAGGAAAACTTGCAATAATAGTTGGTGCCTTCTAGCATGTGAGTTCCAGGAATAAAGGTCAGTAACCAGACGTCGCAGCAGGGACATGTTTCCTGAAGGCATCTGTGAGCAGACATTTATTATTTTTATTTTTATATTTTATTATTTATATTTTTATTTTTATATTTTACCCAAATATTTTGGTTCTGTTGCTCTCCTTGTAGAGCTCCTGTCCCCTCCAGGTCTTTCTAGCTCTCACTTCTTTTCATAAGATTTCCTGTACTCCGCCCAAAGTTTGGTTATGATTCTTAGAATCTGCTTTGATATACTGCTGGGTAGAGTCTTTCAGAGGCCTCTGTGGTAGGCTCCTGTCCTGTTCTGTTTGCCTTTCTGAATGATCATCTTACCCAGGGTCGTCCTTCTTCCTTAGCTTCTTTAGGTGTACAGATTTTTAGTATGTTTATCCTATGTTATATGTCTAATATCTACTTATAAGTGAGTATATACCATGTGTGTATTTCTGCTTCTGGGATAACTCACTCATGATGAACTTTTCTAGATCCCACAATTTGCCCACTAATTTCATGATTTCCTTGTTTTTAATTGCTGAGTAATATCCCATTGTGTAAATGTACCACAATTCCTGTATCCATTCCTCAGTTGAGGGACATCTGGGTTGTTTCCAGGTTCTGGCTATTACAAATAAAGCTGCTACGAGCATGGTTGAGTAAATGTCCTGGTTGGGTACTAGAGCATATTTTGGATATATGCCTAGGACTGATACAGTTGGATCTTGAGGAAGCAATATTCCTAATTGTCTGAGAAAGCACCAGATTGATTTCCAAAGTGATTGTACAAGTTTACATTTACACCAGCAATGGAGGAGGGTTCTCCTTTCTCCACATCCTCTCCAGCATGTGTTGTCACTTGAGATTTTGATTTTGGCCATTCTGATGGGCGTAAGGTGAAATCTCAGGGAAGTTTTGATTTGCATTTCCCTGATGACTAAGGACATTGAGCATTTCTTTAGTTGTTTCTCTTCAATTTTTTATTCTCAATTGAGAATTCTCTGTTCAGCTCTGTATCCCACTTTTTAATTGGACTACTTGGTTTATTGATTTTTAGATATTTTTATTTTAATTTAATTTTCATTAATTACACTTTATTCACTTTGTATATCCTGGTAGTCCTCTACCTCCTCCCCCACAATCCGACTCTCCCTCCCCCTTATCCACGCATAACCCTCCCCAAGTCCACTGATAGGGGAGGTCTCCCTCTTCTCCCCTCTGATCCTAGTCTATCAGGTCTCATCAGGACTGGCTGCATTGTCTTCCTCTGTGACCTGGTAAGGCTGTTCCCCACTCAGGTTGAGGTGATCACAGAGCAGGTCAATCAGTTCATGTCAGAGACAGTCCTTGTTCCAATTACTATGGAACCCACTTGGACACTGAACTGCCATGGGCTATATCTGTGCAGGGGTTCTAAGTTATCTTCATCAATGGTCCTTGGTTGGAGTATCAGTCTCAGAAAAGACCCACGTGTCCAGATTTTTGGTTCTGTTGTTCTCCTTGTGGAGCTCATGTCCTCTTAGGTCTTATTATTTTCTACTTCTGTCATGAAATTCCCTGCACTCTGCCCAGCAGTTGGCCGTAAGTCTCAGCATCTGCTTTGATAGCCTGCAGGGAAGAGCCTTTCAGAGGCCCTCTGTGGCAGGGTCCTGTACTGCTCCCTGTTTTCTCCTTCTTCTGATGTCCATCTTCTTTGCCAGTCTGTATGTGGTTTAAGCATTTAGCCAGAGTCCTCCTCCTTTAGGTGTACAGATTTTAGTAGATGTATCCTATATAATACATCTAAGATCTACTTATGAGTGAGTATATACCCTGTGTGTCTTTTTCCTTCTGGGTTAACTCACTCAGGATGATCTTTTTCAGTTCCCACCATTTACCTGCAAATTTCATGATTTCCTTATTTTTTATTGTTGTGTAATATTCCATTGTGCAGATGTACCACAATTTCTGTATCCAATCCTCAGTTGAGGGCATCTGGGTTGTTTCCAGCTTCTGGCTATTACAAATAAAGCTGCTACAAACATGGTTAAGTAAATGTCCTTGTTGTATACTTGAGCATCTCTTGGATATATTCCTAGCAGTGCTATAGATGGATCTTGAGGAAGTACTATTCCTAGTTGTCTGAGAGGAAGAGAGTCAGATTGATTTCCAGAGTGGTTGTACAAGTTTACATTCCAACCAGCAATGGAGGAGGGTTCCCCCTTCTCCACAACCTCTCCAGCATGTGTTGTCATTGAGTTTTTTATCTTGGCCATTCTGATGGGTGTAAGGTGAAATCTCAGGGTCGTTTTGATTTGCATTTCCCTGATGTTAATCCTATTGATCCATGAGCATGGGAGATCTTTCCATCTTCTGATTTTTTCTTCAATTACTTTCTTCAGAGACTTGAAATTTTTTTTTGAACAGGTCTTTCACTTGCTTGGTTAGAGTTACACCAAGGTACTTTATGTTATTAGAGGCTAGTGTGAAGGGTGTTGTTTCCCTAATTTCTTTTTCAGCCCTTTTGTCTTTTGTATACGGGAGAGCTTCTTATTTTTTTTTTTTTGAGTTAATTTTGTATCCAGTCACTTTGTTGAAGGTGTTTATCAGCTGAAGGAGTTCTCTGGTTGAATTTGGGGTTGCTCATGTATACTATCATATCACCTGCAAATAGCAATACTTTGATTTCTTCCTTTCTGATTTTTATCCCCTTGACCTCCTTTATATGTGTGATTGCTCTAGCTAGGACTTCAAGTACTATGTTGAAGAGATATGGAGAGAGTGGGCAGCCTTGCCTTGTCCCTAATTTTAGTGGGATTAATTTGAGTTTCTCTCCTTTTAGTTTAATGTTGGCTATAGGCTTGCTCTATATTGTCTTTACTATCTTAGGTATGTGTCTTGTATCCATGATCTATCCAAGACTTTAAACATGAATGGCTGTTGGATTTTGTCAAATGCTTTTTTGGCATCAAGGAGATGATCATGTGGTTTTTCTCCTTCAGTTTGTTTATATGGTGGATTACATTGATGGATTTCCATATATTGAATCACCCCTGCATGTCTGCGATGAAGCCTATTTGGTCATGGTGGATGATCTCTTTTATTTGTTCTTGGATTCGTTTTGCAAGTATTTTATTGAGTATTTTTTTGCATCAATGTTCATAAAAGAGATAGGTCTGAAGTTCTCTTTTTTGTTTGGTCTTTGTCTGTTTTAGGTATCAATGTGACTGTGGCTTCATAGAATGAGTTTGGTAATGTTCCTTCTGTTTCTGTTTTGTGAAATTGTTTGAAGAGTATTGGTGTTAGCTCTTATGTGAAGGTCTAAAACATTCTTAAGAGACATTAATGAAAATGATCACTCAATAAAGAAATACATCAAGTTTAGGCAGAATGGTATTCACATTTTAGGGTATTCTCCACTTCCATCCAAAAGATCTTCAGACTCAACACAACCCCAGAGGATCACAGAAGGCATTTAAAAATCATATAAAAGCTATTGTAAATATATTTGGACTTGATTGATACCTAGAATAGCTAATATGTCCTGGGTAGGAAGTACTTAAACTCTCTAATGCAAGCTCAAGTATAAATCTGCAACACCCGAGGTGCTTGAATTTTCTTTAATGCAGTCAATTCAATCAAGGGAATCGGATGATTAGTACAGAAACAGACCTACTTTAAACAGTAGAGCTGAATTTCTATTATAACACCAGGAGAAACGTTGGGGAATGTCTCGCTAGCAAATGAAGCAAATCAACTGGCATCCATATGGGAAACCCTGAAGGTTGAACTCTACTCAATGCCAAACATAAATAACTGTAGAACAGTAACTTAAATGTCACAGAGGAAGGTATGAAGAGTCTTGATGCAACTGAACAAGACCATTTTGACAAAATGGCAGCTGGCAATATTTCTTAGGACACAGTAGATAGCAATGATAACAAAATAAAATGACTAGGAATAATACACTTGGAAAATATGTAGTACAGCCATTATGATGCATTCCTGTGAAGCCCCTCGCATTCTTGATGTATTAAGATGAAAATACCAAATGCAAGAGAGGATTTGAAGCAAATGGAGTACTTACACATAGCCAGTGAGTTCACAAATGACACAAACAGAGCAGGCAAAGTTTCTTACTAAGTTAGATTTACACCTGCCATGTGACACAGTAACTCCATTCTAAGGTGTTTTGCAATAAAAGTAGAAACATATGTCTTCAAAAAAGAAAGATTTTTGGCATTTTTATTCATAAAGCCAAATGCTAAAAACAACCCACATGTTCATTAAAAGGAGAATGAATAAATTAGTTGTAATTATGCAAAGGAATACTAATCAGCAATAAAACAGAACAATTCCTAATACATACAACAATATGGACAAATTTTACTAATATTATATTGTTTGAACAAAGTCAGAGACATACTCTGTTACTCCATATGAACATAAATATTCTAGATTTTTATGAGAAAGGGTTTTTATAAGCACAGCCATTCTCAAAATTCATGTAATTATTCATTCATGACTTCTGAATTTCACTCCCATAAGTTTTACCTATAAATCAAAACAAACTTTGAAATTTTGTCAGGAACTTGCTAGTACCAATCAGCAATTCTGGAAGGCTCTGTGAGCTCTAAACGTACTGAGTCAGTAAATGGATTGAGAGAGTGGGTGGAGGCATGTCTGTCATCAAGCAAGTCACAGATACAGGAAGAATACAAGTACATCTGTACCAGTAAAATGCAATGTACTGAAAGCTATCAATATTGCTGTAGTTTACACTTATTCAAAATATACAGCATGTATGCCTCCTCATATACAGACTATACTTATATCTTACATTAAAAACATATTTTATTAAACTGCATTAACTAAATATCCAAAAGTTCCTAGCCCAATCAGCTAATAGCTGACACTACAAGCAATTAAAAAGGTAATGCATGTACCTAGAGGAGCGTAGGAAAATTTTGCATCATAGGAAAATCTGCAAAATGAGTTAAGTGTATGTTAAAAAGCTCTTTACAACATTTAAACTATAGTTTAGTTTCTAAGTTATTCTTACAATATATATTGGTCAAATTCTTTTTCCTCTCTTATTCCAGATTTTCTCTATGGACCTATTCATAGTCTTTCTCTATCTTAAAACAAAGGAACAAAAAAGCACACACACATACACATACACAAATCATAACAACCATGATTGCAATTTGTCTTGACCAACTGTTTCTGATCATGCTTCTTGCCTTGATAGTGATTGATTTACCAGCTTTCATGAAAGAAAGCTGTTTTGTCCTTCTCCCAGAAGCTATCAATCTCAAACAGCTTCTTGGTTCAGCGTGGGTCTCTGTACTTGCTTATTCTGCATGGTCAGAGTTTGCATGGTCTGAACGTGTTCAGATCCTAGGTATGCTGTTACAGTTCCTGAGTTAGTACACACATCAACCTGCTGTGCCTGGGAAACGCTATAGTATTTTTATGTGTGCTTGGAGGAGGAGATTCGTACCTTACTTGGAGGTCAGAGGAAAATCTGAGGAGGTGTTCAAATAAAGGCTTCTGGGGAATTAATCTCTTGCTGTCAACTGCATTTACTAGCTGAGTCGTCTTGTTAGTCCTGAGTTTAGAGAAATTTAATGTAGTACTGCTTAACTCAGATAAGATAATATTGGAGATATATCAAAAGGATTGAGGAGATAATTTGAAGGGTTTCATCTTGGACAATTTGATAAATAGTAATAATGAAAATGATAATAAGTTATTAAACATTGAATAAATCTGAGTCAAATAAGTAAATAAACAGAAAAATAGAAAAATTCACCACGTATGTAGATTTAAATATTTATAGTGTGAAGAGCCTTGGAACACAACTACAGACAAAGCCACCTGAGAGACAGTCTTGGATGCTCCAGGTTACCCGGAAGCCTCCTGCACCTGGACTCAAATGGCCTCTTGCTAAGGCAACACACCTGTGGCCAATCTTGCCTAGCTGAGTTGGATCACCAGGACTCACACTGTGGTGTGGAGAGCTGCTTGTTAAGCTGCTTTGTTATGTTTTCACCTGGAGTAGTTTTTGAAAAAAAGTTAGGCGGTTCCACACCTTTTTCTTTTTGTGTTGATGTGACACGCCTGCTTTGCCTATAAATAATGAACCTGGGATAAACCCGCACTGCTTCAGTCAGACAGCCCTCTCAAGCCGAACCCATGTGAAGTGTGATTTGTCCTCACTCCCCACTCAGGTACTGTTCGACTCTGCCAGCAGGCTCCGGCATTATAGAAAACATAATAGAATTCACAGAATCAGATCAGATTGTGATAAGTGACAGAATGGTTCCATAGACAAAAAGTATCTCACTATAAACTATACCCAACAGAGGTCCATACATATTAGGTACCAAAAAAAAAAAAAAAAAAGAAGAAGAAGAAAGAAGACAAAAACAGTAATACTGGAGAAAGCTCATTAATGAGATTGATTCACTGGGGGAATTTCGCATCATCAATAACATGTCTCTTGCTATGAGGCACTTAGCAGAGTTCCACATTTATGTTTCTTTTTTTTTTTTAACCAAAAAATCAAGAATTATTTTTAACTGAATTCTAAATTCCAAAAAAAAAAAAAAAAAAAGATAGAGAATGCACAGCAAGTCTTTCAAGCTAAAGGCTGAAAAGGCCATGTTAACACAAAGCACCTAAGTGTATCTTGACTGGTATCACCCATAAAATGCATTTCAGCACCGATTTACAGAATTTGATTATGAACATTGGACTTGATAAGGATATATTAATTTATCGTGAACTCTGTTCTCTGTTTAAGTTGTACGTGCCTGTGTCTGTGTTTGTTCGTGTGTGTCTGTGTCTTTGTGGTTTAGTACAATGTTATTGCACTTCATAACATTCATTGAAATCCTCTGGACATAGTGTCTTCAACACTTCTGGACTTTTGGGTAGTTCAAAAAATCTATTACATTATAAATAAAATAACAAGAACTAAAGGATAATGGTAAAATGATAAACCATTAAGAAATCTTGGTGAGCTGAGCACGGTGGCACATGGCTACACTCCCAGCATCCTGGAGGACAGAGGCTGATGTAGGTGGATCTCTGTAAATTCAAGGCCAGCCTGGTTTTCAAAGTGAGTACCAGGACTACCAGGACTACCAGGGCTGCACAGAACCACCCTGTCTCAAAAATCAAACAACAACAACAACAAATCAGAACGCCGAAAGCTCAGGCTCTAAGATCAACAAACAATAAATGGGACCTCATGAAACTGAAAAGCTTCTGTAAAGCAAAGGACACTGTCAATAGAACAAAACAACAGTCGCTAGCCTGGGAAAAGATCTTCACCAACCCTACATCTGAGAGAGGGCTAATATCCAGAAAAGATAAAGAACTCAAAAAGTTAAATATCAATAAACCAAGTAATCCAATTACAAATGAGGTACACACCCCAAGGTAGAGAGCCAGGCTCTGACATTAGTAATGATACTCTGCTCTTTCAGACAAGAGCCTACCTTGACCGTCGTCTGGGAGGCTCCGGCCAACAGCAAATGGAGATAGATGCTGGGATTGCAGCCTACCATGGGGCAGAACTCTGGGGATTCTGAGGAACTGTTGGAGGAAAGATGGAAGGAGATATAGGGAACAGGAACCTCACAGAAGACCAAAAGAGACAACTAGCCCAGTCACATAGGAGCTTTCAGAGACAGACTGAGACATCAAGGAGCAGGCATGATCTGGACCTAGGCCTCCTGCACACATGTAGTTTATGTTAGCTTGGTCTTCTTATGGGGCACCTAGTGAGTGGAGGTGGGACTGTTTCTTTTTAATTAATTAATTAATTAATTTAATTATTTATGTATTTATTTATTTATTTATTTTTAACTTTATTAATTTTCTATTAATTACACTTTATTCATTATGTATCCCCCCATAAGCCCCTCCCTCCTCCCCTCCCGATCCCACCCTTCCTCCCCTTTCTGCATGCATGCCCCTCCCCAAGTCCACTGATAGGGGAGGTTCTCCTCTCCTTTCTGATCTTAGTCTATCAGTTCTCATCAAAAGTGGCTGCATTGTCCTCTACTGTGGCCTGGTAAGGCTGCTCCCCCCTCAGGGGGAGGTGATCAACGAGCAGGCCAATCAGATTATGTCAGAGGCAGTCCCTCTTCCCATTACTATGTAACCCACTTGGACACCGAACTGCCATGGGCTACATCTGTGAAGGGGTTCTAGGTTATCTCCACGAATAGTCCTTGGTTAGAGCATGAGTCTCTGGGAAGTTCCCTGTGTTCAAATTTTCTAGTTCTGTTGCTCTCCTTGTGGAGTTCCTGTCCTCTCCAGATCTTACTATTTCCTACTTCTTACATAGAATTCCATTCACTCTGCCCGACAGTTGGCCATCAAGCTCAGCATCTGCTTTGATAGTCTGCAGGGCAGAGGCTTTCAGAGGCCCTCTGTAGCAGGTTCCTAGGTTGTTTCCTGTTTTCTTCTTCTTCTGATTCTAACCTGGACTCTATTGCCTGTTTTTGTACCACTTCTCCCTGGCAGTGGTGCCTTGTATGGCCTCAGGGGATGAAGCTATGCTCAGTCCTGATGTGACTTGATGTGCTGGGGAAGGTAGGGGGCTCCTGTTTTCTGGGGCCAAAAAAGAGGAATACGGGGAAGGAAAGAAATGGGAGGGACTGGGAGTAGAGGAGGTAAAGTAAATAAACTAATATAAAATTTAAAAAATAATACAAAAACAAAAATAGTGTTTAGAGCTAAACAGAGAATTCTCAACAGAAAATATCAAATGACTGTGAAACACTTAAAGAAATGCTCAAAGCCCTTAGTCACCGAGGAAATGCATATCAAAATAACTATGAGATTCCATCTCACAAATATTAGAATGGCTAAGATAAAAAAACTCAAGGGACAACATATGCTGGAGAGGAAGTGGAGAAAGGAGAACCCTCCTCCATTGCCAGTGGGAATATAAACTTGTACAACCACTTTGTAAGTCAATCTGGTGCTTTCTCAGTAAGCAGGGAATAGTGCTACCTCAAGATTCAGCCATACCACTCGCAAATCTGAAACATGCTCAATCACACAACAAGAACATTTGCTCAATGGTGTTCATAGCAGATTTATTCCTTAAAGCCAGAATCTGGGAACAACTGAAGAACATTAAGAAAATGTGGTACATTTACACAATAGAATACTATTCAGCTATTAAAAATAAGGGCATTACAGAGGAGGACTTTGCAGCCAGCCCTGAAGATACCTGATAAAACAGGGTCAGATGAAAGGGGAGGAGATCCTCCCCTATCAATGGACTTGGAAAGGGGCAGGGAGGAGACCAGGGAGGGAGTGTGGGGTTGGGGAGGGAATGAGGGAGCGGGATACAGCTGGGACACAGAGTTAACAAAATGTAACTAAAAATAAAAATAAAAAAAAAACAAGGGCATCATCAAAATTCAGGCAAAAGCATAGAACTAGAAGAGATCATCTTGAGTGAGGTAACCCAGAGGTAGAAAGACACACATGGTATACTTATGACCCTGCATAAAACCAAAGTCCAAGACATCAACATAAAACCAGACACACTAAACCTGTTAGAAGAAAAAGTGGGGAAGAGCCTTGAACTCATTGGCACAGGAGACAATTTCCTGAACAGAACACCAACAGCACAGGCTCTAAGAGCAACAATCAATAAATGGGACCTCATGGAACTGAAAAGCTTCTGTAAAGCAAAGGACACTATCGTCAGCCTATTTATTGGTAAAGGGTCTTTACCAAATGTCTATCTGACAGAGCTTTAACACCCAGAATATATAAAGAATTCAAGAAGTTAAACACCAACAAAATAAGTAATCCAATTAAAAAATGAGGTACAGAGCCAAACATAGAATTCTAAATAGAGGATTATCGAATGGCAGAGAAACACTTAAAGAAATGTTTATCGTCCTTAGTCATAAGGGAAAGGCAAATCAAAACTACCCTGAGATTTCACCTTACACCCATCAGAATGGCTAAGATGAATAACTCAAGTGACAACACATGCTGAAAAGGGTGTGGAGAAAGGGGAACCCTCCTCCATTGCTGGTGCAAATGTAAACTTGTACAACCACTTTGGAAGTCAATTTGGCGCTTTCTCAGACATTTAGGAATAGTACTTCCTCAAGATCCAGCTATAACACTCCTAGGCATATACCCAAAATTTGCTCAAGTATACAAGAAGGACATTTGTTCAACCATGTCTGTAGCAGCTTTATTTGTAATAGCCAGAACCTGGAAACAACTCAGATGTCCCTCAACGGAGGAAGGGATACAGAAATTGTGGTACTTTTAGAAAATGGAATACTACTCAGCAATCAAAAACAAGGCAATCATGAAATTTAGAAGCAGAAAGACACACATGGTATATACTCACTCATATAGTCCTAAAAGATATGATAAACATGATGAAATCTTTACACCTAAACAAGATAAACAAGAAAGAGGACCTAGGGTTAGATGAGCAATCCTCACTTAGAAAAACAAATGGGAGGTGCATTGGACATAGGAGAAAACAAGTTAACAGGACAGGAACCTACTGCAGAGGGCCCCTGAAAGACTGCCTAGCAGTGTACCAAAGCAGGTGCTAAGACTCATAACCAAAACTGCAGCAGAGTGCAAGGAATCATATGAAAGAAGGGCGAGTTAGTATGATGTGGAAAGGATAGGAGCTCCACAAGGACCAAATATATCTCGGCACAAGGGTATTTTCTGAGACTGCCACTCCACCAAGGACCATGTATGGATATAACCTAGAACCTTTGTTTGGATGAAGCCCGTGGTAGCTCAGTAACCAATTGGTTTCCCATAGTAAGGGGAGCAGGGACTATTTCTGACAGGAACTCAATGGCAGGCTCTTTGACCTCTCCACCCCCCAAGGGAGGAGCTGTCCTGCTAGGCTGCAGAGAAGGACTTTGCAGCCAGTCCTGAAGATACCTGATAAAACAGGGTCAGATGAAAGGGAAGGAGGTCCTCCCCAATCCGTGGACTTGGAAAGAAGAAGGGAGGAGATGATGGAGGGCGAGAGGGAGGGGTTGGGAGGGAATGAGGGAGCAGGATACAGCTGGGATACAGAGTTAATAAAATGTAACTAATAATAAAAATAAAAATAAATCTTAAGTACAAAAAAAAGAAGTACAAAAGGAAAAAAAAAACTCAGGTAGGAACCCTCCTCCACTGCTGGTGGGAATGTAAACTTATACAACCACTTTGGACATCAATCTGGCACTTTCTCAGACAATTAGGAATAGCGCTTCCTCAAGATCCAGTTATACCACTCTTAGGCATATATCCAAAAGACTCTCAAGTATTCAACAAGGACCTCTGCTTAACCATGTTTGTGGCAGCTTTATTTGTAATAACCAGAAGCTGGAAACCACCCAGATGTCCCTCAGTTGAGGAATGGATACAGAAATTGTGGTACATCTACACAATGGAATGTTACTCAGAAATAAAAAAACAAGGAAATCACAAAATTTGCAGGTAAATGGTGGGAACTGGAAAAGATCATCCTGAGTGAGGTATCCCAGAAGCAGAAAGACACACAGGATATATACTCACTCATAAGTGGATATTAGACATATAATATAAGATAAATATAGCAAAATCTGTACACCTAAGGAAGCTAATCAGGAAGGAGGACTCTGGCTAAAATGCTCAATACCGATTCAGAAAGGCAAGAGGATGGACATTGGAGGAGGGCGAAAACAGGGAACAGGACAGGAGCCTACCACAGAGGGCCTCTGAAAGGCTCTACCCAGCAGGGTATAGAGGCAGATGTTGAGACTCATAGCCAAACTTTGGGCAGAGTACAGGGAATCTTATGAAAGAAGTGGGAGATAGTAAGACCTGGAGAGGACAGGAGCTCCACAAGGACAGCAACAGATCCTAAAAGTCTGGGCACAGGGATATTTTCTGAAACTGATACTCCAGCCAAGGACACTCACGGAGATGGCCTGAAGCCCCTGCACAGAAGTAGCCTATGGCAGCTCAGTATCCAAGTGAGCTACATAGTAATGGTGACAGGGGATGTCTCTTACAGTAACTGGTTGGCCTGCTCTGTGATCACCTCCTTCTGACGGGGAACAGCCTTGTCAGAAGAAGACAATGCAACAAGTCCTGATGAGACCTGATAGAGGAGGATCAGAAGGAAAGGGAGGAGGACCTCCCTTACCAGTGGACTGGGAGAGGGACATGGGTGGGGAGAAGGGAGGGAGGTACAGGGGAGATACGAAGTGAATAAACTGTAATTAATAAAAATTTAAAAATGAAAAAAACGTGAATATTAACCATATTAGGAAGGATAAACATACTAAAATCTATAGACCTAAAGAAGCTGAAAGACATGGAAGACCCTAGGGAAGATGCTTAACTCTCATTCAGAAGGGAAAACGATAGACACCAGAAGCAGGAAAACAGAGCCCACAGGATAGGAGCCTACCACAGATGTCCTCTAAAAGGGTCCATTTAGTAGGGTATTGAAGCAGATGCAGAGACTAACAGCCAAACTTTGCACAGAGTACAGGGAGTTTTATGGAAGAAGGGGGAGACAGAAAGACTGAGAGGGGACAGGAGCACCACAAGGAGACCAACAGAGCCAAAATAAATAAAAAAATAACTGGGCCCCGGGGCTACTGCACAAACTGATGCATTAACCAAAGACCAAGCATAGAGAGAACCTAGACCCCATGCTCAGCTGTAGCCCATAGACAGCTCAGTGTCCTTGTGGTTCCCTAGTAAGAGGAGAAGAGACAGTTGCTGACATGAACTCTATTTCCTGCTCCTTGATCACTTTTACCTGGTGTGGAGACCTAGGCAGCCCACAGAGGAAAGGGATGCAGGCAGTCCTCATGGGACCTGATAGGCTAGGGTCAGACAGTAGAGGAGGAGGACTTCCCCTATCAGTGGAATAGGGGAGGGGGATACGGGAGGAAAAGGGAGGGAGGGTGGGACCTGGAGGAGATGAGGGAGAATACAAAGTGAATAAATTGTAATAATAATAACAATAACAATAAAAGAAAATACATACTTAAAAAAGAAGAAAGAAATCTGGGTCTAGGGCTTATTAAAGTTTTAGAAATAGTTGTGTCCTTTCTGCCATATGGAATAACATTAGAATAAAAACTTGTAAGCAAAGTACCACACTAGCGCTTGTTGGGATCTTCACACTCTGTGCTGTTGAACATCAGCTTGTCTCTGAAAACCGTCTGTAGAAAGAAATGTCGGAGTTGACTGGTAAGCTAATTGGAGACTGTACATACTTTGCATAGAGGTGTTGTGACATTAGTGTCAATGTACATGCTACTTATTAGTTGTATTTTTATTTTACTGAATTATGTTATAAAGGATATTCTTTCATAATTTGCATCTTCTTTTCCCTCTAATTGTGTCTGGGTCAAGGTTTGCTCATGGATATTGCCTTAATTTTCTATTGAAAATTGAAGTGTGATTCAGCAGTTCTTAGATTAGTATTTTACGTGATTTCCAGTGTAAGATCATTATACTGTACTACTTTTAAACTTACTCTTGAAGTTGATGAAGTCGTAGCTTTGTTACTCTATTTGGCTTTTTACCCTATTGCAGTAAATATATCAGTTGGAAATGAAATGTGTTGTGTATCAGAATTTCAGATTTCCTTAAAAGACTCAGAGCTGGGAGAAGGCACGTACTGAGCAATTTGAAATCTGAAGAAGAAAACAATAAAATGGTCTTCTCTTATTGCACAGCTCTCTTCTTTAAGACCATAACTGCCTTTAGTCAGTGGGTTCATACTAAACAAGTTATTGTTGATTAAGTCTACTCATTCATCAAACAAAATACAGTGTTATGCTTACTCCATTAAAGTTTAATATGTCATACTGTGTTATTTTAGGGACTAAAACTCATAGACAGTGGTAGTGACTGCTTCAAATAGAGAAGTGAGCAGACTAAGCACAGCTGTGCTCTTCAAAAGAAAATCTAGTCCATCATTGTCATTAAGTGAATTAAATGGCATTTCAAATCAACCATTTTACCTCTATTAACTTCTTTTTCTACAATATTTATAAATTGTTATTAACATGAAATAATTTTAAATATGATAAAATTAAAATGATCTGTGTCATAGGTATTATTCTCAAATAAGGTGCTATCAAAATGAATCCAAAATGAGTGGTACGAAGACAGCATTATCACTGCCATTTCTCATACCTGGACATGGAAATTCATGGTTACGTTAAACTTTATTCCGTGCTGCGTGTAACATCAGGGTACGTACGGTGTCTGTTCTGCGCTTTCTGCGTACATATACAGCAGAGGACTTCCCGATTAGGAAAAGTATCAGTTGCCCACAGTTTCTACATGAAAATACAGGCAGTACCACCTTCACCTATCAAAATCAAGCTGATAACCAAGCCAATACTTTTGCATATTTCATAAAAATAGGCCTCCCTGCCCACATTTTAAAGGTTTCTTCAATTATACTGACTCATCACGGACAGTGTATATATATATATGGGTGAAAAGAAAATTAGACTGACTCCACACCACATGCACTTAACTTTACATCCTGTTAATCTGCAAAACTAGACAAAAGAAAGGAAGAATGAAAACAATAATCCTCATAATTGTGTTCATATAGTTGTGACTGTTCTATGTTGTCTAGTTGGACCCCAAAACACTTCAGTTAGGCACTGTAAGCATTCAGTGAAAACTTATTATGTATCAGGGAATTTCCAAACTCACAAAAGATAATCTCATTTGAGGAATATCTCTCACACCTAAATTGAAATCAGCAAACGTACAGCAAAAGGTTGGTATAAATCCAACAATACTGTGATCAGAATCATGAAAAAAATCATTGTCGAGCAGATGGACCGACAGCATAGTCAGAGAGTCACAAGTGCATACTTTTTTATTGTTGAGTGAGAAATGTATTATGGAAGAGCTAGTGTTTAAGGTTAGGTACTGAACACAGTGTACAGAGATAAGACTTCGGGTAAGTAAATTGTCAGTAATACTCTTCGTTGATCAATAGATTCACTTATTAACTGAGGCATAATTCACTGAAATCTGACATTAGTGGGAAGGTTTGCAAAGCAGCAAGAAGAACCCAGTTGGAGAAAGTGGGTCACATGAATCATGACTGAGTGGAATATGTGGTCCCTGGTGCCCTCCCTCGCATGCTTACCTTCCTAGCTCTCATGGCATGAGCTCCACATTCTGCCTCATCCTTCTGTCAAGTGTCACTGCCTTAGAGCAGATTAAAATGCAGTGTCAGTAATGGGCTGATGTTTTTCACATGTACCAGCCAAAATGTATCTTTGCTGTTCTCCTCAGACACTTATCTACTTGTTAGGGAAGAAAGACATCACAATCAGTATGCCATTGAACACAAAGTAATAATATAATTAAGTGAATATAATGCAATATTGCACCGATATCATGTAATCAGAAGGTTTTACAAGCATACCTGAGTTGGAATGCTTCTGGACTAGGACCTTTTTGAAATAGCCAATTGTTATTTAATCAGTAAACCTCTAATAGTGAAAAAGGCGGTATAATAGGCAGTGCTCAAATAAATGACGTTACTGCAGATGGTGAACCAAATCACACACTTCCCTCTAAGTCATCATTTCCATGGCACATGACGATTATGTACTGAGTCAATGAAAAGGGGAAAGGAAGCAAAACTGAAATTAGTGAAACACTCGTTTGTAAAGCATATAATATAGAAGAAAATGAGTGAGGAAGAGGAATGAAATAAATTTCTGCCTTTTTTCATCTTTTGCTTTTCCTTTTCTTCTTCTTATTTTTATCTTTTACTCCTTTTGGGAGGTGTCATAAGGCAGGGACAGACATGGAAGGACTGGGAAGTGATTGTGATAGGCTGCAAGATGGGGAACTCCCAGAGAATCAAGACAATCCCAGGCATACCTAGAGGCATACCTCAGATGAGTTTCTATCAAGGTAACAATTAGCATTAAACACCACAAGTGATGTAAAATCTAAAATGATACCGTGTTTGGAAGAAAATATATGAGAAATTAGTGGGGGTTAGACAAAGATTCCTACCTATGAGGAAGGGTAGATAATGAAATTAAAAGTTGACAAATTACATTTAGTAAAACATCTAAAAGGTATAAAAGAAAGACCAAAGAGAAGTAAATATTAAATATGGCTAATTGGCCAAGCAAGGAATAAATCATCAGCAGAATTGGAAATACAAAAAGAAGAGAAGGGAGCTGCTTCAGCTGCAAGTGAATGAGGACATTCCACACAGAACTGTTGTGACCACTAACCTATGTTTTCTGGGGAAAATATTTAGCAACCTCTAGGAAAGTGGAGCATGCCTATGACATGCCTGACCAATTTAAGTACACATTTGTAGTCAATAAATGAGTGCCTGGAAGGTATTCATGATATATATATTTGCAGTGGGTTTATTCAAAATGCTCAGTGCCCAAAAATGGGCAAAATGACCTTATCTTAAAAAAAAAAAAGTGAGGGGCTGGGCATGATAGCACATGCCTTTAATCCTAGTACCTGGATGGCAGAGGCAGGAGGATTTCTGTGAGCTTGAGTGTTCAATGGCATTGTGTCAAAACTAGTATTTGGGTAAATTTCAAAACAATGTTGGAGCAGAAGCTGGTGATGGAAGATCCCACAGCTTCTCCATCTACTTGCTACAGCCTCTGCTCTGTCCCTGACCATCCCCACCACCCTCCCCTTATGTTACGACACTTGAGGACTCACCACAGCCATGGAATTCACTTGGCACTGCTTAAACCAAAGTAAAAATGTGGACAAATGAATGTTTCTGTAAAACCTGCTTCAAGTCAAATAGGAACCAGAGGCGAGGAGGCTCAGCTCTCTAGTCAGCAACTTTCCAGAATATTCCATATGATTTCCAGTATTCAATGCAGAACTGAGCCCCCATGGTTTACCACAGTAACCCACCCTCTAGCCCACACACTGTGATCCTCTCTTTTTCCTCTCTTTTCTCTTTTCAGGAGTATGAACCTAAATTACCTCTTTAATAAGTCACCCCAACAGGATGTTTGGGAGATTCAAATGAAGTGCTTTCTTTTGCAGTTGGGGATAACTCTGAGGGAAGGACCAGGATTGAGGTCTCAGGGTATCTATTATGATCTCTATTAATATCATGGTGTCAAACTCACTCCACTTAACTCTGTAGAATTTATTTATAATGCTTCATTTATTTGATTTTATATTTGGTGTAAATTTCAAAGAGGGCTTAGGTAACCTAGTAAATGTTTAAATTCTACAGTGAGAAACATTTAGTTATTATCAACTAGCATATTTAGGGATTTTTAATCTATTAAAATTTGTTAAGCTATATATAAGCATCTATTTTGCACTTTGGTTATTTTCTCAATTTTCTGTTCTAAGAGTTTGCATTAATGTAAAAGTGCATATACATACATCTACACATA
The DNA here is from genome assembly GCF_907164565.1 of Psammomys obesus. NCBI lineage: Eukaryota > Metazoa > Chordata > Mammalia > Rodentia > Muridae > Psammomys > Psammomys obesus. The sequence goes on along the minus strand of NW_026587216.1, from coordinate 51,072,367 downwards.
TATAATTTTAAATCATATTAAAATGTTATTAATATATATACTATTTAACATGATTTAATTAAACTAATTTAAGTAAACAATTGAGAAAGCCCACACAAACAAATAAAAGCTCATATAGATGTAGTTACCTGTAGTTGGGAAACTAAACAGCTTTATGACTTACAGTCATATTTGTAGTATTCATGTCAGCCTATGTCAAATATTTAATACCAGCCATTCTTCGGAATCAGTTACCATATCTTTTAAAACTTGCCTGTGGCAGTTACAGGAAGGAGAGTAAAAAGTGGTTTTGATTATCATTTTGAATTGTCAACCTTGACAGTTTAGGTGGGATTTATAAGTATGAAGAAAGAATACACAAATTCTAAAACCAGCATGCCTTTATCTTATTCTTGGGAGAAATTCTTTTCCCAGATAACCAAAGATCTTGTTATTTGTCAAAATAATTACAGAGTGGATCCTTTTGGTATTATACTGGGACACAGGTTTTTGGATATAATAATCTACAAGTGATTTTTTTTAAGTCTGTCTTTAGAAGATGTAAAACTTTTATTTTTAAGCATAAGAACAAAAGGATTTGTCATACTTAACACTCGGTTTTTATTTGTAAACACATGTGGGTTTAAAATTCAGAAGTAGTCTATAGACTAAGTTCAGAAAGGAGAGGAGAACCTCCCCTATCAGTGGACTTGGGGAGTGGCATGCATGCAGAAAGGGGAGGGAGGGTGGGATCGGCAGAGGAGGAGGGAGGGGCTTATGGGGGGATACAAAATGAATAAAGTGTAATTAATAAAAAATGTAAAAATAAATAAAAAAAATTTAATTAAGAAAACTTGATGTGATGAGACACCAAAAAAAAAAAAAAAAATCAGAAGTAGGACCAAAAGCAAAAGAAAATGGAAGACAAGGAGTAAGTGAAAGAGGAGGTGGAGAAGTTAGAGGAAGAGGAGGAAAGAGAAAAAAGGAGGAGGAGGAAGAGGAGGAGGAGGAGGAGGAGGAGGAGGAGGAGACTATTGTATGACTCACTCCTGAAAAGAAAGCAAAGCTTCTGTAAAGCAAAGGATACTGTCATCAGAACAAAACAACAGCCTACAGTCTGGAAAAACATTTTCCCCAACCCTATATCTGACAGAGGGCTACAATCCAGAATATATAAAGAACTCAAGAAGTTAAAAAAACAACAAGTCAAGTAGTCCAATTAAAAAAAAAAAAAGGAATACAGAGCTAAACAGAAAATTCTTTTTTTAAATAAATTTTTTACATTAATTACATTTTATGCGCTTTGTATCCTAGCTGTAGCACCCAACCTCATTCCCTCCAAATCCCACCCTCCCTCCCTGTTCTCTTCCCATGCCACTCTCTAAGTCCACTCATAGGGAGGTCCTCCTCCCCTTCCATCTAAACCTAGCTTATCAGGTCTCATCAGGACTGGCTGCAACATCCTCCTCTGTGGCCTGGCAAGGCTGCTCCTCCTTTGTGGGGGAGGGGTCAAAGAGCCAGCCACTGAGTTCATGTCAGAGACAGTCCATGTTCCCCTTACTAGGGTACCCACTTGGATACTGAGCTGCCATGGGCTACATCTGAGCTGGAGTTCTAGATTATATCCATAAATGGATCTTGGTTGGAATATCAGTCACAGAAAAGACCCCTGTGTCCAGATGTTTTGGTTCAGTTGCTCTCCTTGTGGAGATCCTATCCTCTCCAGGTCTTACTAACTCCCCCTTCTTTCATATGATTCCCTGACTCTGCCAAAGATTTGGTTATGAGTCTCAGCATGTGCTTTGATACACTGCTAGGTAGAGTCTTTCAGAGGCCCTCTGTAGTAGGCTCCTGGCCTGTTTCTTGTTTTCTCCTTCTTCCAATGTCCATCCCATCTGTCTTTCTAAGTGAGGATTGATCATCTTACCCAGGGTCCTCCTTCTTGCTTAGTTTCTTTAGATGTACAGATTTTAATATGTTTATCCTATCTTATTGGTCTAATATCCACTTAAAAGTGAGTATATACCATGTGCGTCTTTCTGCTTCTGGGATATCTCACTTAGGTTTTTACCACCATTTGCCTGCAAATTCCATGCTTTTAATTGCTGAGTAGTATTCCATTGTGTAAAAGAAACACAATTTCTGTATCCATTCTTCCATTGAGGGACATCTGGGTTGTTTCCAGGTTCTGGCTGTTAGGAATAATGTTGCTAAGAACATGGTTGAACAAATGTCCTTGTTGTGTACTTGAGCATCTTTTGGGTATAAGAGTGGTATAGCTGGATCTTGAGGAAGCACTATTTCTACTTGTCTGAGAAAGTACCAGATTGATTTCCAAAATGGTTGTACATGTTTTCATTCCCACCAGCAGTGGAGGAGGGTTCTCATTTCTCCACAACCTCTCTAGCATATATTGTCTCTTGAGTTTTTTATCTTAGCCATTCTGATGGGTGTAAGGTGAAATCTCAGGATGGTTTTGATTTGCATTTCCATGGTGGCTAAGGATGCTGAGCATTTCTTTAAGTGCTTCTCTGCCATTCTATATTCTTCTACAGAGAATTCTCTGTTTAGCTCCATACCTCATTTTTTAATTGTATTACTTGATTTGTTGCTTTTTTAACTTCTTTAGTTCTTTGTATATTCTGGATATTAGCCCTCTGTCAGATAAAGCATTGGTGAGGAGACTTTCCCAGTCTGTATGCTGTCATTGTAAAAACAGGGAACAGGACAAGACTCTACCAGCAAGGTATCAAAGCAGATGCTGAGACTCAGAGCTAATCTTTGGGCAGAGTGCAGGGAATCTTATGAAAGAAGGAGGAGATGAAAGCCCTGGAGGGTACAGGAGCTCCACAAAGAGAGCAACAGAATCCAAAATTATTGTGTCCAGTGGTCTTTTCTGAGACTGATACTCCAATCAAGGACCTTGCATAGAGATAACCTAGGACTCCTGCACAGATGTAGCCCATTGCAGTTCAGTCTCCAAGTGGGTACCCTAGTAAGGGGAACAGGGAACATGTCTCTGACATGAACTCAGTGGCTGGCTCTTTGATCATCTCCCCCTGAGGAGGAGGCAGCCTTGCTAGGTCACAGAGGAAGACAATGCAGCCAGTCCTGATGAGACCTGAAAGGTTAGGGTCAGAGGGAAGGAGAGAAGGACTACCCTCATCAGTTGACTGGGGGAAGGCTGAAGGAGGAAAGGATTGAGGGAGGTAGGGTGGGAATGGGAGGCAAAGAGGGTTGAAGCTATAGCCCGGAAACATGGTGAATAAAATGTAATTAGTAAAAAATATAAAGATAATACTTTTAAAAAGAGAAAGGAAGTCAACGTTCCTAATGTAGGGTTTGGATGCAATGAAAGGCGGTAGCCAGCCTGCAAATGGTTGAGAGGAGACTCTTATGACAACTGTCCTGTCTAGGGCAGAGCTGGATACAAGCATCGTGGTGAATGGTATCATTGTAAAGATTTATCATCCTTAGAGGATGGGGTTGGTATTCTGACCTCATTCCTAACCAGCACCTCAATCATTCATTCATTCAAGGCTTCAGAGGGCAGGCTGTTATAAGACCAATCTTGCTCCCAAGGCTCCATTTCTGACTCAGCCTTTCTTTGCTCTCACAGGGAAATGGAATAAAATATATTCCTAAGATGATGGTGCAAGAGCAATAGGACAGGAAGAATACTGAATTCAGACTTTCTCTCAAACTCTCCTACAATTTGATTGGAAGCTGAATTTCAAGATCCTTTGTTACCAGCCCCATGCATCATAATGGCTGAGGCACATTATCATCCATCCCTCCATTGAGTCTGCACATAGCTTCCCCCCTGAAATATGCATGTCTTTGTGAGGCACACATTTTTTTTTTTTCATTTAAGTCTTTTTATTACAGTGGTGCCAGCTACTGCTGCTATCGTTAAATGCCTGTCAGCATTTCCATTATAAACCTTATTTTCAGGGGATTTATAACCTAGCCATTTTAATTCACATTCAGCTGAAAGTTGCCATCGAAATTCTCAGCATACAGTAGGTGCTGTTTTCTTTTATCACCAAATTTTATTTGAATCTGTTTATCTGTGTGAGATTTAGCAATGTGTAAAATCATAACAGGAATGGTAGAAAGTACAGATGTTTTGGTAGAATTTTTTCTAAAGTGAAAGAGTACAAACAAGAAATAAGGCAAGAGCTGTAAAACTTACACTTGGCAAAGTAGCTGGATGATTAATTTTAAGTCATTGTTATTTTTATGGTACTACCATTCTGAATTCACAGTTCTTTACAATACATCTTTTTATGAAAATCAATTCACATCATATACAAATTAGGACCAATTTAACATACTGTCTTGACTACTATAATGACCTTATTGGTATCATGAAATATAAGATAAAGTCATATAGCAGTCTTAAAGAAATATAAACATTCTTAATATAAAATTTTGATATCTGATTTTATTTTAGGACTCTTACATAAAAAAATGCTCTCCTTTTTCATGTAGGCAGCTATGCTTATTATTCTTTTCAAAATATAAAATGTTTTGATATCGTGTGGCTTCTCTAATTTGTTTCCATATTTAATGTGAGTATGCTATGGTCATGTTTAAATTGCACAATAAACAATCCATAGTTTTTATAAGTGTGTTTTCTCTCTGTCTCTTAAAAATCCCTCAGGTCAGGCAATCTGAACCTAAAATAAGACCTTATTTATAACAGTACATGTAAGCATTACAATTCTTGTATATTTTCCAGTGAGTAAGGCTGATTAAACGAAGGAAAACAACTGAAAAGATCAACTCAAGTGTCGTCTTATTTTATAGTAACATAGACTTTTCACCTGGTCCAACTTTCATGTCTAGAGTACCCTTCTGGACTAACCCTCGGCCCCATTCTCCCTTCCCCGTTACCCCTCCTCTTGCGGTCTGCTCATCCTGCATTTAACAGGAATCCTGCTTAGTTACTTCAAAGCAGATGAAGTCACTCTGTCTCTGTTTGTGATTTCCATGTCCTTCCCTAGTCTTTAGCAAAATTTCTCAAAAGCTAGTTGAACAACATACATTAGAAAGGATATTTTTGCTTGCGACTGAAAAACACCACCAGCAGCAGCAACAATAACAACAAATACCCAGAAACTAACTTAAGGAAATTCTAAAATGTATCCACTAATGCAGCTATATTAGGATCTAGTACCTGAACAAAATGAAAGGGAATCTATCTTAATAAAGATGAAAACCATAAAGAAATAGATAGCGAATAGAGACACAAACTTGGAGCAGACAGTAGCAAGTGTTGGAGAGACCACTGTGGATAAATTTGGCCCTTGACACATTGTTGGTAGGAATACAGAATACCGGAAATATTGAAGAAGTCAATGTGCTGGCTCCCACACACACTGAAATTTGAGCTAACATTAAGCTTTGAATGTGCACTTGCCCCACAATTACATGTATTTTAGTACTTGGTCTCTAGATGGCTGTGCGTTTCTGGGTGTTTGTTCACCGTTTGGGACAGAAGTCCTCCTGCTGAGGTGCCTCACTTGTGACGGGCTTTTGCCTCTGATCCCTGCCTTTGCGTACAGTTGCACCAAGACGTGAACAAGTCATACCACAACATCCTAGCACTACTGATGGAACATTTCTAGCTGCTATTTTTTTTTCCCATGCCTCTGTGGACTTCAACCTCTGAAACCAAGAATCAAAATAAACTTATCATCCCTTTAGGTTACCATGTCAATTATTTTTAATAGCAATGAGAAAGTAATTGATACGATGAATGCAATTAACTTATCCATCCACCTTCTTAGAACATGACTTCATGAATTGAAAAAAGGTGCTCCGGAGATATTGGCGGGCTCATCATGCTATCAGTGATCACAGAAAGAGATAGATAATACAAATGTCCATTGGTAGGTAAATGGGTAAGTGCACTGTGTCACATGCATATACAGTGAGGTAAAATTGAGCGTTAGAAACAGAGTATTCTGGTATGCGCTACAGGGGACTGGGAGTTTGTGAATATATGAAAATCTTTAGCATTGTTGAAAGGGACACTTAAAGTGGTGAAGATTATAGATTTTATGCCATAAGAATTTTAATCAAAAAAATATAATATAGTTGCTGGAGAGTTGGCTCACTAATTAAAACACTAGCTTATCTTTCAGACCTGAGTTTGATTCCAAGTGCCCATATGCCATCCTCTTCTGGCCTACCACTTCCGGCCACGGTGGGCTCAGCAAACCAGTGGTGCACAGACATACACAAGCGGAAAGACACTCGCACACTTAAAATTTTTTAAAATAAAATTTACATTTCAAAAGATTTCACTTTTCAATCAAAGATTGTTTTGTATTTGTTTATTGCTTATGCGGAAGCCTGTGGTTCTCAATCTCCAGGAGGCCCGCATGCCACCCGGCCAGAATTTTGAGCTTCCCCTGCAGGAAGGTGCAAGCACTGTTGGCTTCTTAGCAGAAAAGGGTGAAACACAGGGTCAAAGGTTCCCACCTCGCCCAGGAGCGCTGGTCTCTCGGCTGAGACATGGTAGAACAGACCTCAGGTTCAGCAGGAGGTGCAGGAGAAAAGGTTTCTCTGCAATCAAAGTTACTGCTCTTGGAGCTGGGCTGCCGGCACCAGGCCGGGAGGCAGCGGAGCGCTCAGGTCCCCGAAATGGGAGCCAGGTAGCACTCAGACAAGTCGGTGTCTGCTTCAGGAACAGTCGGACACTCGCCTCGACAGATGAGCACTGCAGTGAAGGGGAGAGCATCGCCCAAGATGACGGCAGTGATCTGCGCTGACAGAAGCCAACAGGCCTGACCAGAAGGCATGCCCGGGGCTCCAATGGTAAATTCTTCAGGGAGACGGGGGCCCTTCATTCCCCAGAATAAATGACAAGTCTCGGATGATCTTTTATGAAGTACATGGTGCTGGCCTCTATTTTAGGTGATGCAGGGACTTACAAACCTTGGGCAGTGGAGGGGCTTTGAGGATGAGTGTGGGTCATGGGCTGGGAAGAGGATGCTGTATTTGCATGGGGAAGGATGACAGGCGACAGCTCATGTGACTGACCACTTATGCCCTTCAGTGACCACCTTGGGGGGCTGTGTCACGTGCTCCTGTGGCAGGCATGGAAAACAAGGAGGGAGCATTGTTCCACGCCTTTCATTCTCAGGATGGGGTTGAAATCTCAAGTTTGAGATTTCCGGGGGTTTGAACATGCTCCAATCTTGATAGTCCTGTGCCAGTTTCCCTGGAGGCACGGTCCATGCGCCCCTCAGAAGCTCCCAGAGATAAAGTGTGAAGGCCTGAGAGACGTGGACCTCAGTGAGCTGCTTCAAAGCAGATGCGATTAAGCGGCTCATGAATCAGCATTACTACTGACCAGTGAGTGTGACCTTTGTCAACAACACACATACATTAAAAAAATCCCTTTGGGGCCTAGGGAAATGGCTCAGTGGATAAAAGTGGCAGTCTAAGTGTGAGGAGCTCAAATCACACAGCCCTGTGAAAGCTGGACCCATATCATGAATGTCTATAAACTCAAAGCTACTACAAGAAAACAGAAGATGACATGCTAGTCTCCAGAAGTCCCCAGGTCAGCTAGCCTAGGATAGAAAGTAACAAACAAACAAACAGAAAACAAAAACAAAAATAGAACAAAAAGATTCTCTCACACCTCACACAAGGTACAAGGTAAGGACCAATACTATGGTTGCCTCTGACCTCCACGTGTGCTCTTATTCACATACATGAATGAACAAACTCACAAGCATGTGTGTGTGCACGTGCACACACAGAGGCTCACAATAACTCTGCAAACAACTCATGATGCACTACCAATGTAAATCTTTGTTAATGAGACTGTCATTTTTCTACTTTATAAATACAAAATTTAAAAAAATCAAATGCTTTCCATTTATCTTGCTTTTGTCATTTAATACTTTTCTATTTTAAACAGATAAACTAATCCTGGGAAAAACTATATCTCTGACTATTTCAGGTTAATGCTAAATACATTATATAATAAAAATACACTTTGGAAATACTTGTTTGCTCTCTCATTCATTGTGCATAAGCAGTTAAGCAATTACACTAGAGTTTAGGGAGACAGGATATCTGTGTTGGCTTAACAAGACAACAATAGGTGGTGGAACTGTAGCTTCATGATTCTACAGTGATAACTCAAGGAGGAAAAATAGGTCAAGTCATTCTTCTATTCTATTAGTTACTCGTTTTACTTTAATTCAGTGATTTTTACACTAAAATGTCAGAACCAGCTTTGAATTGTTTCATTCATTCATGACATAGTTAAAGAAATTTTAAAATAAATGTGTCAAGCTTCATTCATTTTAGATCTAAATGATAGGAAAACCTTTGCATTCTCACAAATGATGATAGTGAATGAAATCTTACCTGTTCCATTTTCACTGAATGTAAATACAGAAGAGGTTGGCGTAAGAACACATTCAACAAAAATCAGGACATCACTGCTTCACCAGGAACCGCCAAAATCAATGGATATTTTCATTCATTGGAAACACAGGAAAATGATTTTAAAGTTATGCTTATCTAGTTATAAGAGCCACATAAAAAGGAAATGAACAAAGCTCTCAAATAAATACAGGCAAATATAGCCACACAAATAGAGGCACATAACAAGAAAACAAAACAAAACAAACAAACAAAAATAGATGCCATCATGGAAAAACAGGAACCCACATTGAAACAGATGAAGGAAATGGTCTAAGAAATGAAAACAGAATTAGAATCAATAAAGAAAACACAGAGAAAAACCCTGGAGCTGGAGAACTTAGAGAAAAATTCAGGAACCACAAAGGTAAGCATCATCAACAGAATACAAGAGATGGAAGAGAGAATCTCAGGCACTGAAGATACAGTTGCAGAAATTGATACATCTTTCAAAGAAAAACTAAAATTAGAAAAGTTCCAAACACAAAACATCTAAGAAGTCAAGGATGCCATGAAAAGAAAAAAAAAATCTAAGAATAAGAGGAATAGACAAAAAAGAAGATTCCAGGCTACAGGGTCAAGAAAATATTTTCAAGAAAATCATAGAAGAGAATTTTCCCAACTTAAAGAAAGAGATCTCCTTACTCATACAAGAGGCTTACAGAACACAAAATAAATTAGAGCAGAAAAGAAACTCCTCATGACACATAATAGTCAAAATACTAAATCTACAAAATATTAAAATTTTAAAAATATTAAAAGCAGCAAGGGGAAAAGGCCAAGTAACACACAAAGGTAAACCTTACAGAATCACACCAGACTTCTCAACAGAAACTATGAAAGCCATAGGGGCCTGGGCAGATGTCATGCAGTTTATAAGAGACCACAGATGTCAAACCAGACTACCATACCCAGTAAAACTTTCAGTCAACATAAATGGAGAAAACAAAATATTCCATGACAAAACTAAATTTAAACAATATCTACACACCAACACAGCTCTACAGAAGATAGTAGAAGGACAATTACAATCTACCAAAATCAACTCAGCCAACAAAAAACAGGACATGGATAAACTCACAACAAAAAAAAAATCAAAAGAAAAACAAGCACAGAAACACACTATCAACCCCAAATCCACAATAAAAGGAACCAACATTCATTGGTCACTATTTTCTATCATCCTTAACTCTCCAATAAAAAGAGTGAGACTAATAAAATGGTTGCTGAAACAGGATCCAGAATTCTGCTGCATCCAAGAAAAATACCTTTCAACAATGACAGACACTACCTCAGAGTAAAGGGCTGGGGAAAAATGTTTATCAAGCAAATGGACCCAGAAAATAAGCTGGAGTGGCTATCCTAATATCTAATAAAACCAAAATTGGTCAAAAAATATGAGGAGGGTCACTTCATTCTCATCAAAGAAAAAATCCACCATGAGGACATCACAATCCTGAACATCTGTGCCCCAAATACAAGAGAACCAGCATTCATAAATGAAACATTATTAAAGCTTAAATCACGCATTGATCCCTACACCTTAATAGTGGGGAACTTCAACTCTCCACTCTCACAAAGGGACAGATCATCTAGACAGAAGCTAAATAGGGAAATAATGACACTTAAATGACACTTAAATCACAAATGCACCTGATAGATGTCTACATAACTTTTAACCGAAACTCAAAAGAGTATAAAATCTTCTTAGCATCCCACAAAACACTCTCCAAAGTTGACCATATTGTTAGACACAAAGCAAGCCTTACCAGATACAAGAAGATAATCCCTTGTATAATCCCTTGTATCCTATTAGATCACCATGACTTAAAACTAGACCTCAACGACAACAGAAATAACAAAAGCCTACATACACATGGAAACTAAACATCTCTCTTCTCAATGACAACTGGGTAAGGGAAGAAATGAAAAAAAGAAATTAGAGACATCTGAGAATTCCATGAAAATGAAGGCACAACTTACCCAAATTCATGGGACCCAATGAAAACAGTGCTAAGAGGAAATTTCATAGCATTAGTTGCCTTCAGAAGGAAGTTTGAGACATCTCATACAAGCAACAGCACACCTGAAAGCCCTGAGCTGGGTATGGGGGCATTCCCAAGAGGTGTAGAGGATTGGAAATAATCAATTTCAGGGCTGAAATCAATAAATTAGAAACAAATAAAACAATTCAAAGGATCAATGAGACCAAGAGCAGGTTCTTTGAGAAAATCAACAAGAGAGACAAACACTTTGCAAAACCAACTAAAAGGCAGAGAGAAACTATCCAAATCAGAAAAATCAGAAACGAAAAGGCAAATATAAAGACAGACACTGAGGAAATTCAAACAATCATTAGGTCTAACTTCAAAAGTTTATACACAAGAAAATTTGAAAATCTAAAAGAAATTGACATTTTTTTCCTTGATAGATTCCTTTTATAAATGCTAAACCAAAGTCAGGTAAATAGACTAAACAGTCCTATATGCACCAAGAAAATAAAAGCAGTCATCAAAAATCTCCCTGCCAAAAAAAGAAGCCCACGGCCTGATGGTTTCAGCATAGAATCTACCACACCTTCAAAGAAGAGAGGACATTAATATTCCTCAAACTATTCCACAAAATAGAAACAGAAGGAACATTACTCATTCTAAGGGGCCACAGTAACCTTGATACCTAAAGTACACAGACTCAACAAAAAAAAAATTTCAGACCTATCTCTCTTATGAATATTGATGCAAAAATAATAAAATATTCACAAACTGAAACCAAGAACACAACAAAGATATCATCCACCATGACCAAGTAGGCTTCATCCAAAGCATGCAGGGCAGGCTCAATATACAGAAATCCAGCAATGTAATCCATTATATAAACAAAAAGAAGGGAAAAAATGATCATCTCCTAAGATGCCGAAAAAGCATTTGACCAAATCCAGCACCCATCCTGTTTAAAGTCTTGGAGAAGATCAGGGATATAAGGCACATACCTAAACACAGTAAAGACAATATACAGCAACCCTATAGCCAATCAAAATAAATGGAGAGAAACTTAAATCAATCACACTGAAATCAGGGAGAAGGCAAAGATGCCCACTCTCAATATCGCATCTACATAGTACTGGAAGTCCTAGCTAGTGCAATAAGAGTACTCAAGGAGATCAAGAAGATTCAGTTTGGAAAGGAGAAAATCAAAGTACCACTATTCACAGATGATATGATATATACTCTAGTGACCCCCAAAACTCTACCAGAGAACTCCTTCAGCTGATAAACACCTTCAGCAAAGTGGCTGTATACAAAATTAACTTAAAATAATCAGTAGCCCTTCCGTATACAAAATACAAAAGGGCTGAGAAAGAAATTAGGGAAACGACACCCTTCACAATAGCCACATATAACATGAAGTACATTGGTGTGACTCTAACCAAGCAAGTGAAAGAGCTGTATGAAGAAAACTTCAAGCCTCCGAAGAAAGAAATTGAAGAAGATATCAGAAGTCGAAAAGATATCTCATGCTCATGGAATAGTAGGATTAAAATAATGAAATGGCCATCCTGCCAAAAGTAATCTACAGATTCAATGCAATTCCCATCAAAATGCCAACACAATTCTTTACTGAACATGAAAGAACAGTTCTCAACTTCACATGGAAAAACAGAAAAAACAAACAAAAAACCCAGACTTGCTAAAGCAATCCTGTATAATAACAGATCTTCAGAAGGTATCTCTATCCATGATCTCAAGCTGTACTATAGAACAAAAGTAATAAAAACTGCACCATCCTGGCACACAAACAGAATTATGGATCATTGAAATCATATAGAAGATCCAGAAATAAACCCATACACCTACAGATACTTGATTTTTGACAAAAGCAATAACATGGAAAAAAGACAGCATATTCAACAAATGGTGCTGGTCTAATTGGATATCTACATGCAGAAAATGCAAATAGATCCATATTTTTCACCCTGCACAAAACTAAATTCCAAGTGGATCAAAGATCTCAAATAAAACCAGACACACTAAACCTCTTAGAAGAAAAAGTGGGCCTTGAGGTCATTGGCACAGGAGAAAACTTCCTGAACAGAACACCAACAGCAAAGGCTCTAATATCAACAATCAATAAATGGGACCTCATGGAACTGAAAAGCTTCTGTAAAGCAAAGGACACTATCGTCAGCCTATTTATTGGTAAAGGGTCTTTACCAAATGTCTATCTGACAGAGCTTTAACACCCAGAATATATAAAGAATTCAAGAAGTTAAACACCAACAAAATAAGTAATCCAATTAAAAAATGGGATACAGAGCTAAACAGAGAATTCTCAATAGAAAAATATCAAATTTCAGAGAAACACTTGAAGAAATGCTCAGTGTCCTTTGTCATCAGGGAAATGCAAATCAAAATGACCCTGAAATTTCACCTTACAACCATCAGAATGGCTAAGATCAAAATCTCAAGTGACAACACATGCTGGAGAGGATGTGGAGAAAGTGAAACCCGCCTCCATTGATGGTGGAAATGTAAACTTGTACAACCACTTTGGAAAACAATCTGACACTTCCTCAGAAAATTAGGAATAGTGTTACCTCAAGATCCAGCTATACCACTCCTAGGCATATATATGAAATACATTCAAATATATAAGGACATTTGCTTAACCATGTTTGTAGAAGCTTCATTCTTAATAGCCAGAACCTGGAAACAACCTGGATGTCCCTCAACCAAAGAATGGACACAGAAATTGTGTTATTTTTACCCAATGGAATACTTCTCAGCTATTAAAAACAAGGAAAATATGAAATTTGCAGGCAAATGGTGCTAACTAGAAAAGATCTTCCTGAGTGAGGTATCCTAGAAACAGAAAGACACACATGGTATATACTCACTTTTAAGTAGATATTAGATGTACAATACAGGATAAATATACTAAAAGCTGTACCCCTAAAGATGCTAAGCAAGAAGGAGGACCCTGGTAAGAGGATCAATTCTCATTCAGAAAGGCAAACAGAATAGACTTCAGAAGAAGGAGAAAAAAGAGAACAGGGTAGGAGCCTACCACAGAGGGCCTCTGAAAGTCTCTACCCAGAACGGTATTGAAGTAGATGCTAAGACTCCTAGCCAAACTTTGGGCAGAGTGCAGAGAATATTATGAAAGAAGGGGGAGATAAAAGACCTGGAGGAGACAGGAGCTCTACAAGGAGAGCAACATAACCTAAAACTGTGGACCCAGAGGTCTTTTCTGAGACTGATACTCTAAACAAGGACCATGAATGGAGATAACCAAGAATTCCTGCACAGATATAGTCCACGACAGCTTGACCTCTAAGTGGGTGTCCTAGTAAAGGGAACTCTGACATGAACTCAGTGACTGGCTCTTTGAATACTTCCCCCTGAGTGTGGAGCAGCCTTACCAGACCACAGAGGAAGACAATGCAGACAGTCCTAATGAGACCTGATAGACTAGGGTCAGATAGAAGGGGAGGTGAAAGTCCCCTATCAGTGGACTTTGGAAGGGTCATGGGAGGAGCTAAGGGAAGAAGGATGGGGTTGAAAGGTGAGGAGGGAGGGGTACAGCTGGGATACAAAATGCATAAATTGTAATAAATAAAAAATATAAATTAAAAAAATCTAAAAGAATTATATCATGACCTAAGAAATGAATGAATGAATAAATAAATAAATAGTTCAGTCAAGTCTCAATTCATTTCCTACTTTCCATGAAAGGTATGTTTCTCATCCTTCTATCTAAAACTTCTCTTTTATAAGTTAACAGGTAAAGCACAGATCCTGAAAGCATGGAATTTCCTAGGGAATCAAGGCTGTTCTCTGTGGAATCACATACTAAGATGGCAGAACTTTGGTATCCTCTGTCTGGGAAGCTACACATTTATTTGCTATTCTAATGCCAACTTTGTTTTACATTTTATTGGAAAACCTTTTTATCTACCTCCCTACTGCTTCATGGATAATTTAGACAACAGATAAAAAAAAGTGTCTTCATCATCATATGCCATTATGTTAGTATATAAATTAGAAATGTAAAGACATGTGCTTTGTATTTATTGCCATATTGTTTTCATGTAAGAGGAGATAAAGAAACACTTAAGGGCCAGCCAGTTAGGTACCTTGTGGGGTATCCTTTACAAGGATCATCATTAAACTCTCAAGAGTTTTGTGTCTACTGTATATCACCCTCCTTCTGTCTCAAAAAGAGAGTCATTTTACGTAGAAAGTATTGCCTACAATTCCTAGGAGTTATAAATCATTTTGTGAAGATCATAAGCAATTATTGTATCAGCCAAAGACAACAGTATAATCAGAATCACATCTGAAACATGTTACCTTAGTATGTTCAAAATCATAACAACAATGGCGCATATGTCTCTTCAATTTAAAAGGCATAGGAAAGCACTGGCTATTAGAACTTTCACCTTGCTCTAGCTCCCTCCCTCATCCTCTCCCAATCCCACCCTCCCTCCTCTTCTCCTTCCATGCCCCTCCCCAGTCCACTGATAGGGGAGGTGTTCCTCCCTTTCCATCTGACCCTAACCTATCAGGTCTCATCAGGACAGGCTGCATTGTCCTCCTCTGTGGCCTGGTAAGGCTGCTCCCCTCTCAGGGGGAGGCGATCAAAGAGCAGGTCACTCAGTTCATAATACAGACAGTCCCTGTTCTCATTACTAAGGAACCGCCTTGGATACTGAGCTGCCATGGGCTACATCTGTGCAGTTCTAAGTTATCGCCATGCATGGTTCTTGGTTGGAGTATCAGTCTCAGAAAAGACCCATGGGCCCAGATTTTTTGAGATACAATGTGAATAATTGTAATAAAAAATTAATTGAAAAAAGAGAACTTTCACTTTCATAGGTAATGGGATTGTGATACTATATAAATTATAACTTTATATATGCAAATATTTGAAGACCCAACATGAACATTTAAAACACTAATTTTAAAAACATGATCCCATGAAATCTCAACAGAATGGTTGTCTAAATAAGATCTAAAAAAAGATGTCATCAATAGTAATGATAACATGGAAGAGGAAAATCACATGAGACCATAAGCCTAGATAAAGGCACCTAAGACATGCAGAGAGAGGAAAAGGCCTTCCCAGGAGGGTTCCTCACTTGCTTATCCAATGCTAAGTGGTCCGCTCTGAAATCACATGGGCACGAGTAGCACGACACAGGCGCATTCTCCGTCTCTCTGTGTGTCTCTCTCTCCTGTCTTTCTCTCTCTCTCTCTTTTCTCTGTCTCTGTCATTTTCTCTGTCTCTGTTTCTCTGTCTGTGTTTGTGTGTGTGTGTGTGTGTGTGAGAGAGAGAGAGAGAGAGAGAGAGAGAGAGAGAGAGAAAATGAAAGAAAAATAAGTCATAGCCATGGGTTTGAAAGAGAGAGAGAGCAGAAGGGAAATTACATAGGGTTTGGAGGGAGTAAGGGAATGGGAAATGACACTAATAATAATGAGGATGATGATGATGATAAAACACCACTGCTCAAGATCCAGCCATACCACTCTTAGGCATATATCCAAAAGAGGCTCAAGTACACAGTAAGGACATTTGCTCAACCATGTTTGTAGCAGCTTTATTTGTAATAGCCAGATGCTGGAAACAACCAAGATGCCCCTCAACTGAGGAATGGATACAGAAAGTATGGTACATTTACACAATGGAATACTACTCAGCAATAAAAAACAAGGAAATCATGAAATTTGTAGATAAATGGTGGGAACTGGAAAAGATAATCCTGAGTGAACCATCCCAAAAGCAGAAAGACACACAAGGTATATACTCACTCATATAGACATATAATATAGGATAAACCTACTAAAATCTGAACACCTACAGAAACTAATCAGGATGGAGGACTCTGGCTAAAATGCTTAATCCCCATCCAGAAAGGCAAAGAGGCTGGACATCAGAAGAAGGAGGAAACAGGGAACAATTTAGGAGCCTGCCACAGAGGGCCTCTGAAAGGCTCTGTCCTGCAGACTATCAAAGCAGATGCTGAGACTTATGGCCAAACTTTGGGCAGAATGCAGGGAATCTTATGAAAGAAGTGGGAAATAATAAGACCTGGAGAGGACAGGAACCCCACAAGGAGAGCGACAGAACCAAAAAATCTGAGCACAAGGGTCTTCCCTGAGACTCATCCTCCAACCAAGGACCGTTCATGGAGATAACCTAAGACCCCTGCACAGATGTAGCCCATGACAGTTCAGTCTCCAAGTGGGTTCCATACTAACTGGAACAGGGACTATCTCTGACATGAACTGATTGTCCTGCTCTTTGATCATCTCCCCCTAAGGGGGAAGAAGCCCTACCAGGACACTACTGTCTTAATAAAGGTTAGTGAAAATTCAATGTATATAATGTGAACATGCATACACTTGTATAAACTGAAAGGAAACTATTTTTACCTTTAAAATAAGCTTGGGAAACATTAACATTCTGTAAGATAAGATTATAAGTTTTATACGCAATTCTTTTTTTAAATATTTTGACCTTGTGGATTTACAGACCACCTTTGTGTGTGTGTGTGTGTGTGTGTGTGTGTGTGTGACACAGACTTTACAGTTCTTTAATTCTATCTATCCCAAGGGATTGAAGAGCTCTGAAGTAGTTATTGCCCCTATAATATATAGGAAACCCATTTTTTTTTTTTTGGCTAGGTTTCTGCTAGAAAAGTGTCATTTGTAAGAGAACATATAGAAAATGAAATGCCTTCCCTCCCTGCGAAATGCAACATGGCGTAGATTCAGTTTTTATATTCTTCTACTAGAGCGGAATGGCATTTTGAACTAAAAAATATTTCCTAGGGCTGAAGTATACATGGCTAGTACACACAAGATTTTGCATTTGATCCCTAGCATGAGGAAAATTAGATACATACTTGCTAAAGCTAAATATATTCTATCCCAAATGTTAACCTTTAATTTGAGATATTTTTCAAAATCCTATTAATCAAATATAAAAATTAGATTCAATAGGAAGGTGACGCTATGAAAACATTTTAAATTAAAATTTATATTTCTGTGGTTCAGAGAAATACTGTACTTTTTCGCTATGATTATAAGTTATTAGTCCATAGGCGCTACTGAGTAAGAAGTAGAGTGGGAGAAGTCGAGGGGAGGGAAAGCAAGAGAGAGTTGCTGATATCCTGTCGTGCTCAGGATCCAGCCAACAGTTGATACATGCTATGCAAGTGTGTTGCCACTGGGTTCCGTCTGCAGCCTTTGCTTCTGTATTTCACTCATCAGCATAAGTGAGCAATAACTCATGTGATTGCTTCATGAATAAGTTGCAGTCTCATGTTTACAAAAATAAGTCATATTTTATAAATGGATGAGGTTTGCACTGCAGGATGGATATGAATTGGTAAGGATAAATCCAGGTACACAAATCTCCATACTAGGAGAAAACAGGATAGAGTAACCTAGTACTGCATTACTTCATTTTCATATAAAGTCACTTTTGAGTCTTTAATAAATAAAATGTTTTTTAAAACTTAAGCCACAAAATAATACTTTTGTGAGAATACTACGCAAATTAATCAGAGGGAATCCTTTTCCTGTCTGATGAGAAGAAAGAGACACCGGGATTATATTTAAATGAAAGGAAAACATCCGAACGGACTTTTAGTACGAAAGTGATTCTTTTCCATGCTGCACACGCAGCCTCTCTGCTTGGTATTTTGGTATCACTGTATATCAGGGGCAATAATGTTTCAATCGCAGGCCTGAGTTTTCTCTATCTTCATCACCTTCTCTAAGAAGTAACACAAATTGCATGCCCCTCTGGGACAGAAAGCCAAGGAGTCTTAGTTGCAGGTTAAAAAGCTATACAATATAATCCACAAGTACTTTCATTTTTATTGGTTGCTGACATTTAGAAGAAATGATAACAGGAAGGTGCTTTAATCCTAAAAAAGTACAATGTAATTTCTTTTCAAATTTTTATGATGAAATTATTTTAAAGTATGAATTAGAAAGTTTTAGTCAGCTTTGTGCTTCATCATGAAAGAATACCTGAAACGTGCTGAGACGTGTTGAAACGTGTACGTCTCATCCAAACATGTGTGCGTCCACCTTCGCATGGATCTTTTCCAAGGTAATGATTTGGAATTCAGATTTGTTTTGTTGTGTGACCTCTGGATAAGCGAAGCAACAGAATAGGAAACAAAATTCTACTTATGCTTCTCTGTCTAGTCTGAAATTATTGGAAAGGAAGTAGAGAAAAGGCACATGGCAGTATCTACAGAAATATTAATATAGTAAAATATATTTACTCGGCTACTTAAGATGTGACAGTAGTCTCTTAATCTCTAAGAATAATCTCCTCTGAAATAGCAGCAAATAAAGAGAAAGATGCATAACGTGGATTCTTTGGGTATCAGAACGTCACTGCGCCACAATGCATCATGTTTCACTGTGACACATTCTCCCGTTTGTCACCTTCTGTCATGTTTCTGTATCTCAAAAGACACAACGTTGCCCAACCTTTTATTTTATTATTTTATTTTATTTTATTTTACCTTTAGTACAGCTGATGGACACCAAATATTTGACACTGAAAACAGAACTATTTAAAAACCAGAAGATCTCAGCCAAAAGCTGTCTAAAATGGATATTCCGAGGACTGGATGCCACAGAATGTGGATATTTAAATGTATACTGTGTAGGTTGAGTTGCCATTAAAACAAATGCTTTATTCTCCTTGGGCACATTTTGCTTTGTAAAGAATGAGAACTTTCCTTCTGATTTGGTTGTATACTAGAAAGGGATTATATTTCCTTTCGTTTCCTGTCCAAAAAAAAAAAAAAAATCAGATTTAATTTTTATCACTATAAAAGCACCAAGATGGTTAAACTGTCCCTTTTTTATCACTTGCTATCAATTTAAGTGTTTCAGGTTAAGATTTGAAATTCTTTCTTCGGAGAATTCAGAAACATGCTTATGCGCGTGAAATCCTCAGGCCTTCACTAAAATTCAGGGATCGGGGGCTGCAGGAAGGGACAAGCCACAGGCCATTTTACAAAAAAGCCACTGAAAGCAGGTACCGACAGAATTAGAACCCCTTGCCTACATCTGCATGTACACACACACACACACACACACACACACACACACACACAATGCTCAAGGAATGCCATCATTCACCACCTTCCCACAGAACCCTGTCCCACAGATTTTGACATATACCAGGAGATTCTGTAATATTAGCACTAAAACTTAACACACTTCACCATGTGGCTTAGGAGTTTACTGGGGCTGCTTGTGCCAGAATGAAGAGCTCTCACGGCTTCGGCTGGCTCTTACTCTGCCATGCTGGCAGATGCTATCTTCTCCTCCACGGGCC
Source organism: Psammomys obesus (assembly GCF_907164565.1). Classification (NCBI taxonomy): domain Eukaryota; kingdom Metazoa; phylum Chordata; class Mammalia; order Rodentia; family Muridae; genus Psammomys; species Psammomys obesus. The sequence goes on along the minus strand of NW_026587216.1, from coordinate 51,052,564 downwards.
CTGGCCCTCTTTTCAAGGAGCACAGTGATTATTTCATTATTCAAACCTTGTTGTTTCAACTTTTCCCTTCTTATCCATGTGGCTAGCATCTACTGTACATGAGATGTTTTTGGCAGGATATTTGGTGATGTGTTGGAAACCCCATTGCGACTATGAATCAAACATTTACAGGGTTCCGCCCTCTTGAGTCAGTATCCTGTGTGAAGAGCTATAGTTTTTTTTTTCCGTGTCGTATAAACTGGACTTAGACTCCTGGGGTTTAACCCTTCACAGAGCTAAGTCACCCTCTTCACATTTATTAGTGCAGCAATAGCTCTTCAAGCACCTTGAAACGTGTGCTTCCTCAGTCTGGTCCCTAATCCCTTAGGAACCTCCAACCTGAGGCTGGTCCTCAGGCTGGAAAGCCTCCTCTAACCACAGAAAATCAACATCATACCCAAACACCGCCTCCTTCCAAAAGCTTTTCCTACTCCTCCAAGAAGAATATATCATCCTTCCTTTATGCTCAAATAATGACAGCATCTTTATTGCCTTCCCAAGATCTATGACCCAGACTTATTGTTTAAATGCATTGTTGTTATGAAATCTGCAGAAATCCTTCAATAGAACATCTGTGCTCATAGTTCTTGTGTTTTCAATTAAATAATAAATCATGACGTGCTCTCTGCTTGTCTCTGATTTGCCTTTCCTCGGTTAGATCTGAACTGCTTGAGGTCTTTCCTGTATTGCACCTTTCATTCTTCCACTAAACCTAGCAACTATCTTCAGACAGAATTAACTGAGGCAGACACTCAGAGAAGACAGATTATATTTGGAATTTTTCTTGTGTTTTAATTAAATCCTCATTAAAGACAGAAGTTCAGCAATGATCATGTTAATGTATTAATCTGAGAAATTATTTCTCTACCTTCTAACTCCCAGCAATGCTGAGGATTTGTTTTCTATTGGCTGTACAATGCTCATTGTAAAATGCCCATTTAACTTTGGCACAAACACAGAAAGTCCTCCAGGTCCTGGCCGGTCCTTATGCAGTAGAGACATTTATATACTTTATTGATTTTGAGTCACAGTACGTTTGTTTGTAAAAGTTATAGTCACATATGAACCTATATAGATTATTTAACTGTTTTAAAATAGAATTAGAGAGTTGATCATGTACTTTCATAACTTACTTTTACTTAGTTAACTTTAGAAAATCTCCTTTATATTTGTAAAAGAGCCTGTTCATATGTCCTAGTTTGCAATTCCCTGTTTATTTCTGTCTAATATTTTCTCCTTGCCCTTGTAAACACATGTCATTCAGATATGCTAGCTACATTATATCTATCTATCTATATATGAAATAATTAAATGTTTCTGTGCGTAATTGTATGTAAATTAAAAACATAACTATTTGGAATTTTAATATTATCTCTTAGAAGACTGTTCTTTTGTAATGAGAGAGAAAAGGAATGTATCTGATTAGGAGGGGAGAGGAGAACTGGAGGAAAAAAAAACATAATTAAAGTATATTATGTGAAAAACTAATCTATTTTCAATAAAAGGGAACAAAATCCTAAATGAGAATGGCACACCCACCTATAAATGCATGCTCAGCACTGTACTTTATGTCTAGAACAGTGTCAACTTATTTAACCATTTTGTTTTACTTCCTGAGACATGGTCTTGCTGTGAACTCAGGTGCACCTTCTGCCTCATCTTTCTGCATAGCTAGGAACACCAGTGTGTAGAAGTGCTTCTGGCACACACACACACACACACACACACACACACACACACACATACTACATATATGTAGTATAAATAGATGTATGTATATAGCATGTATATTTGTATACCATATATGTATATTTTTACATATTTGTATATATTGGTATACCACATATATTTATATATTTGCATATAGGTATATTTGTAAACATTATTTTGATTTACAGTATGTAGAGAACATATTTCCTACATACATTTTCAAGCCCTTGATATGATCAAGCTTTTTAACTTTTATTATTCTATTTGGCAATGATAAAGTTTATATTAGGTTTTTATTATTTAAGTACCAGTGAAGGTGCAGAACATTTTATAGTAATCCCCCTTTATCCATGTGCAAGAAATTAAAATACTTCCAGTAGATGCCTGAAACCACAGAGTACCAAATATATGCTATGTTTCTTCAAAACACATACTTAGAAAATAATTTAATTTATAATTACACACATCAAGAGCTTCACCATAATAAAGCAAAGACATTTAAGCAATGTATTACCATAAGATTATGTGACGCTGGGTTCTTTTTAAAATTCTGCACTGTCCTCTTGTTCTCGGATGCTAGAAGGTGCACGGGGTAAGAAGTATGGTGGTGAAGGGTGGAGGTACAGATGTTTCATTCTATGTTTTCTCGAGCATAAGCTTGATGCTAACTGGTCGTTCCTCTAACAACCTAGATCCACCAAGCATTTACTTTATTATGTTTTCAAAACTCAAGCTAAGCTGTGTATAGTAACGTGTCAATGACTATAACATAGTGTTGAAGATGCTGAAGATTTCTATGAGTTCAGAGTTAATCCAGGCTATTGTGTAAGGTGATCACACACACAAACACACACACACTTGCAGTCACCATCAGGCTATATTGAGAATAGATTATGTTACATGGAAGCGTCCGTGAGGTACAAGAGCAGGAGCTAATTACAGGACTATTGCCTTCAACTGACCAAAAAGACGGTTTATTCTGAGATTAAAGAGATCATGGCAGATGCTGGGAGGAGAAAGCGCAGTGTTATGGGATGCGCACTGGTCACTACCACAAGCAGAAGTGACAGAAAGAGACAGAGAGGATGGAGAAATGTGCTGCGCAGAGATGTGCTGGACTAGAGCCAAAGAGAGCACTGGGGGAAGAACCTCAGTGTCACACTGCACCTCTTCCTCACTGCTTCTGAGCGCAGAGCAGCTATAAGAGCAGCGTGTCTGGGAGGAGCACAGTCAGAAGCTCTCGCTTCTGACCTTAACTCCAGGAGCTATGTTTATTGTTTCTGTAAGAAGGAGAAACTTGGGTTTCTTGACATTCCTGCACTGAGAAACAAGATACATGATTATGTGAAAAGAAACATGGTTATGTGGAAATTGCTTATTAGTTTTTTGATGTCTATGTTTTTATGATGACTTGTTTTTCAGGTAGGCGCCAGTCACTTCATTTCAGAGATGAGAAAGTGTATTCAGAATGGCCACAAAGCCAAAGAGGGTGAAGAATTTGTAACTCTACCGGTAAAATATTTTCATAGATGACTCACTGGTTTCTTCTCTTCAGTCTCAATCGCTGTTACCTTCTCACTGCAAGTCACAAGGGCATTGATGCCATGGATCACTGTCACAGATTTCACACTCAGCATGCTGAAGAAAATATCCAGTAGAAGAACACACCCTTCAACTTCTGTTTTACATTGTTGTGTGCATGAGCCATATTCCATTGATTCAAGCTCAGAATTCTACTTGAGGTACCCTTTCTAACAAACCATTCCACTTAGCAAGATGGGTTTGTTTGATCTCAAATGCCAGTGTCAAAATTACCTAGGAGACGGGGAAAACAGTGACACTGAAATGACTTCCCTTGCACTATTTACATTAGGAATCAGAAGTTTTCACTTGCTAGTAACATTCACCTTCAGAAGAAGCATATACCTACAATAATTCCCTTTGGTGGAGTTGAACTATGAATAAAAGTCTCTCACATTCTTGAAAAACACTATATATGGTGTTTTATGAAAATAATACCAGTTCCCTTTAGCTCAAGCAATAAAACTAATTCTAACAAAGGAACTTACTGGGTTTTAGGATTGTTTGCCACTGTGCGGCACTGAGCGGCACACACGTCATTTTCTAGAGGCAGAGAAAAGTAGTTTTATTTGTTTGTTGTTTCCCCTTTTATTCATTCACTCATGAAACTCGTAGGATTGCAGCTGCTTAATTTACATTCAGGGCACTTACTGCTTCAGATGTTGATATACTACAAATAAATCCCATTACAAATACATCGGAGAAGCTGAGTTTCAAGTAAAACCTGGCTTAACATCCAGAGGAGAGAATTACAGGATAATTCTCCCTGCTCTTTTCACTTTACCCTTGCGTATTTTATTTGGACCTTGGGCACAAATGTAGGACTTGATCACAACTGCATGTAGCTTCTTATTAACACTGGTTTGTGCGAAGGTATCCTCCTGTTTCTTCCATTTGTTTATGGCTTTATTTCTTATTAACATTCTTGTTCATAGGAAAATATTCCAGTGTGTTTTCATTTGTAAAGTTTCAGTTGTATCTAATGGTTTTACTCAGCTACGTTTTGGTAACCTATATGTAGTTGGTCTATGTGTCATGACGTAGCTGTGGAGTCAGAGGACTTTATGAAATTGGTTTGGGCCTTCCTTATTAACATGGGCTTGGTGGAAAAACTCAAGTCATTATGTTTGCATATTCAGGAAGTTTCTTTACCTGCTGAGTCAGCACACTGTCCAGTTTTATTCTGACACACACATACACACACCTACTTTTATAGTATTCCTTAATTTAGATCGGTATGTCAGACTAACTTACATTCCTTTTTTATTGGGTAATTGGGTTGTTTGTTTTCTTAATGTTTAGCCTTTGACTTTTTTTTTATATCTTAGATACTACACCTCTGCAAAATATATAGTTGGGAAGGAATTTTATTCCATTCTGTAGGCTGCCTCTTTATTTGAATGGTAATATATTTGCTATTCAGATTATTGTTTGTTTCATATTGTACCTTTTGTCAATTATTGGTCCTGGTCAGAAAATTCTTTCCTCTGTCCATAAGCTCAAGTGTATTCACTGTTTTCTCCTTGTTCAGATTCAAGATGTCAGGTTTTATATTGACACCCTTGATCAATTTTGAGTTGAGTTTTGTGCAGAATGAAAAATAGGGTTCAAATCTTATTTTTCTAGGAAAGCTGTATATTTATTTCATTTACAATGAATGAAAACTCCAAATTGTTTGATTTTACCAATGAAGACTCAGGAGCTAGATGCTGGGGTTAAAACCTACTAGCTCAGAGAGGAAGAGAATTCCCAGCTGACCATCCTACTCAGGTCACGTCTGAGATAAAAAAAAAAAAAAGCCAAAAAAACCAAGAAGCCAAGTCAAATGCTTGCTAGGTCAGCTGACAGCTCAGGAGTAAAAGGACAAGAGCCCCAAAGCCAAAAAGCAAAAAGCTAGAGAGCTAAAGCGTCTAAAGTACCAAATCTCTTCCTTCTCCATGTTATCTTAAGTACCTTGCAACTCTGTCCCTCCTTTCTGTTAATCCCTGTCAGCTGGTTTCTTGCTCTGCCTCTTGATCTAGGGTTATCTTTATTAAATCCTGTGGTATAGAGAGCTCTTGATTAAAGATGTGTGCTAGGGCTGAGCCCCACCATAATCACCCATTTACACCTGGAATAAAGGTGTGTGTTACCTCTGAACTATATCAGACAGGAAGCAGGTGTTTCCAATTCACAGTGTCAGGGTTCACAGTGAGATAAAATATCCTGCAAAAATTAGCTCTCAAGTTTCCAGCATTAACACCTGAAGTGCTGTCTTCGCTTCTCTAGTTCATATTTTTTGATGCTTCTCTAAATTTATTTGCCCTCATTGTGTGGGTTCTCTTTAATTCTATTTCACTAATCTACATTCCAGTACCATGATGTGATTTTTTTTTAATTACTATAACTCTGTAGAACAACTTTAAATAAGGAATGTTTATTCCTCTAACATTTATTTTTTTGTTCAGGTTTGTTTCACTATCCTGATGAATGAAATTCATCAAAAATCAAAAATCCAAATGAAAATTTGGATTTTTTTTTCCAATTCTGTGAAATTCTTTGGAATTTTAACGGGAATTGTATTGAACCTGTAGCAAGCTTTTGAGAGAAGAGCCATTTTTAGAATATGAACCCCACCAACACATGAGCATGCAAGGTCTTTTCATCTTCTCATTTTTTCATTCATTTCATTCCATTCATTTTTTCATTTTCCATCTTTCTAATTTTTTTCTTCAATGTCTTAAAGTTTTTATTACATTAGTCTTCCATGCCATTAGATTTATTGTAAGATATTTTTGATACCATTGTGAATAGGATCACTTTTCTGAATCCTGTTTTGATATGTTTGCCATATTTATTAAAAAAGGCTACAATTATTTTGTGAATTGATTTATATCCAGCTACTTTGATGTATGTAGCTTTTTTTTTTCAACTTTAGCTTTTGAAAAAGTTTTTAGGTTCCTTTATGTATAGAACCATTTTACAAATAAGAATAATTTCTTCTTTCCTATTTGTATTCCTTTAAGTCTTTCATTATTTTATTTCTCTAACTAATACTTCAAGCACTATGAGAAATGAGAGAGACATCCTTGTCTTATTCCTAATTTTAATAAAATGCTTTGGGTTTTTGTCCATTTAGGATAATGTTGGCTTATGGCTAGATGCATATTTTCCATTTTTATTTTGATATATGTCCCCTTGTACTCATAAATTCTCCAGAACTTTTGCACTGAAGAAATGTTGGATTTGTTAAAAGTCTTTTTTGCACCTAATGACATGATCTGTCCTTGGGTCTATTTATGTGGCTGATTGCACTTATTAATTTAACTGTATTGAAATGCACCTCTAGAATGAGGCCAACCTGATCATGGAAAATAATCATTTCAATGTGCTTTTCAATTTGATTTGCAAATGTTTTATAGATTTTTTTTTGCATCTAAGTTCATTAGAAGGATTCATCGACAGTTTTATTTATTGTTACATCTTTGGTGTTGATGTCAGGATAATACCGGCATCATCAAAAGAACTCAGAAGAGTTAATTCTATTTATAGTTTATGGAATATGTGTTTATGGGATATAAATGGAATTTTATGGAATATAACAACAAAACAAGAACAACAACAAAAATAACAATAATAATTTGCAGTTGTACTGGGATGGGGAGAGGAGAAAATACTGGGAGAAAGAATTGGAATTCGAGGACATTTTGGGAACACGGTGGAAACCTAGTGCAATGGGAAATCCCTGGAATCTGTGAGAGTAACACTAGAAAAGTCTCCTAGTAAGGGGCACACAGTGAACCAGCATCTTATGTAAGCAGGCAAGGCCTCAAGTGCAGTCATGAGACCGACCTTTCAACCCACAGCCAGCAGAATATGCTGGAACTGGGGCCTGGCAGATCATCAAAAAAGACCAGAAAGACTTCATTCAGCAACTGATGGGAGTCAAACAGTAGGTAGAGATTGAGGACTTCCTTAAAGAGGGAGGTGAAGGACTGGAGGAACCAGTTGGGCCAGGGACACACCACAAGGCTGTCAGAATCAGCAGACTCGGACTCATGGGAACTCCCAGGGATCAGAGAGTCTGTAGGAGTCTGACCTAGGTGTGCTACATGCTATGACTAAGCAGCTTGATGTTCTTATGGGTATTGTAACAGCGGGAGTGAAGGTTGTCGCTAGCTCTTTTGCCTACTTTTCGGACCCCTTTCTTTCTCCTGGGTTGTCTTATCCACCTTTTGTATGATAGTATGTGCCTGGTCTTACTCTTGCTTGTTAGACCATGTTTGATTGATGTTCTTGGGAGAACTGCTCTTTTCTGAGGGGAGGCTGTGGTGGGGGTGGATATCGGGAGAGGGTATGTGGGAAGAAGAGAGTTGGTAGAAGGGGAGGGAGGAGAAACTGTGATCATGATGTAATATACCAGAGAAGAATAAAATGAAATAAATTAAAATAAAAACAATAATAAAAAATTATACATAATTCTTTTTGAATTCTACAATGTAACCATTTGAGCCTGTGTTTCTTTTACTTGTGAGTTATTTACTGATTTTTAATTACTACTACTATCTCGTTGGTTGTTATGCATTTATTTTAATTATTTATTTCATTTTGATTTAATTTTTGTAAGTCATTTATAACTAGAAATTCACCCATTCCTCATAGATTTTTCTGGGTGCTAAAATACAGATATATAAAGTATATCTTTAAGAGTCTGAATTTCTTCCATATTATTTGTAATGTTTATGTATTAATTTCTGACTATTGATTTGGATTTTCTTTCTCTTACTTTTAGTTAATTTGTCAAAAATTTAGCAATTATGTTCACCTTTTCAAAGGACCAACTTTTCATTTTATTAATTCATTAATTCTTTTATGGATTTGTATTGCTCGTTAATGTTTCACAAGTGTTCATTAGTTAAAAGCCAAGTAATTCAAAATCTTAAAATTGTACTAAGCTTGACTAGACATTTCTCTAAAGAAGACACCCAGTAGAACACCAACAGCACAGGCTATAAGATCAACAATCAATAAATGGGACCTCATGAGGATGAAAAGCTTCTGTAAAGCAAAGGACACTGTTGTCAGAACAAAACGACAGCCTACAGACTGGGAAAGGATCTTCAACAACCCTATACCTGACAGAGAGCTAGTATCCAGAATATATAAAGAATTTAAGAAGTTAAACAACAAGAACAAAAGTAATCTAATTAAAAAATGCAGTACAGAGCTACACAGGGAATTCTCAATAGAGGAATATCAAATGACAGAAAGACAAAGAAATGCTCAACATCCTTAGTCATCAGAGAAATGCAAATCAAAACAACCTTGAGATTTCACATTACACCAACTAGAATGGCTAAGATGAAAAACTCAAGTGACAATACATGCTGGAGAGGATGTGGAGAAAGGGGAACCCTCCTCCACTGCTGGTGGGAATGTAAACTTGTACAACCACTTTGGAAGTCAATCTGGTGCTTTCTCAAAAAATTAGGAATAGCGCTTCCTCAAGATCCAGCTATACCATTCCTAAGCATATATACAAAATACGTTCAAATATGCAACAAGGAAATTTGTTTAATCATGTTCATAGCAGCTCTATTCAGAATAGCGAGAATCCGCAAACAACGCAGATGTCCCACAACCAGAGAATGGATACAGAAATTGTGGCACATTTACACAATGGAGTACTACTCAGCGATTAAAAACAAGGAAGTCATTCAATTTGCGGGCAAATAGATGGAACTAAATAAGATCATCCTGATAATGTAAACCAGAAGCAGAAAGATACACATGGTATATACACACTTATAAGTGGATATTAGACATATGATATAGGATAAACTTACCAAAATCTGTACACCTAATGAAGCTAAGCAAGAAGGAGGACCCTGGGTAAGACGATCAATCTTCATTCAGAAAGGCAATTGGGATGGACATCAAAAGGAGGAGAAAACAGGTAACAGGACAGGAGCCTACCACAGGAGCCTGAGAGACTCTACTCATCAGTGTATTAAAGCAGATGCTGAGGCTTATAATCAAACTTTGGGTGGAGTACAGGGAATCTTATCAAAGAAGGGGGAGCTGGAAGACCCAGAGGGGATAGGAGCTCTACAAGGAAACCAACAGAACCAAAATGTCTGGGCCCAGGGGTCTTTGCAGAGAGCTCAAGATTATTTGGAGGTACATGGGAAGAATTTGTATCAAGTAATACTTTCCAGGGGGACCTCATTAAACTGAAAAGGTTCTGTACTCTCTTTCATGTAGCCATCCTGCAGAATGAAAAAAAAGATCATTAACAACTACACATCCAATACAGGACTAATACCTAAAATATGTAAGGAACACAAGAAAATAGGTATCAAAACAAAACAAAACAAAACTGAACTAAATAACCCAATTTAAAATGGGGACATAGATCTAAACAGGGAATTGCCAATAGAGAAAACTCAAAGAGCTGGGAAACACTTAAAAATGTTAAGTATCCTTAGCCATCAGAGAGATGCACATCAGAACTACTTTGAGATCTCATCTTACACCTAGCAGTATGGCTAAGAGCAACAGCACAAATGGCAGCTCGTGCTGCTCAGGGTGTGGAATAAGGGGACACTTATTCGCTGTGGTAGGAGAACATACATGCACAGCCACTATGGAAGTCGGTGTGGCAGCTCCTCAGAAAGGTGAGGAGCGATCTACCTCACAATCAAGCCGCACCACTTTTGGATATAAAGAAGTTTTGGAGATTTCACCATATCAAAATGACACTTACACTACTGTCCTCACAGCTGCTCTATTCATAGTAGGCAGTAATTGGAAATAACCCAGGTGTTCCTCAACAGAGACATGGTTAAAGAAATGTGGTACATTTGCACAATGGGATATTATTCAGCCGTTTAGAAAGTGACATCTTGAACTATGTAGCCAAATAAATGGAACTAGAAATAAATTGTTCTGAGTGAAGCAACCCAGACCCACAAAGATAAATGCTACATATTTATTTATATATGTATATTATTTAATAAGTAAATTATATGTAAGGTATATTCAGCGGACTCAGAGAATCTAGATATAGAGGAAGGGGCTAGGATATCTCTCTGAGAGGAGAAAATAGAATAGATCTTATGGATGGAGTGGGGACGGAGGTACAAGGGAATACGAGAGCTAATTCAGAGAATCCAGCTAGAATTGAAGGACATTGAGGGAAACATTGTGCAGTAAAAATATCTTATATGAAAGTCATCCTAGTGAAGCTTCCAAATAATGGGGTGACAAAGTTTCAAATGAATCTTTTAGGACCAGGACTGAACTACATCCAGTTGAATTGTTGGTCAAAGAGTTCCATGGAAATCCCTAGCAACCCAGGCTGTTGCGCTCTACAAACTGACAAGGCCCCATTTCTGAAGACAATACCCACACAACTCATCTATCATGCAGAAGTCTATGTGGTACCTACATAGGACCGTTACCTCTATGTTCTAGTGTTTTGGTATGGGAAGGTACTCTGCAGGCTACCAAAAGAGAAAGATGAACACCACCGCAGCCACAAAACTCTTGAAATACAATGGTGTCCTGACTGCAAAATATGTTAGGGCAATGAGAGCACACAGCTTGTGGTAGTAACCCCCAATATTTGATTTGACTTAAGGCCCACTCCATGAGATGAAACTCATACCTGACCCTGCTTAGGTGGCCAAGACGCAAAGGCTAGATAGTTGGACATCTAGGGTAAAACCAAATACTACTGGTCTTAAAAAAATGTTGTGATAAAATGACTCCTAATTATATTCTGCTCTACTCATAGATCAGTGTCTTACTCAGCCATAATCAGAGAAGCCTCCTCCTCTAGCATATGGGAGTAAATACAGAGAACCACAATCAGAAATCATGGGGAAAGAGAGACAGACAGACAGTGACAGAGAGACAGAGACAGAGAGACCTTGGAACACACAGCCTCTTGCAAATGTCTGCCTCTTGCAAATCCCTCCCCTCAGATCTTAGAGAACCCCTCAGAACAGAATTCAGAAAGAGTTTTAGGTCAGAGGAGATGGAAGATATCTGGAGAGCAAGACTCTCTAAATCAACTGAGCAAGGCTCATAGGAACATACATAAAGTAACAAGCACAGGGCTTACACGAGGTTCTGTATATATATATATATATACTTTTGTTTATTATTTTTGTGGGACTCCCAAGTTTGTGAATGGGGGAGTATCTCTGATTCTTATGCCATCTCTTGCATTCTTTCCTTCCATTTGTTTCTCTTTTACAACTTCATGTGGTAGTTTAGCCTTATCTTATATTCTATTTTATTAAAGTAATATTCTTTACTCTTTAAAATACATACAGTTCTATACTAATTTTAAGGTGCACATGAATATTCTTATAGACAGGTTATTGATTCTTTATCAATGTCTTTTTGTTTTCATTAGTTGGGTTTTGAAAATGTCAAAATTATTTTTCTACCTGTCTTAGAGAAGAAAGGACAATACCTAATTTCTGCAAAGGGCCATGAAGAACAGATATGAGCTCTGTATACTGTATAATCTGTACTCTACTACTCTCTGCTACTGGAAATTGAAAATGGCCATAACTTATGCATAAAGGAACGGCCATGGCTGTATATCTTTGACAATGTGTTTATAAAATGTCGTTTTTAACAGCTTAGAAAAAGATTCATTCAGCAATATTTTGTTAACCTAAATAACCACTGTCTTTGTTTTGCAATTATACTATAATTAATTTCTTCTTTCAGTTCTCCCTTGTATATATGTGTTCAGGCCTAACTATTTGACATTGGATAACCAATTGGCGATAGCAAAACTTAATTTAGGAATCAGACTATGTGATATATTTGGCCTACCTATAGGCTCTGTTTTACTAATACCTAACCCAGATTTATTTTTATAAGAAGAGCGTACTTTAAATGAGTAGACAATTGCCTATAATGGAGACAAGACAATGGGTTAGAAAATTACTATGTAAGTTTCATTTCGTAGAAAGTTTTATATGTAACCTAACATAAATTATAAAGGGAAAACTATATCCTAAGTGAAGCTGATTCTGATCTCAGGACTGGCATAATGACCCACCACCAAGTACTGTCCCCGTACCAGCATTTTCTCATACAGATGAAACTGTGCAAGTTTAACTAAAATTTTCATATGATTTCTGAATATTGATGATGAACTCTCTTACATACAAATTACAGTTTAGGAGAACAAAGAGTCATCTTGCTTATCCAAAACAGCAATGTATTTCCAGCCTGCTTACCTTGGACACAGCAGGGTTTGGTCCGTGATATATGCAGCCTTTCGTTACACTTGCAGAATTGTAACTATAGAGAGGAAATGTGATATTATTTTTATTATTGTTGATATTAATAGAACTATTCATAATGCAGTTGTTATTAATGATCTTGTGATATAAAAAGAATCCTTAATTATTAATGGCATTGATATGACATTATTAATTTGGATACTAAAATGAGCATTTCATTATTCCAGATGCAATTATCTTGTTAGACAGAAGTTATTGCTAATAGATTATACTTTCTGCAGTCTTGTTTTGGCACATTATAATTAGCTGTGGGTTTATATAGCTGAAGCTGGGTTAGAAATTTTGTCTCTGAGTACTAGAGAATCAAGTTTAGTTCAGTGCAGTAAGGCCAAGTGATGTGATGGTTAGCCAAACTCTCTTCTGTCCATGTCCATCCCCCTCAGAGTGACTTCACAAGTGTATCATGTAAAGAAACTAGACTAACTGTGCCAATATGTAAAGACTTGACTTGTAGAAGGTCTTCTGTCATGTCATATTTTCTACACAGTAAATCAGCACAGAAGTCTCTCTCCTGTTCTGCACTGATTATTAAGATGTGATATTATCCTGTGATTTATATTACACTGTCACAATGCATTTCATTTTGCTTTGTTTCAATAATACAATGAATTCTTCAATAATTTCTTTCAATTTGACTCAGGGGTTATTATAGACTCTAGGATTTTATTTCTTGATATTCTGTTCAGCCTTATTAACACACATGAAGAAAGTATATCCCTCCATAATTGCTTATAGTCTGTACAGGGCAATACAGCATATTACCTCACTTTATATAATTCTTTTGTAGTGGTATGATAGTCTAACACTGAAAAGCTCTGCACAGAAGCAAATAGATTGATGAATTACTTTATAATCTTGGCCAACTCCAACTGATTATCCCCACAGAACACTTTAGTCTTTGTACTTTAGCAACCACCATGTACTTTAAAAGTCCTCAGGCACAGTTGAAGGACAGCTGAGCAGAAAAATCTAATATAAGCAATGAAATATTTTCAGGGAAAGTCTGAACAGAATCTTGTAAGGCCTCTTTTACCTTCTTCATGCTCTATCCCCTCTTGACCTCAGCACATGTAAACACACTTGGAATGGTGGCTCCCCGTTGCACTGCTGTTTTCTTTTAAAAATCAGGTACTGGTCTGGCTTAAGGACAGCTCAAGCAGTTTATATCCTTAGAAAAATATTTCTTGTAAGCTAAGTTTAGAGATAGTTTGCCTTGTGTGTGTGTGTTAGTAGATAAGATCTCATTACAAGCAAAAACTACAGCCGACTGAAGAAATTATTTGTACATTCCCATTCTAAAGTATAAGTAATCTAATCCTCACGGAGCTGAGGCCAGAAGTACCAGTAAAGTGCTTGCTTTGCAGCTGTGAAGACCAGGTTAGGTTTCCACTACTCAGAATGGTGGCACATGGCTCTAGTCCTAGCACCAGCCCAGCCTACCCTTCTCGGGCAAGTTCCCGGCCAGTGAGCATCCTGCCTCACAGAACAAGGACATCACCGAACAAGCAACCCTTGAGCTTGCCCCCTGGACCTCACAGGAACAAATACACGTGTATGCCCACATCGATGTACCTCGTGACTCCACTGGTGGCCAAGCTGTGGATACAAGAGAAGACCACCGCCCACAGGCAGCTATCAGCGGGGCTCCAGGTAACATTATCTTTCCTCTCCGTCAAAGATGTCGATCCTTTTTTGGAACCAAAAAGAAAAATGGGTTTTCACTAGTGATATTAGTGACTTATTTAGAATGATGCACATTATGAACGACATTGAGGAAATTAGTACAATTAATAACAATGCATTCACTGGACTACTGGAATCAAAGTCAAGGTACGACCTCCTTGTTTATAATTATAGAAAAAGAATATCATCTTCCCCGTAAGCTTTCCTATTTGCTGTTGTGTTAGAAGGCTCTTGTCACTCAGAAAGACAAACAGCCAGATATCTGAAGAGTGAGGAAACAGGGAACAGGACAGGAGCCTACCACAGAGGGCCTCTGAAAGACTCTGCCCAGCAGGGTACCAAAGCAGATGCTGAGATCTGATCACAGCCTTACCAGAGGAGCAGCCTTACCAGGCCACAGAGGAAGACAATGCAGCCAGTCCTGATGAGTCCTGATAAGCTTGGATCTGAGGGAAAGGGGACCTCCCCTATCACTGGACTGGGGGAGGGGTACTGGAGGAGATGAGGGAGGGATTGTGGGATTGGGAGGGAATGAGAGAGGGGGATACAGCTGGGATATAAAGTTAACAAACTTTAATTAATAAAAAATAAATTAGTTAAAAAATAGATATGAAAGAAAGAAAGAATCTGGAACTCATGTATTTAAAAGATATACATGTTAGCCGGGTGTGGTGGTACACCTGTAATCCTGGCACTCAGAGAGGCACAGGCGGGCCAGGCGGATCTTTCCCTGCTCTCCACTGGGAGTCTAGGACAGCAAAGGCTACACAGAGAAACCTGGTCTCAATAAACCCAAAATAAATAAATAAATAAACAAAAATTTTAAATGCTATACCTATCTGTAGTTATCTATCTACTGTCTGTGATATAATATTCCTGCTCTAGAACTCTCTTTTATAAAATCTCACTGACTCGTCCCTTACTGAAATAATAGAATTTTCTCCTCTGCTTTGGTCATTCTGGCTGCCCTTCACAGCACCTTTTATGCTTTGAAAGCACACCCGTGCTAATGGCTTCAGGTGGGTGGAGGTCAGGGATCGGGTCATTTGTGTCCTCCTAGGGCAAGGCACGGAGTTTGGCACTATTATAAGCAAAAGGTGGAGTTATCTAGGAGCATTTTGCTTGGGAAGCTGTAATTATAATTATTGTATATAATTCAATTTAGGCCTCCACATTTTTATGTTTTCTATATCAACTCATCAAAATATGCATTTTTATTTTACATTACCACAGAACTGTATTTCCCAAGTGATTTACATTCACAAATTGGCTCCTGTAAGCGAGAGTTTGATGTGAAATGAAGGTGGAGACAGGCTTCCCTCACTTCTATGGGAAACTTTTTCCACAAGTTAAAAAAATAATAAAAATAACATAGTGTTGTAGCATCAGGACAGTTTTTTTTTTTCCTTGTTGAGTCTTCACTTAAATTTTCATTTGCACATTTTCAGTCACTGGTAAGACAGATGGACTGAGGATTTTATAACACTACTCCTGAAACTAAAAACAAGTAATTATAAGAAGGAAATCATTGTTTCATTGTGAATCGATACTGAAACTTGGGAGATAGCTTGTTTATTCCCAAAGCGACCTCCATTGCTATCACAGGTGGAAAGGGTTCCTTGCCAAGACCCACTTTGTATGAAACTGGGGTAGATGATTTAGAATTTTCTACAAAATATATTGAACCCTTCAAGTATATAGGCAGAAAGTATCAATACATAATTACAGAAAAATAAGTAGAATTACAGAAAATAAATAAATGAAAACAGGTCTTTATTGTGTGAAATGATAGAACTTCCACTGTAATAAATAAGTACAAATTAAAACAATAATTAGCTGTCATTTCTCATGAATCAGATTGACAAAAAATAAAAAATAAAAGTTTATTTTGTTAGTGAGGGAATGAAGACAGAGATATCAGCACCTTGTTGGAGAGAGATGAAGTGACATGGCACCGATAGAGAATTTGACAATTATATGTGCATCTATGCATAAGTAAGTGTATTTGTATACACATTTATATGTACAGAATGATGTGGAACAGAATCTGGGATAAATTGTTAAGGGAAGATGCAGAACACAGAAACGGTTTATAGTATGCTAATTTTGCATATGAAAATCAGGGACATATGAATATACAAATACACTTATTTGCTTATATTTTCACATAGAATTAAATGTGAATAAAATAAAAATTAATCAAAATAACTACCTATGAGGGAAGAGAGAAAAAAGAGAAAGTCATAAGTAAGATCTGTATGAATGTACTTTGCTAAGATATTCTAAGTTCAAATATCTGTAAACTTTTTGCTTATTTTTTAAATAAAATAAAAAGAAAATTTAAAACTCATGAACAAACTAAAATGATACATTGAACTATGTTATCACATTATTTATTTATTATCATAAGTACAAGAAGAAAGGAATTAATGTAACTGATGCTATCATTGTATTTTGTTTGCATATTTCTTGTGATAATTAAAAGCATACAAATCTTACAGAAAAAAACAGCAAAAAAGTTAAGCCTATTGTTATTTGTATCTTTTAAGTTTAAAACTGCTGGAAAATAGAATAACAGGTAAATAAACAGAAAAGATAAGTGAAAAATAGTAGGAATAAAGATTTTCAAGAAGCATAATTTAAAAAGATAGCCGAAATAACCTCTCATCTTTACATTTGACTCAAAATATAGATTTCTGGTTTATTTACATATTTTAAAAATCACATATTTAATATATTTTCTCAATGACAAATCTTTATAAAGCACCTGTAATTCTCAGGTAGAGGTTATCAAGTAATGCTGCCCATGAAGGTAAGTTTGGGTCTTCTTGGAAAACAGTATGTCCAGTTTTTGGACAGAAAACTTGCTAACCACTTGAAATAACTTGTTGTCGAAACAGAACAAAGCAAATCAAAAATCTCAAATAATAAAGGTATTGTGTCACTAGGACACAAATACTTCAAGGATGTTTCTTTTTGACATAAAATGAGACAAAGCAAGTGTGAAGCAGAAAATTACCTAAATTTGAAGCATATTGAACACATACGCACACATGACCTCTCTATTTACTAATGTCATGTGAAACTATCTAATTCAGCCTGAATTAGAAGTTCATTGCATGTGAAGGCATTCTCTTATTCCCTTCACTTTAATAATAAAAGAAAAGGAGGCAGGCATTTGGGAACCTCTGCCTGATGTTTATCAGGGTAGACAAATAGCCAGTGAGGGATGGCTCTTTGTCTTAGTCACTGGTCTACTGCGAAGAAATTTTATGACCTTGGCAAGTCTTATAAAAGAAAGTATTTCACTGGGGGCTTGTTTACATCCAGAGGTTTCGTCTGTTACCCTCACAGAGGAAGGCATGGCAGAAGCATAGCGCCACACAGGCAGACATGGTGCTGGAGAGGTGTCTAAGAGTTCTACATCTGGCCTGGCAAGCAACAGGATGATACAGAGAGCCACTGGACCTGGCTTGAGCTTCTGGGACCTCAAAGCCCATCTCCGGTCACAGGCTTCTTCCAAAAAGGCCACACTTACCTCAATAAGTCCACACCTCCTAACAGCACCCCTTAAGCATTCAAGTACATGAAGGTACTGAGGGGGCATTCTTATTCCAACAACCACACTCTTTTTGTTTGTTTCTTTGTTTTGTTTTTTCAAGACAGGGTTTCTCCCTTGAGCTCTGACTGCTCAGGAACTCTAGGCTGGCCTCCAACTCATAGAGACCTGACTGTGTCTGCCTATCAAGGGCTGGGATTAAAGGCACTTGCCTCACCATGCTCTTCTTTTAGGGTAACAACCAGTTAGTAATTAAAGAAAGAATGATGAATGTGAAAAACTATTGCCTTTATCTACTAGTATAACAGATAGAGGTCTCAGTCAACTAATAAATGCTAAATCCATTAAGTGAAAAGTCAGTTAGGAACTTGGTAGTATGTTAAAACTCCTAAAAGCTTACTTATACTTGGTATAATGAATGAATGAATCTGAATGAATGCATCTGACCCACAACAGGATATGGTAGAATGCACACATCATCATGGATTATTTTCTGGGTCTTCCAAACTTTTCATAGCCATGAAAATTACATCAGTCTAGAAAATCTGACCAACTGTATCAAAATTAAAAAAAAAAAAAAAAAAAAAAAACTTGCCTGGGGTAGAGAAAAGGATTATAAAGTAACCATTCTTCCTGACAGCTGTATCTTTGGAGCTGAAATTGGAAGAATTACAGGAACCAAAAGACACACTTCCTGTTTCATTCCGGATCATGCAGACAGATGCTCTATCAGTTTTAGACTCCAATCTACTGTACCTATTATCCTAATACTTAGCCTGCTGTTGCCTATGAATAGGGTCTTAGTGGAGAAGCCCATTAAGCTGAGAAAAGATCAGTTATGATGTGTATTGAGGCAGCAGAGGAACACCATGGCTCTGCTCAAACAGCTAGACAAATGCTGTTTTACCTTAGCTCTTGAGAAGCCGGTTTGCAACAAGAACATTCTGCTCAGTATTAAGCATATCAGTTTGTATATTAAATGCCCAAAATGAATCTGTCAGTAGTCTTATGATAAAATTAAATAATAGTGCTGCTAATTTATGAGGCAGGCCTAAGCTGTTGATTTGATAAGAAGCCTCAGGAGGATTGATGTTTGGCATAATTCCATTTCTCAATGGAATTAATATTTGGCATGAGCCAATGTAGCTAAGGGCTAAGCCCTTGTTCCAATGAAAGTTAAAATATGTATGTTACTCACTGCTTCCTTTCCTATTCAGCAGCCTCGCTTGGTTGCTGTCTTTTCTTGTTAAGGAACATGAAATATCATTACAGGGAATGACCACATTCAGGCGTTTCTTATTGTTGATGTTGGCACAGTCATTGACAACAATATCTAGCTACTCTTCAAATACTTCCACTGAAGTCACAAAATATTACTGACAGAATGTCTTAAGCTGGAAGTAAAGTAGAAATCGCTAGCTAAGAGGTGGTTTGACGTGTTTTAAGATGTAGTATTTATCCAAGATGAGTTTTTAAACCTACTAGAAGAAACTTGGAAATTTGAAAATAAGATAAATTTTGAATTTTGTTCTGTTTCACTCGTATGTTTTTCATGATTATTTTCTTTCAGTTTTGCTCTCGGATTAAATGGTATGTAGTTATAATTCACTTGTAAACACTATAACAATATTTCATCAAAATAACTTCATACCAATGTGTGAAACATATTTTTGTGGCTTCTTATTAAAACAATTTAGGTTTGACAAAAATATATACAAAAAACTAAAATACATTTTTCCCATTAAAACCAAATTGGAAATTAAATAATACTCTTTGAAACAATAGTAATTACAGGGATTTGACTTGGATTTTTAATAAAAATATCTCAAAACTTGAATCTTGATTCACTCTGGGGGATCATTAATGCTCATTCAGAAGCGTAAATAAGAATACGTACCAGGTACCAGAAGTGGTCGAAGAGAAAGAACAGGACAGGAGCCTGCCACAGATGTCCTCCGAAAGACACCACCCAGCAGCCAGATTCAGAGATCCACAGCCAAACTTTGGGCAGAGCACAAGGAGTCTTATGGAAAACTGAGGGGATAGAAGGACCCAGAAGGGAAGGAGCTCCACAGGAGAGCAACAATGTCAACAAATCTGGGACCCAGTGGGGAGCTGCAGAAACTAATGCCCCAACAAAGGACCACACATGGAAAGGACATAGACCCCCTGTTCAGATGCAGCCCATAGGCAGCGCAGTCTCCAAGAGAATTTCCTAGTATGGGGAGCTGGGCTGTCACTGACATGGACTCTGTTGCTGGCTCTTTGATCACTTCCCTCTGGTGGGGATGCCTGGCCAGGCCACAGAAGAAGAGGAACTAGGCAGTCCTGATGAGACTTCATTTTATTATTATTACTACTAATATTATTATTAATTACAGTTTATTCACGTTGTATCCCAGCTGTATCCCCCTCGCTTGTCCCCTCCCAGTCCCACCCTCCTTCCTCCATCTCCTCCCATGTCCCTCTCTAAGTCCATTGATAAGAGAGGTCCTCCTCTCTTTCTCTCTAACCCCAGCCTATCAGGTCTCATCAGGACTGGCTTCATTGTCTTTCTCTGTGGCCTGATAAGGCTGCTCCCCCCTCAGGGGAGGTGATCAAACAGGCAGCCCCTGAGTTCATGTCAGAGAAAGTCCCTTTTCCCCTTACTAGAGAATCCACTTGGACACTGAGCTGCCATGGGTTACATCTGAGCAGGGGTTCTAGGTTATCTCCATGCATGGTCCTTGGTTGGAGTATCAGTCTCAGAAAAGACCACTGGGCCTAGATTTTTTGGTTCTGTTGCTCTCCTTGTGGAGCTCCTTGTGGGCTCTCCATGTCTTTCTATCTCCCCCTTCTTTCATATGATTCCCTGCACTCTGCCCAAAGTTTGGCTATGAGTCTCAGCATCTGCTTCGATACACTGCTAGGTAGAGTCTTTCAGAGGCCCTCTGTGGTAGGCTCCTGTCCTGTTCCTTGTTTTCTCCTTCTTCCCAGGTCTGTCCAGTTTGCCTTTCTGAGTGAGGATTCATCATCTTACCTAGGGCCCTCCTTTTTGCTTAGCTTCTTTAGGTGTACAGATGTTAGTATGTTTATCCTATATGTCTAATATCCACTTATAAGTTAGTATATACCATGTGTGTCTATCTGCTTCTGAGATTCCTCATTTAGGATGATCTTTTCTAGTTCCCAATATTTGCCTGCAAATTTCATGATTTCCTTGTTTTTAATTGCTGAGTAGTATTCCATTGTATAAAAGTACCACGATTTATGTATCCATTCTTCCATTGATGGACATCTGGGTTGTTTCCAGGTTTTGGCTGTTACAAATAAAGCTGCTACAAACATGGTTGAGCAAATGACCTTGTTGTGTACTTGAGCATCTTTTGAATATATGCCTAGGAGTGGTACAGCTGGCTCTTGAGGTAGCACTATTCTTAATTGTGTGAGAAAGGGCCAGACTGATTTCCAGAGTGGTTGTACAAGTTTACATTCCCATCAACAATAGAGGAGGGTTCCCCTTTCTACACCAACTTTCCAGCATGTATGTCACTTGAATTTTTTATCTTGGCCATTCTGATGGGTATAAGGTGAAATCTCAGGGTCGTTTTGATTTACATTTCCCTGATGACTAAGGATGTTGAACATTTCTTTAAGTGCTTCTCTGCCATTTGATATTCCTCTATTGAGAATTCTATGTTTAGATCTGTACCCCGTTTTTAAATTGGATTACTTGATTTGTTGCTGTTTAACTCCTGGAGTTTTTATATATTAAAAAATTAGCCCTCTCTCAGATATTGGGTTGGTGAAAATCCTTTCCCAATCTGTAGGCTGTTGTTTTGTTCTGATGACAGCATCCTTTGCTTTACAGAAGCTTTTTCCCATTTATTGATTGTTGATCTTAGAGCCTGTGTTGTTGGTGTTCTGTTCAGGAAGTTGTCTCCTGTGCCAATGGTTTAAGGCTCTTCCCCATTTTTTCTTCTAACAGATTTAGTGTGTTTGGTTTTACATTGAGGTCTTTGATCCGGATGAGACTTGATAAGCTAGGGTCAGATGGTGGGGGAGGAATTCTTCCCCTTTGTGTGGACTAGGGGAGGGGACTAGGGGGAAAGAGGGAGAGAGGGTCAGACTGGGAGGAAACCAGAGAGGGGGCTATAATTGGGATATAAATTGAATATTGTGCAGGTAAGGAGGCTGCAGATATGGCTCAGCTCTTAAAAGCATATACTGCTCTTGAAGAAGACCTGAGTTAGGTTTCCAGCACAATGCTGGTAGATCAAATCTACATTTAGCTATGGCTCTCGAGGACCCCAGTGCTAGTATCCCCTGTACTCATGTGTATATTCACACACACACACACACACACACACACACACACACACACACACACACTTTAATTATAAAAAAATTGGGAATTCATGGGATGATCCTAGCTGAGATCTCTAACAGCAGGATGTATGGAGACTGAATTCACCATCTCCTGTAGCCAGGTGTGACTTCCAGTGAAGGAAAGAGAACACCAACCCACACATAAAATCCTTAACCTAAAACTTGTCTTGCCTACAAGAAGTATAGGGATAAAGATGGAGCAGAGATTGAGGGATAAGGCCAATCAAAACTGGCCCAACTTGAGATCCACATTATGGGAGAGAGCCAACCACTGACACTTCAATGAAATTCTGCTATGCTTTCAGACAGGAGCCTAGCATATCAGTTGTCTCTGAAGCTTCATCCAGCAGCTAATGGAAACAGATGCAGAGATCCACAGCCAAACAATAGGTGGAGCTTGAGAAGTTTTATGAAAGAGTGGGAGAAAAGACTGTTATCTGGAAGGTCAAGGACCACAAGAAACCTACTAGTAAACTCACCCTGGGCCCGTTGGGACTCACAGAGACCGAACCATCCGCCAAAGAACATGCGTGATCCAGACCTAGACCCTCCACACATGTGTAGCAGAAGTACAGGAGGAGCAGCACGTAGCTCTCCTGACAGTGGAGGGGGCTCTCTCTGACCCTGTTGCCTTTGATCTGTTCCTCTCACTGGGCTGACTTATCTTTCCTCGGTGGGAGAGGATTTGTTTAGTACTTCTGTGACCTGAGGTGCCTGGGTGGGTTGAAACTCCTTGGGGTGGGGGCTCCACTTCTCTGAGAAAACGGAGAGAAGGAAGAATGAGGAAGGAGGGCTTGAGGGTGGGACTGGGAGCAGAAGAGGGAGGGAGGCTGTGATCAATACAAATAAATAGCCACCAGGGGCTTTTCCTCCCACCACTTGGGAGGCAGAGGCAGGTGGCTCTCTGCCAGCCTGGTTTACAGAGTGGGCTCCAGGACAAGACTACACAGAAAAAACAAAACAAAACAAAACAAAAAAACTGTGTCTCAAAAGTAATAATAAATATAAATGTTTAAAATATATACTTTGGGGTCAGAGTGATAGTTTTGTGGGTGAAAGTGCCTGCTCACAAGTCTGATGACCTAAGTTTGATTCCTACAACGACATCAAACAACTGATGTGGTGACGCATTTGTGCAGCTCCCACATTCCTACAGTAGCATGGGAGGCCGACACAGAAACTCAGCTGGACCCCAGAGAATGACCTTAAAACTGACTACATAAAGGTGTCAAAGTCCTTTTTTGATATTTTATTTATTTTTAAAAATTTTTATTATTTTCATTTTTTACAATTTATTCACTCTATATCCTGATTGTAGACCCTCGTTAATTTCTCCCGGTTCTACTCTCCCTCTTTTTTCCTCCTATCACTCTCCCCTAGTCCACTGAAAGGAGGAGTTTTGCGCTTTTGCCATTGGCTACTAGCCTATCATGTCTCCTTAAACAGGAAAAGAACAAGTCCCTTAAAGAAACACAAGAAAGCACAAAAAAGTAATGGAAGGACATGGATAAAAGAGTTCAAGACCTGAAGATATAAATAAAATCAATAAAGAAAACTCAAACTGTGGTAATTCTGGAAATGAAAAAAGGGGGAAAAAGAAGGCAAACAGGAATCTTAGAAGCAAACCATATCCCTAGAACACAAGAGATAAAAGAAAAAAAAATCTAAGATATTGAAGACACAGAAGAAATGGGTAGCTTGATAAAAGAAAATGTCAAAAATTTTCTGGCAGAAAAATCTGAAAAGAATAAATTTAAGAATAATAGCCTTACCAGGCCACAGAGGAAGACAATGCAGCCACTCCTGATGAGACCTAACAGACTAGGATCAGAAGGAAGGAAAAGACCTCCCCTACCAGTGGACTTGGGGAGGGGCATACGTGGAGAAGGGGGAGGAAGGGAGGGTTTGGAAGGGGAGGAGGGAGGTAACTACATGGGAGATACAAAGTAAATAAAGTGATTAATAAATTTTTTTAAAGTAAAAAAAAACAGAATAATGGAAATATTTTGGAAATTAGCCCTCTGTCATATGCATGGTTGATGAATTTCTTTTCCCATTCTGTAGGCTACAATTTGCCTTATTGATGGTGTTCTTTGGTGTAAAGAAGCTTTTCAGATTCATCGGGTCCCATTTATTAACTGTCAACTTTAGTGCCTGAGCTGTTGGTATTCTGTTCTGTAAGTTGTTTCCTGTGCCAATGTGTCCAAGATATTCTCCTCTATCGTGTTCAATGTATCTGGTTTTATGTTGAGGTCTTTCATCCACTTAGACTTCAGTTTTGTTAAGAGTGATAGATATGGATTTATTTGATTCTTCTACATGCAGCCATCAAGTTTGACCAGCACCATTTGTTGAAGATGATTTCTTTGTTACATTGCATTGTTTGGACTTTGTTAAAAATCAAGAGTCCATAGTTGTTTGGATTTACATCTGGGTCTTCAATTCAATTGCATTGATCAATCAGTCCATTCTTATGCTAATGCCATACAGGCTTTATTACTATTGCTCTGTAGTACAGCTTGAAATCAGGAATAGCGATACCTCCCGAGGTTCTATTACACAGCATTGTTTTAGCCGTTTAGGTGTTTTTGTGAGACTCCTAACTTTTGGATGAGGGGCTGACTCCATCTTTTTTGTCTGCTTTTTGGGAAGCTTTCCTCCTATGAGGCTGGCATGTCAAGCCTTGGTACCAGGGAGGTGCCTATTCTTAATGCAACTTGATATGCCACCATTGGTTGATAGCCTTGGGAGGCTTGCCTTTTCCTGAAGAGAAACCAAACAGGAGTGGATAGGGGGGGCAGAGGTGATGTGTGGTTGTGGGAACTGGGAGGAGAAAGAAGGGGAATATAAAAATAGGACGAAAATTATATGAATAAATCAAACAACAAATACTAAGCAAAATAAAATGCATTTGAGCCCATAGTTTCTATTATGGGATTTAAAAGACAGATAGATACACAAAAGGCCACTGTTTAGACCACCTTACTTTGGTGTTCTTGACTTTCACTGTCCTTAAGAAGTTGTATTGTGAAATCAAGTAGAGGAAACTACTGTTTGTTAATTTTTAGACAGTGGAGCATCCCAGAAACTGAAATCAAGCTAGACAGTCCAGAGTTTCCTCCATCTCATATTCTTGCGGTAGCTATTTTAGATTTATTTAGAATTTGATTTCCTTAAAGCAGAATCACATTGAAAATTACCTAGCTCTTTTCTAGGAACCCAAGATCAAGGTGTCCTGGTTAACTTATCTTAGCTTCTGTTAAGCTGTCTGTTTGTGCAAACCACTTAGCGTCTGTTAAATTCTGTGCTTATGAGACACTCCGCCCCAGTGGCCACAGCTGCTAAGCAAGATGCTAAGACGTGCCTTCTGCCGTCAAAAAAATCTTCTTTTGAGAGTGCTTCTCAACCTGTGGATCACAACCCCTTTGGACAACCCTCAAAATATTTTATTACAATTCATAAAGGTAACAACAAAATAATTTTATGTGGGTTTGCCACAAGCTGAAGAAAAAGCACTGAAGGGTTGCAGCATTGGAAGGGTTGGAGACTGCTGGTTTACGATTTTGTTAAGATTAGTGTGTGCCTTTGACCTGTCCTCCTTCCTGCACTTCTATTACTGCTGGTTTACGATTTTGTTAAGATTAGTGTGTGCCTTTGACCTGTCCTCCTTCCTGCACTTCTATTACTACTTTTTTTTTTTTACCAGTTTTTGATGTATTTTATTTTGCATACAGTATTTGTTGTTTGATTTATTTATATACTTTTTTCTTCCTATTTTTATATTTCAACCATAGTTTTCCCCTTCTTCTCTCCTCCCAGTTCCTACAACCACACATCACCTCTGCCCACCTTATCCACTCTGCTCTGGTTTCTCTTCAGGAAAAGGCAACAGATACCTAAGTGTAGTCCCAGTCAGCTGGATAGAAGAAAGACTTTCAGTTGCCTGTAAACCTTGTTCTGGTGGTCATCTCTGGTGGGTCCCTGCAGTAAATCCAAAGCTCTAGAGATCATTGGTTTCTGGAAAAGAGATACAGACAAAGTTATAGTTACCAAACTGCCAGTTTAGAGCTGACTTCTGAGCTCAGAAGCAGCAACAGAGGAGTAAAGAGAAAGAGGGTCTATGACAGTAGAACCTAATGGTGGAACTATGATGCAAGGCTAGAACACTCCAATAGTTATGGTGTCCTGCTGAATACCAACAAACTCAGAGAGAAATAGTAAATTAGAGAAATATCCAGATAGACAAATTGGTTATAAATGAAGGAAATAAATTACTTTTTACATAGATATCAAAAGTATCAGGGTATTGAGTTTTAAGATCAAAAGGCTATATGCAAATTTTATAAATTTGCTAGTTATTTGTCATGGGAAGACAATTTAAAATATAGCTAGTGAATTTACATTTTATAACATGTATTGGAAACTATTTGAGAGTTCAAAGAGAGTACAGCAAATAATAATATAAATTAAACACACACATATCAGAACTTATATCCCATAGATACTACAATCATTCATTTTCTTAAAAAAGCCTTTTGACTCTTTGGCATGTTTTAATTAGAGTCAAATCTCTGCCCGGTGAGCTGAGGGAGGATTTTTTTTTCCCTCTGAATACTTTTCTAAGTAGGGTTTCCATACTACAACAAAAGCTGCCAGGCATACAGTTTTATCTTAATATTGAATCAACAATAAATAGCTCTTATGTATCAGAGGTTTTATTGGGAACATATTTTCTTACTTATCTGAAATTTGTGTGTAAGTGAGCATCCCGTTTCACCTCCTTAGCCTGTTTTCAGATTATCTCTTCCCCCTTTCTTCTCTTTCTCACCCTCTCTCCTTTCTTTCAGCAACCCTCTCTCTCGTCGTCCTCCACATTCTCTTTTTCTCTCTCTCTGTACTCCCTTAGATGTCTCTCCAGGATCTTTAGCAAGGCTAGAGATTTTGAGTTAAAAGTCAAGAGATAAGGTAATTGCAGGCAAGCTCTGCTCTTACCTTACCCCAAAGTAGCACAGATCTTGTTTCATGGCTAATAGGAGGGAAAAGAAGGAAACACAACTGAAAATTTAAATTCTTGGCTCAAATGAAAGAACAAAATGATTCTTTGTCATGACTCTGAATATTTTATTAGAGAGACTTTCTGTGTAAGAAGTCTAATATTGAGAAGATAAGAATTCCTCCAAAGTCTATCATTGAATACACAAGATTTTTTTTTCTAAAAAATAACAAGTGATAGGGACACATGGATAATATGCATATATTTTCCCTAATCATTCAGTGAATTATTAGTCTCTATAGTGCTTAAATGATCCCTGTTTCTCAGTTCTTCACACTACCTTGCAGCGAGGAATGAAGCAGATGCTTTTTCAAAATCATACTCCTGAAGATCTATGATTTTACAAAAGGCAATGGAATAGCCATTGGAAATATATATATTCCTTACATTTACTTCTAAGGAAGCAAATGTGTACGTTAAGGTATGGTGTTAAGGATTTGAGAGTGAGATGTCAGACGGCCTGCTTAGCCATGACAGGCGACGATACAGCACGTCTCTGGTCTCTGTCCTGCAGAGGCAGACGATCTTAAGGGTCTGCATGTAAATCTCTCAGCATCACCTCATAAGTGCTCCAGCTCACGCAGGTTCTACCTGTGGGCAAGTGGTCTGGCTCTCACGTTGTGAGCACAAAGCATTCATTATCCGACTCACAATTTTTTTTTTCCTCTGTTAAGTATCACATACAGTATGCACAGTCTGTCTTTGAGTCATCAAGTGACTTCAGGTATGCACACTTCTTAATCTTGACATATATGTATATATATATACTTATATATATTCTCTCTTTTGATCTTTTCTTTATCTGAACTCCATTTTTTTTTCTCTCTCCAGGCTGTCTATTGCAACAAACACATTCCTTAAATTATGTAATCTTGGCCTTACTCCTCGAACCCAATCCTTGAACAAACAAATCCTATCAATTCTGTGTCCACAATGTATATTTGTTCTTCTCTGCTGTCATATTTCACACTGAGGAAGACCTGCATGGTTTGTCTACATCGATTCATTCTCTCCTGTTAATTATTTTCCATGTAATAGCAAGAATGGTTTATTTTTTAATTACATTTACTGATTATGTATTTGTGTGTGTGTGTTGCTGCATTCCTGAACAAAGACAGAGGTCAGAAGACAGCTTGTAAAGTTGATTCTATTCTTCCACCGTGTGGGTCTTGGATATCAAACTCAAACCTCAGGCTTCATGGCAAGACCTGTATCAGCTGAGTCACTTTGCTGGGTGAAGAATGAGTTTATCAGTAAAAGCTAGCTGCAACTTCATTTCCCAATCCTTCCAGGACTTGCCTTATTTCTAGAAGAAAACACATATGCACACACACACACATACACACACACACACACACACACACACACACACACACACACACACACAAAGACACACAGACTCACTTTCACTTCCGTCCTGTCGTATGACATTTTTTTTTCTAAAAAATAACAAGTGAAAAATTTCAAATTCTTG
The DNA here is from genome assembly GCF_907164565.1 of Psammomys obesus. Classification (NCBI taxonomy): domain Eukaryota; kingdom Metazoa; phylum Chordata; class Mammalia; order Rodentia; family Muridae; genus Psammomys; species Psammomys obesus. Next base: position 51,023,786 of record NW_026587216.1, on the reverse strand, counting down.
AACTGAAGAAATATTCTTTCACATCTGCAATGGTGAGCAAGCATATTTTTATAGGTGAATCCCCATGTTCACCATTCCCTATGACTAAAATGTGTTTCTTCAGAGTTTTCTGTGATTCCTTGTTCTTATTCTAGCTTGAAAGTTACCTCTTCTAAGAAGCATTGCTAGTCAAACATGGCAAAGCCCATCCTAAACTGATTTCCTCTTGCTGTACAATAGTTTATTGTTTCTCACTTTCCTCATAGTTTTCAACAGCAATCTATAACCTATCTTCGTTTTGATATTTTACTCATCACTTTATTCCAAATTCAGATCATGGTATATGCTGCAAATTGGATACTGAGTAAGGACTTTTTAAATGTGTAAACTTTTTAAGTTAAATTTTTATTTTTTATATTAATTATAGTTTATTCACTTTGTAGACCAGCTATAGCCCCCTCCCTCATTCCTTCCAATCCCACTCTCCCTCCCTCATCTCCTCCCATGCCTGTCTCCCAGTCCACTGATAGGGGAGGTCCTCCTCCCCTTCTATCTGACCCTAGCCTATCAGGTCTCATCAGGACTGGCTGCGTTGTCTTTCTCAGTGGCCTGGCAAGGCTGTACACTCCAGGGAATGGTCAAAGAGCCAGCCACTGAGTTCATGACAGTGAAGGTCCCTGTTCCCAAAACCAGGGAACCCACTTGTATACTGAGCTGCCATGTGTAAACTTTTTAATGCCCATTATATTTTCCTGCAACTAAAATTGGGAATGCTAATATATTGAATGCTATACTGCTAGTAATAATATTAACCAAGGTATCTGGAAGTTCTGCTTCCTCTAGTCACAATATTATTGTGTATGAGACTCCCCAAATGAATGTAGAATTCAGATATATTCTTTTCTTTGAGTAAGCAAAATTTATTATTTTTTTTTTCCTACCCTGTAAAAATGCTGGCAGCTATCATTATCCAATTTTACTAAATTTTTATAGGGACACTCTCAAAAGACCTTACCTGAGGACTGTTTGGAGCTGGATTTCTTTTCCCGCTAGCCCCCCTATAATTAATTAATTATAACTCAAATACAGCTTCCCTTCCCTCTTCTTCTCCAGTCCCTCTCACAAGCTTCTTTTTCCTTCATCCTTCCCCCTTTTCTCCTCAGACAGTGGGAGTCCTCTGATGGATATCTTCCTTGCCTTGGCAAGTGAAATTGTAGGAGATCTAGACACATCTTCTCCTACTGAGGCTAGACAAGACAGTTGCCCAGTTAGGGGAAAAAGGTCCAAAGTCAGGCAACCGAGTCAGAGACAGTTGCTCCAGTTGGTTGGGGACACACATGAAGACCATGCATCACCTCTGCTACATCTGTGTAGGGGTCCTAGGTCTACCCCACGTGTGCTCTTTGGTTGGTGGTTCAGTCTATGTGAGCCCCTATGGGCCCAGAGTAGTTGATTGTATAGGTTTTTTTTGGTGGCCTTGACCTCTCTATCTCCTTCAATCCTTCCATCACCTTCTTTCACAAGGTTTCTGGAGCTCTGCCTAATATTTGGATATGGGTCTCTGTGTCTACTTTCATCAGCTGCTAGATGAAGTCTCTCAGAGGACATTTATACTAGGCTGTATAGCAGAGTATCACTAACAGTGTCAAGATTGGCTTTCTTCCATGGGATGGGTCTGTAGTTGAGCCAGTCATGGGCTGGCCATTCCCTCAATTTTTGCTCCATCTTTTTTTTTTTAATTTTATTTTTCTCATTAGTTACATTTTATTAATTCTGTATCTCTCATTCCCTCCCCAGTCCCACCCTCCCTCCCCATCTCCTCCCTGCCCCTTTCCAAGTCCACTGATAGGGGAGGACCACCTCCTCTTTCATATGACTCCGTTTTGTCCGGTATTTTCAGGACTGGCTGCAAAGTCCTCCTCTGTGGCCTAACAGCACTGCTCCTCCCTTGGGGGGTGGGAGGTCAAAGAGCCAGTCATTGAGTTCCTGTTAGAAATAGTCCTTGTTCCCCTCACTATGGGAAACCAATTGGTTACTGAGCTATCACGGGTCACATCCGATCAGAAGTTCTAGGTTTTATCCTCTCATGGTCTTTGGTTGAGTGTCCATCTCAGAAAAGACCCTGTGCCCAGATATGTTTGGTCCTTGTGGTTATGCTCCATCTTTACCCATGTACTTCTTGCAGGAAAAACAAAGTTTGGGTGGAAAGTTTTGTGGGTGGGTTGATACCCTCCATTGGAAACTTTGCCTGATTAAAGGAGTTGGCCATTTTGGGTTCTGTATCCCTGTTGCTAGGACTCTTAGCTAGGATCACTGTCATAGAGTCTGGGAATTTTCCTTGTCCTGGGTTTCTGCCTCATCCCAGAGATGTCCCTTACACCCTTACCTAACCAATTCCCTTTCTTTTTCCCAGTTCTCTCTTCTTCTGTCCTTCTCATACCTCATACTTGATCCTTTCTATTCTCTTCCCAACCCTTTCCCCTCCAGTTCTCCTTCAATCCACCTCTGATGTCTATTTTATTTCCCATTCTGAATCAGATTCAAGTATTCTCACTTGGGTCCTCCTTGTTACTTGGTGTCTTTGGGTCTGTGAGCTGAATTTCTAATTTTGTTCCTGAATTGTGTTTAACAATTTTCTTATTCTTAGGGATACTTTATAATGTATATTGCCACAGTCTTAAAGTTCTGAAGTTTTGTATGATAATGTTCTATTTGATATTTTTAAACATCAAAAATTATTTTCATATTTAGTGGAATATTATAGTGTTGTATTGAAACTCAGACAATAATTTCTGAATAAATTATGAATTATATCTTGTGGTTTAAGATAACTATTCTTTTTTTATATTAGTTACAGTTTATTCACTTTGTATCCCAGCTGTAGCCCTCTGCCTCATTCCCTCCCAATTCTACCCTTCCACCCTCATCTCCTCCCTGCCCCTCTCTAAGTCCACTGATGGGGGAGGACCTCCTTCCCTTCCATCTGATCCTAGCTTATCAGGTCTCTTCAGGACTGGCTGCAATGTCCTCCTCTGTGGCCTAGCCTGCTCCTCCCTCGGGGGGTGAGGATGAGGTCAAAGAGCCTGCCACTGAGTTCATGTCAGAGACTGACCCTGTTCTCCTAATTAGAAAATCCACTTGTACACCTAAAGAAGATAAACAAGAAAGAGGATCAGGGGTAAGATGATCAATCCTCTCTTAGAAGGAAAAATGGGATGGACATTGGAAGTAGGAGAAAACAAGTAACAGGACAGGAGCCTACCACAGAGAGCCTCTGAAACACTCTTCCTAGCAGTGTATCAAAGCAGATGCTGAGACTCATAACCAAACCTTGGGCAGAGTGCAGGGAATCATATGAAAGAAGGGGGAGTTAGTAAGACCTGAAGAGGACAAGATCTCCACAAGGACTAAATATATTTGGGCACAGGGGTCTTTTCTGAGACTGATTCTCCAACCAAGGAGTATGCATGGATATAACCTAGAACCCTTGCTCAGATGTAGCCCATGGCAATTAAGTAGCCAAGATAACTATTCTTGCATACAAAATGCATGTATTCTTGGAAGTTGTACCTGAGCATAAAATAAATCATATCATTTGGACTTTAGTTACAGATATTTTCAAAACTCTACATGTTTAAGAAGTGTGTTTTCAGGTTTGACCATTCAGCATTAGATAACAAAGCAAAGTTCTCTTCTAACTTTGGAAAGACTATTATTAAAGACTATTTCACCTACTTTCAGCATTTCTTAGTTGCCCATAATTATTTGTGTGAGGTTAGGCTCCCTGATCCTTATGCCAATCCATGTTAGCATGCCTATTGTCTCTTTCTGCAGATCATATTTAGACAGTAACATTGGTTATACTTTATGGTTGTAGCTTCTGACATTCCTAGGAGAGAATTTTATAGCAATAAATTAATTCCTCTGGTTCTTACAATGTTTCTGATCTCTATTCCTCAATGATTCCTGAGGCTTAGGAAAGAGTTGTGTTATAGATATAGATATATGTGTTGCAGATATATAGACATATTGGGCTCTACAACTCTGCATTTTGACTGTTTGTGGTTTTCTGTAATTATCTCCATCTGTTAAAAAAGAAGTTTCCTTTGAAAAACTACTACTTATATGTGCTACACTTATATTAGGGCATGAGATCTATTATTTATAATAGAGTTAGGCATTATACTGGTTTTAAAATGTGGTGGTTATAGGTTCTCCTCCAAGATCCCTGACCTCATGAGCACTGGGTTGCTGGGAAGGGTTCAAGTGCCAGCCATTATTCTCCTTCATGCAGTGAGAGAGCTGTTGGTTATAGAGAAGGCATGTGTGCCACTTTTGCTCCACCAGGATTATCATGCCATGTTTGTTCCTGCAATTGATAATAGGCGTCATCGTGTAGTACTGTTGCTAGCCTGGAAGTTTGCATGGTACATCCTGGTTCTGTAAAGCTAGTCTTCAGGGAAGAGACTTTTATGTCAGTTTCAGTGTTGTTTCTCCTCTGCCTTGTGTCTGAAATACATGGTGGCTTCAGCAATAAGGACTTACTTTCCATCTCTGTGCTACAACCAAGGGAAAAATCAATAGCCTCTAATGTTCTTAGTGTCTGTTGGACAACCCTCATGAACAACTCAAAAGAGGGCTTCTCATGCCAGGTATTTGGGTTTTAAACCAAAATGATCATTGTGGAAAACATATATGCAATTCACAGAATAAGCAAGTTTCATTTGTATATTTAGAAATACACACACACACTCACACACACACACACACACACACACACATACACAGAATGAGCAATAAATTCCATTATAATCTCAAAAATTTTTAAATTTCAAAGTATTTTAAAACACAGAATTAAATTTAAAAAAAATGTCTTCACACTAGCTACATAAGAGAAAAGTAAGAAAAAAAATTATGTATGTATATGCTATTAAAACTAGCTTTTTCTGGGTCTTCTGTTCGGTTCCATTGATCCACCATTCTGTTTCTATGCCAGTACCATGCAGTTTTTATTACTGTTGCTCCATAGTACAGCTTTAGATCAGGAATGGAGATACCTCCTGAAGATCTTTTACTGTAGAGAATTGTTTTAGCAATTCTGGGTTTCTTGTTATTCCATATGAAGTTGAGAATTTTTCTTTCCAGGTCTGTAAAGAATTGTGTTGGCAATTTGATGGGAATTGCATTGAATCTGTAGATTGCTTTTGGTAAGATAGCCATTTTTTACTATGTTAATCCTGCCAAGCCATGAGCATGGGAGATCTTTCCATCTTCTCATATCTTCTTCTAATTCTTTCTTCGGAGACTTGAATTTTTTTTCATACAAGTCTTTGACTTGCTTGTTAGGGTTACACCAAGGTACTTTATGTCATTTGTGGCTATTGTGAAGGGCATTGTTTCCCTAATTTCTTTCTCAGCCCCTTTGTCTTTTGTATACAAGAGTGCTACTGATTTTTTTGAGTTAATTTTGTATCCAGCCATTTTGGTGAAGGTGTTTATCAGCTGTAGGAGTTCTCTGGAAGAGTTTTTGGGGTCACTCAGGTATACTATCATATCATCTGCAAATAGTGATAATTTGACTTCTTCCTTTCCCATCTGTATCGCCTTGATCTCCTTCAACTGTCTTATTGCTCTAGCAAGGACTTCTAGAACTATGTTGAAGAGATATGTAGAGAGTGGGCAGACTTGCCTTGTCCCTGATTTCACCCTAACCCACACACTTATGGACACCTGATCTTTGACAAAGATGCCAAAACCATACAATGGAAAAAAGATAGCATCTTCAACAAATGGTTCTGTTCTAACTTGATGTTCACATGTAGAAAAATGCAAATAGATCCATACTTATCACCCTGCACAAAACTAAAGTCTAAGTGGATCAAAAACCTCAACATAAAACCAGACACATTAAATCAGTTAGAAGAAAAAGTGGCGAAGACCCTAGAACTCATTGGTACAGGAGACAACTTCCTGAACAGAACACCAACAGCACAGGCTCTAAGAGCAACAATCAATAAATGGGACCTCATGAAACCGAAAAGCTTCTGTAAAGCAAAGGACACCTTCATCAAAACAAAACGACTGCCTACAGATTGGGAAAGAATCTTCCTTTTTCTGACAGAAGGCTAATATCCAGTATATATAAAGAACTAAAGTAGCTGAAAATCAGCAAACCAAGTAATCCAATTAAAAAATGGGGAACAGAGCTAAACAGAGAATTCTCTGTAGAGGAATATTGAATGGCAGAGAACTTAAAGAAATGCTCAACCTCATTAGTCATCAGGGAAATGCAAATCAAAACGACCCTGAGATTTCACCTTACACCCATCAGAATGGCCAAGATGAAAAACTCAAGTGACAACACATGCTGGAGAGGCTATGGAGAAAGGGGAGCCCTTCTCCACTGCTGGTGGGAATGTAAAGTTGTACAACCACTCTGGAAATCAATCTGGTGCTTTCTCAGACAACTAGGAATAGTGCTTCCTCAAGATTCAGCCATACCACTCTTAGGCATATACCCAAAAGAGGCTCAACTACACAGTAAGGACATTTGCTCAACCATGTTTGTAGCAGCTTTATTTGTAGTAGCCAGAAGCTGGAAACAGCCCAGATGCTCCTCAACTGAAGAATGGATGCAGAAATTGTGGTACATCTACACAATGGAATATTACTCAGCAATGAAAAATAAGGAAATCATGAAATTTGTAGGTAAAAGGTGGGACCTGGAAAGGATCATCCTGAGTGAGCTGTCCCAGAAGCAGAACGATACACACGGTATATACTCACTCATATAGACATGTAATACAGGATAATCCTACTAAAATCTGTACATCTAAAGAAACTAATCAAGATAGAGGACTCTGACTAAAATGCTCAATCCCCATCCCAAAAGGCAAAGAGGATGAACATCAGAAGAAGAAGAAAACAGGAAACAAACTAGGAGCCTGCCATAGAGGGCCTCTGAAAGGCTCTGCACTGCAGACTATCAAAGCAGATGCTGAGACTTATGGCCAACTGTTGGGTAGAGTGCATGGAATCTTATGTAAGAAGTGAGAAATAGTAAGATCTGGAGAGGACAAGAGCTCCACAAGGAGAGCAACAGAACCAGAAAATTTGAACACTGTGGTCTTCCCAGAGACTCATGCTCCAACCAAGTACCATGGAAGGAGATAACCTAGAACCCTTGCACAGAAGTAGCACATGGCAGTTTAGTGTCCAAGTGGGTTCCATAGTAATGGGAAGAGGGACTGCCTCTGACATAATCTGATTGGCCTTCTCTTTGATCACCTCCCCCTGAAAGAGGAGCAGCCTTACCAGGCCACAGAAGAAGACAATGCAGCCATTCCTGATGAAATCTGATAGCCTAAGATCAGAAGGAGGGAGAGGAGGACTATCAGTGCACTTGGGGAGGGGCATGCGTAAAGAAGGGTGTGGAGGGAGGGGAGGACGGAGGGGCTTAAGGGGGGATACAAAGTGAATAAAGTATAATTAATAAAAAATAATAAAATAAATAAATAAATAGCTTTTTATTGATTTAGCTAGAAGAGATTAAGTAAATACTGAGTCACATCATGCCTATCAATGTAGGCCCTGAATATGATGTGAAGAGTTCATTGACAGATGACATAGGTTGTCTCTACATTCTATTTGATCCAGTAGTCTGATAAGAAAGAAACAGAATGCTCAGTGTTCCTGTGTGACTTTTCTACATCCAAGAATGGGAAAGAGAGAGGGTATTCTGTGTGGGAAAGGGAAAGTTCTGTTTGAAGTCTTTCTTGAAAAATTATGACAAGTAAACCAGAACAATTATGCCTACAGGGCTTCTTGATCTGGGCGTAGGATAAATTAGTCTAGCCAGAGAGGAGAGCAGAGGCAATAGGCATCTAGATCATAGCTTGAAGAAAAAGGAAGTAAATACTGAGAAACATGGCATGACAAGAAGAACATTGCAAAGATGTGTTTGGAGAATGGTGACAATACAGGAGATCACGAGTCTAGTTAAATAATGTTAAATAACGGATGCTTTGAAAGACAATGTGAGCCTAGTAGGATTGCTCTGATCAACATTGTATTAGAGAAGTCTTTTCTACATGTATGTGGAAAGTGGATGGAAGACAGAGAAGACAGTAGGTATGGATGTTGCCAAAAATAAAACAACTTTTAGTCAAAAATATAATGGAGCAAATTAAAATTAAATATAAATGCAATGACAACTCCAGACAGATGGTAAGGTTCACAGAGCCAAACTTGGATTAAAATGCATAAACTTCCCCCCAAAATATGATCTAATCAAATGCAAGATGTATCTAAATTCATGTTCCACCAAAAATTTAAGATATTTAAATATGGAAATAGAAAAGTAGAGCAAGTGATACCACATTAGCACAACTCTTCAGTACCCCATCCAGCAGGCTAAATGGCCTAGATGGCCACTGCTGCCAACTGCTCATCCCAGTAAAGGATGGCATAGTACCTGGCATTCCTCAGCTACCATCAACAGTTTTAACCTCCTTCTTCACATGTTAATTATTCATTATAATCTTTATATATTATATAATGAATTATAATATATAAGTTATATATTATAATTCATTATAATCTTAGTGCTCTACTTCTTAGTAAACCTTCATGACACCAGAATCTTACATGATCACATGATTTTTCCTTGTTGTTTCTTAAAAAGAGTACTAACCATATCTGTTGTCAGGTAAAAAAACTGATAGCATGGATAAACAGGTTATACATACATACATACATATATTCTGCATATATATATATCTTTATATAAATCTTTATATATATACAGGTTTTATATATGTATATATATGGGTTTTATATATATACATAAATTTATTTCATTATTATTTTACAGTTGCATATATTTAAATTTTTTGACTTTTCCATTTTTATCAGTTTATCAGCTTTTTGTAAAGAAAGGAGAAATATACCTTAAAATCCTTTCAGTCAGAGATGAAATAAATCTTCAAGTACAAGTTCAGATCCAGATTTTTGAACAAAAATAATTTTGAACATTTTGGGGACAAGAATTAACAAATATTATAGAGTTTCCTTCCCACATTTGAAATTTTAATTTCATAGTATTCATAGTATTTTCAGTCCTCAGGGCTGAAAGCAGATAATATTTTAGCAAAAAGAAAAAAAAAAAAAAACAGAAAAAAAAAGGTGTTTTGTTTTCACGCTTTCAACAGGCAAAAAAAACTAATTTAGTCCTGACTTATAAAAACTATTCAGTCTCATACAGAATCCCAAAAAGAATATTTATTATAAAATTCTAAAGCAAATAAAAGTACTATAAAATACTGTCTTCCATAAATTTTATTTTTAGTCTTCTTTCACTTTCACACAATATAGTGAATTACTATGCCTTTGCCTATTAGTAATTTTGTCTTTCTGCTCCTTAGAATTTTAAAAAGTATTTTTGTATGTTTTATTCACTTCATAATATTAAATACTATAATTTTCTAATTTGTAATTGTAGCATGTTTATGTCATATTTTCTTGTTTAAATTTAATTTTTTTCATAATTTATTCATTAAATATCCTAATTGAAGCCTCCTCCCTCAACTCCTCCCAGCCCCACCCTCCCTCCCTTCCTCTTCCCTTAGTCCACCTAGAGGGGGAGTTCTCCTTTGCCTTCTGCCCATAGCTTATCAAGTGTCTTCAGGACTGCCTGGATCCTCTTCCTCCGTGGCCTGGCAAGACAGCATGAGCATGCGAAAGTGATCAAAGAGCAGGCAACTGAGTTCATGACAGAGGCATCCCTTGCTCCCCTTATTTGGAGATCCACATGGAGACTGAGCTGCCAGTAGGCTACACCTGAGCAGGGGGTCTAGGTCCTTGGTTGGTGCATCATTCTCTGCAGGAGCCCCTGGGCTCAATTTTTTAGCTTTGTTGGTATTCTTGTGGAGCTCCTGTCCCCTCCAGGTCTTTCTGTCTCCACCTTCTTCCATAAGACTGCTTGTGCGCTCCCCCAAGTTTGGCTCTGAGTCTCAGCATCTGCTTTGTTTGGAGCAGATGTCTTATTTTCAAAGTGCCAGCTGTGCTAAATACTTTGGAATTCTGATTTTAACTCTGCTTCAATTCTGAAAGAGTGGTATAATTGTTAACCTCAATTTCTAGATAAGGAAATTAACTTTTAATAATTTGCTCTCAAGTTTTATGTTTTCCAACTAAAGCCTATTTTACATTCCAGTTGAAAATGTAATGTTTTTAGTATAGCTTAGTTAGCATAGTCAAATGACAGTTTTTAAAACCAAAAAATGTAGGATAAAATGGGTTCCAAGAGCAGAAAAATGAGTCAGGACACCCCCAACCCCTCCTCAGGAAGACAACAAAAACCATATTCTTAACATCAACAGCATGTATGGAGAGGTCCTAGCTCAGACCCCTGCAGGCTCTGTGGCTGTTACTTCATTCTCTGTGAGCCTCTATGAGCCCTGCTTGGTTGATTCTGTAGACTATGTTGTCTTAGTATTCTGAACTATTCTGGCTTTTGCAACCCTCCCCCTCCCTCTTTTTCAGGGTTGGGGAGTTCTGTCTGATATTTGGCTAAGGGTCTCTGCATCTACTCCCATCAGCTGCTGGAGGAAGCCTGTCCGATCACAATTGGACTAGGCACTGCTCCTCTGAGTATAACAGAATATCATTAAGAATCACTTCATTCATATTTTTGTCAGGTGTTTTGACTCTAACCTAGGTGTCTCTGCCATCCAGCCTCAGGACCTTGGAAATCCAGGAGTAACAGCCATGGGCTTCCTCTCCTGGCCCACGCCTGAAGCTAGAGCAGACAGTGGACGTCCCTTCCGGCAAGCTCGGAGCCACCACTGCTCTCGTGCACGGTGCAGGTGGGATGGGTTGTGGCAGTAAATGGCATGGCTGTGTCTGCACCCAGAACGCGCAGTGGGCGCCTGGCCTGGTTACAGACGATGGCAAGGAGGGCTCCAGGCGCCGCGCCCACTCCTGATAGGAGGTGTATGTCTAGCCTTAGTGCATCTTGGTATGATGTGTTTTATTGATAACCCTGGGAGGACTGCTCTTTTCTGAAGGGAAACAGGAGCAGCAGGTCTGGGGCACAGGAGAGGTGACTTATATCCTAAACACAGAAGAATGAATGTAAAAACTAAGACAATCACAAACATAAGTCAGAAATTCCGATAGAATGGAGGTGCAAAAGGGTAGGGGTGGGGAGAATGGGAAGAAGGGAAAAATGGATGGCTGCAGTTAGGATGCATTATATGAGAGAGGAATAAATAAATAAAAATCTCCTTTCAACAAATAAATAAGAAAATTACTTCATTAAATACTGCTGCTAATAGTACTATTAATGACGATGAGGTCAATTAGTTGGGGAGAAGGTATGTTCTGGGGAAATTAGAGAGTGGATACTATTAAGATATGCTGTATATATGTACAAAATTTTCTAATAATAAGTAAAAATTAAAATTTTTATCTGACAATAAAAACATGAAAGCTTAAAAAAGCAAAAATGTAAATGACCAACAGGTTCATACCCTTTACAGGTTGGTTTATGATAATATCAAAGAAATCAAAGCAATTAAAAAATAGAACCAAAAATCTGAGCACAGGGCTCTTTCCTGAGACTGATACTCCAACCAAGAACCATGCATGGAGATAACCTAAGACCCCTGCACAGATGCAGCCCACAGCAGTTCAGTATCCAAGTGGGTTCCGTTGTAAGAGGAACAGGGACTGTCTCTGACATGAACCGATTGGCCTGCTCTTTAATTACCTCCCCCTGAGGGGGAAGCAGCATTACCAGGCCACAGAAGAAGACACTGCAGCCACTCTTGATGAGACCTAATTGACTAGGATCAGAAGGAAGGAAAAGAAGTCCTCCCCTATCAGTGGACTTGGGGAGGGGCATGCATGGAGAGGGTGGATGAAAGGAGGGATTGGGATGGGAGCAGATAGGGAACCATGGAGGGGATACAAAGTGAATAAAGTGTAATTAATAAAGAAAAAAATTAAAAGTAGGGTGAAACTAGAAAGTAGATGAATTATCTGGAGGAATTAGCTGATAATCAAATCTGAGGTTTTAAAGTAATAAATAAATTCAGGCAAACAATTAAAACAATAAAATAAGCAAATAAGTGGACAAGAAATGGTAAGAATGTTGCAATTACAACTTTGGTATATAATTAACGGAAGTGCAAATGGTTTGTACCTTTGGTGAAAAAAAGTGCAGAAATTACTCAACTATCACCTTAAAATATTTGAGACAAGAAATATTCAATTATCCACAATCATTGAAATCAAGATCTCAATGAAACAACAAAAGATCCATAACACTGATCGTACTAGCCAACCATCACAAACAATGCAAGTCTGCAAGTGAGTGAATGGATAAAGAAAATGCACTCTTTATGTAAGGTGAAATTTTTTTTTGTAATGTGAAATATATTTTGTTTGACCATATGTGATTTATGCATAAGACCTAAGCATACTCTGTCAAAGGAAGGAAACCATTCACAGAACAGAAATAGAGTGTTGTCCTTTTGAGTCACACATATGAAGAGCAAGTCCCTACCTGATTGGTCCACCTAGGGCACAGCCAGCAGAGGTGAGCTGCATACTGAGCCACTTTGCCTGCCACCATGAGGAGGCCTGTAGGGAGCCACAGCAACATTCAACATAGTGCTCCCTACCTGCCGGATTCACCTGGGACACAGCCAGCAGAGACCTGTGGGATACCAGAAACATTCAGCTACCACACATGAGCACAGCTACCACAGAGGAGCAGCCGGCTCTTCCCTGGGCTCCATTGGCAGAGATGAGGCTTTGCCTGCCTATTGAGGAGTACTGTATCTGAAATATATAACCAACACACAGGCAGCATGTTGGCTAATGGCCCGTATAAGAACACAAACAACAAAAGCCATGGCAATATAGAACCAACAGAACAGCTATAATACGACAGCAAGCCCTGGATATCTTAACACAGCTGAAGCACAAGAAGATGATCTTAAATCCAACTCATAAGGATGATAGAGGTCTTTCAAAAGGAAATGTATAAATAAATTCTTTAACGAAATACAGAAAACACAATTAAACAGATTAAAATAATGATTGAATTGTTCAAGACCTGAAAATGGAAGTAGAAGCAATAAAGGAATAATCCATCAAGCTGACATCTCAGTTCTGAACATATATATCCCAAATGGAAAGGGACCTACATTCATAAAAGAGACATTACTAAAGCTTAAGTAACACATTGAGCTCCACACTTTAATAACAGGAGACTTGAACACCCCTCGCTCATCAATGGACAAGTCACTATGACAGAAACTAAACAGAAAAATAATGAAGCTAATTAATGCTATGAACCAAATGGACCTAGCAGATATCTGCAGAACATTCCTTCCAGACACAAAAGATAATCCCTCCTCATCTCTTTATGGAATCTTCTATATAACTGATAACAAAGTCACAAAGCATGCCTCAACAGACAAAAGAAAATTGAATTATTCTATCAGACCAATGCAGAATTGAAGCTGGACTTGGATAACAACAGAAACAACAGGAAGCCTACAAATTCATGAAAACTGAACAAATCTACACTTACTGGGTCATGAGGGAAATAAAGAAATAAAGACTTTTTATAATTTAGTGAAAATGAGGCACATCATACACAAACTTATGTGACCCATGAAAGCAGTGTTAAGAGGAAAGGTCCTAGCACTATGTGCTTTCATAAGCACATTGGAGAGATCCATACCAACAACTGAAAAGCACATTTAACACACCCAAGAGAGACAGTATCCAAATTAACCAAATCAGAAATGAAAAGGTCGATATAACAATAGACACTGAGGAAATCCAAAGAATCATTATGTCCTACTTAAAAACCCTGTTTTCCATAAAATTGAAAAATCTAAATAAATTGGATGATTTTTTTTATACGTGCCACTTACCAATGTTAAATCAAGATCAGGTAAACCATTTGAATATATCTATAACCTCAGGAAATAGAAACAGTCATTAAAAGTCTCACAACCAAAAACAGCCCCGGGGCTAATGGTTTTGAGGAAGAAATCTACCAGATTTTCAAAGATGAGCTAACACCTACAATTCTCAGACTATTGCACAAAATAGAAACAGAAGAAACATTGCCAAACACATTCTATGAGGACACAGTCATTCTGATGCTTAAACCATCCAAGGACTCAACAAAGAAAGGGAATTTCAGACCAATCTCCCTGATGCAAAAATACTCACTAAAATCCTTGCAAAATGAATTCAAGAACACAGCAAAAGCATCATCTAACAAGATCAAGATGGATTCATTCATCGAGGGATGCAAGGACGGTTCAACATGTGAAAATCAATCCATCAATGAAATCCACCATATAAACAAATCAAAAGAAAATACACACATGATATCTCATTAGATGCTCAAATCGCCTTTGACAAAATCCATCACCTCTTCATGTTAAATAGAGATCAAGGATACAAGGTGCATACCTAAAACATAACGGGAAATATACAGCAAACCAATAGTAAATATCAAATTAAATGGAGAGAAACAAAGCGGTTCCACTACACTCAGGGACAAGACAAGGCTCTCCATTATCTTCATATCACCTCAGTACAATATTTAAAGTTCTAGCTAGGGCAATAAAAAACTAAAAGAGATCAAGGGGATACAAATTAGAAAAAGTTAAAGCATCTTTATTTGCAGATGATATCATAGTATACCAAAATTCTACTACAGAACTACAGATGATAAACACTTTCAGGAAAGTGGTTGGATATAAAATTAACTCAAAAAATCAGTAGCTCTCTTTTATACAAGAGATAAACAGTCTGAGAGAAATTAGGGAAACAACACACTTCACAATAGCCACAAGCAATATAAAATATGTTGGTATAACTCTAACCAAACAAGTAAAAGAGTTTTATGACAAGAACTCCAAGTTTTTGTCATAGACTTTCAAAGAAATTGAAGAAGATACTAGAATATGGAAAGATCTCCCATGCTCAAGGATAGGTAATATTAACATAGTAAAAATGGACATCTCAGGAGGAGCAGTCCTGCTAGGCCACAGAGGAGGACTTTGCAGCCAGTCCTGAAGATACCTGATAAGACAGGGCCAGACGAAAGGGGAGGAGGTTCTCCCCAATCTGTGGACGTGGAAAGGGGCAGGGAGTAGCTGAGGGAGGGAGGGTGGGATTGAGAGGGAATAAGGGAGCGGGATACAGCTGGGATACAGAGTTAATAAAATGTAACTAATAATAATAAATAATAAAAAAGGAAAAAAAATGGACATCTTACCAAAGCAGTCTACAAATTCAAAGCAATCCCATCAAAATAACTACACAATTCTTTATAGACCTTGAAAGAACAATTCTCAGCTTCATATGGAAAAACAAACAAACAAAAAACATAAGGGCTAAAACAATCCTATACAATGAAAGAACTTTGGAAGGTATCTCTGTGATTACTGTGAGTACTATGGAGCAATACTAATAAAAACTCCATGGTACTAGCATAGAAACAGACAGCTTGATCGATAGAATCGAATTAAAGACCCAGAAATAAACCCAGACAACCTACAAACACTTGAATTTTGACAAAGAAGCCAAAACCATAAAATGGAAAAAAGACAGCATCTTCAATGAGTGGTGCTGGTCTAACTGGATGTCTACATGCAGAAAAATGCAAATAGAACCATATTTGTCACCCTGCACAAAGCTAAAGTCGAAGTGGATTAAAGAGCTCAATATAAGCCCAGATACACTGGCTCTATTAGAAGAAAACATGGGAAAGATCCTAGGTATCATTGACCCAGGAGACAACTTCCAGAACAAAACACCGACATCCAGGCTCTAATAGCAACAATTAATAAATGGGATCCAAAGAAAATGAAAAGCTTCTGTAAGGACACTGTCAATAAGACAATTTGGCAGCATACAAAATAGGGAAAGGTATTTACCAACCCTACATCTGACAAAGGACTAATATTCAAAATGTATGAACAACTCAATAAATTAAGCACCAAGGAACCAAATAACCCAATTAAAAAACGGGGTACAGAGATAAACAGAGAACTGTCAACAAAAGAATCTGTAATGGCAGAGAATCACTTAAAGAAATATCCAAAAGCCTTAGGGATCAGCAAAATGCAAATCAAAAAGACTATGAGATTCCATTTTATACATTTAATAATGACTAAGAGCAAAAACTCAAAGGACAGTATATGTTGGTGAGGATGGGAGCAAGGGAAACACTCCTCCATTCCTGGTAATAGTGGGAATTTGTACAACAAATGTGGAAATCAGTCTGGAATTTTCTAAGAAAATTGGGAATAGCTCTACCTCAAGGGCCAGCTACACCACTCCTGGGCATATACAGGAAAGATGCTTCATCAAACAATAATGACATTTGTTCATTTATGTTCATAGCATCTTTATTCATAATAGTCAGTAACTGGGAATAACCTAGATGTCCCTCAAATGAAGAATAGATAATGAAAATATGGTACATTTACAGAATGGAATACTAGTCAGCTCTTAAAAACAAGGACATTATGGAATTGGCAGGCAAACAAATGGAACTAAATATTTCACCCTGAGTGAGGTAACCCAGACCTGGAAAGTCACATGGCATGTGCTTCCTTATGAGTGGATATTAGCCATAAAGTACAGAATAACTATTCCACAATCCATAGATCTAAAGAGGCCAAGGAGGGCACAAGAGAGGATGCTTGAATCTCATTCAGAAGAGGAAATAAAATAGACACCTGAGGTAAATGGAGGGAGCTAACTGTGTGGAAGAGGGAGTAGAGAGGTTAAGCTTAGGTTGCCATGGTGATTTCAGGATGTTAGAGATGGCAGGACAATGTAGAATATGTCCTGAGATGATGCGCTGTTACAGATTACAACAAGGCTGCCAAGAGAAGGGTAGCAGACCTAGGGACATGCATCTTTCTAATCCCCTGTATCATGCATAAAGATGATGGTGCTAATATTAGATAGCTCTTGTGCAAGTAACCACCACACCTACAATGAATTTGTGAATGTAATGGCCGTGCCGTACTCAAAAGGTTTTGCTTCCCATATCTCCTTTCAACATGTGGCGATTATATATTTTTTCTGTATTCGACCTCCATAAGATTTGGAAAGGATGATACAGTTTTCGAATTTAGAGCTAAGTATTCCACTATCAAGTGTTCTCTGTTCTTTGAATTGCTGTGAGTTTCTGCATTCACTGCCACTCAGTCCAAAAATAAATTTCTTTTGTGAACAATTAAAGCAATATTAATCTAAGTATATAAACATAAATGTTTAGAAGATAGTTTACAAATGAATTATATTTTAAAACTGAGTCCTAAACTGGCCACAGGGCAGGACAAGGGAAAAGAGTTAACTTCACTTACATTGTCCTAAAAAAGGTTTTAGTAAGCTCATACACTAGATAACAGCTAGCTTTTGAAACATGAATGGAGAGAGATTATCAACTTAAACAATATAGAAAGTTTACTTACTTCAAAAGGAGAACCATAAGACACGCTCTCGGCTGCTACTAGGAGGAAAATTATTTTTGATAGAATAAACAAGAGACTCACTTGTTTCCCAGATGCTTTAAACATGAAGAAATGAAAGAGGCACCCTGAAATTAGAGGTGTGAGAAGATTTTTAGGTTGAAGGTTTAGCCTCCTGTATTCTTGTTTACCAATTTACAAATTGCTAAACTGAGTGTGTCAGTCCACGACTATAATTCCAGCACTCCAGTGGCTGAAATATAGGACAAGCTTCAAGGTAAAGGGCCAACCCAGACTACAAAGGGCAATCCTGTTTTAAAAACTAACATTCCAAACAAAACAAAACGCTAGCAGCAATGACAACTCCAACCTAGCTAGAACCTAGAATCTGGCTATATCTCAAAAGAGGAAGCTTAAAGATACTGCTATCTACAACTACTTTCCCACCCAAATACACATATTAGACGAAAACTCAGGATGAGAGTTCTCACCAACAGAGATCTGTGTGATACTTGATCTTAGATGAAACAGCGAACCTTGTTCTTTTGCTCTGTTTAGAGAATATAATTAATTCACCTGTCATTTGCTCTGATGGTATCCTGGACTTCTAATTGCTTTCTAAACAAAATTTTAACCATTAATTAAACACTCAAAAATATTAGTAATGTCTAGCAAAAACATTTTATAATGGCTATTAATATATACAAAAATTCATTTCCATTTGAATTGGCCATTTCCCACTATGGTATTAGATAATTTGAGAAATTATCTATCGTGAGAACATCAGAACAAACAAATCAAGCTGCAACAACTAGTGTTATAAGGCCTACTAGTTAGTAAATAGCCCAGATTTTCTCTTAATATCACAAAATCATTGATATGTTCAAACTGTGGAGATTGTAACATTGTAAGATGAGGAGAATCAAAGAAGTACATTCTGGTGTGAGCTAGTGTCCTAAAAACTAGAGAACATGACTTAATGATGTCTACACCAACTACCCATTCACAGACCTCAGCATCCACACTGGAGACACATGAAATGCTTGCTCTCAGATTTGCGCGATCTAGTCATTCTGGACAGCTACCTCAAACTGACCCAAACTGGAAACAGAGAAAGAACGCTTCAATGTGTGTGCCTGTTTCATTGAATAATTCCCTTCAGTGACTGGGACTGGGTGAGGGATGAAGCTTCCTGTAGTTTTCCTTCAAGTTGTCCAGCCACATCTACTTCCCACGAAGACCCAGTTTCTACAAAGATCTGGGGAGACAGAGCTGGAGTAGTGTTATTCTAGAGGAGGTTTCACTACGAATGCATGGTTGTCAAAAAGAGGTTTTACTGTAATTATTTTAGTTTATTTTTAATGTTAGCTAAAACAAGACACATTGCTTTCTGTAATATTATAGATTGCCATATATTTCACCTCCTTCTACATAATTACTTTTAGATAGATTTTTCAATGTGTTGATAAGTTTTTAAAAATCTGAATGTCACCATACCATACATAGCCAATATTTTTGCTTTAGTATATATTCTTCCTATAAATGCATTCAAATGAGTAATTCATCAGAGTAAGGTTATATGACCATTTATAAATGTCCTTACGTAAATAGAGTTCAGTCAAACACTAATCTCCAAGATTAGCAAGTAACTATTAGAAGGTTGATCAAAGCAATTATTCTGAAAGTCAAAATTTCAGTATCAAGTAAACACTTCATATCCATTTACACAATAATGAAGATTTTTAAAAAGAATAAGAGAAAACAACTGAGTGATTACTTATAGCAGGTGAGCCGTTTCCAGTAGTGAGAATCACTTACAATTCCTGGTGCAACAGCAATAACCTTTAAAAAAACATTTTCTGGAATTTAATCCAAACAAGATCATACTCATTTTCCTAGAGTCCCCATATTTTTCATTTTCTGTCGTTTCAAAACTCAAGGATGTTGTCCAACTTCTGTTTTTCTAGCAAGTCTAGACAGCTAGAGGCTGCCTGTTAGGTTCTGTGTTGACACCTGAAACTTACTTTATTTTTTAAAATACAATCACCAAGCCTAAAAGTTTGGATTCATTTAAAGAATCTCGATCTTTCCCTGATGTGTGCTCACATTTTTCTCTTCATCATTCTTACCCTTTCTTGTTTTCAAGTTATTCTCCTTGAAGAAAAATAAGAAAAACAATACCATGCCATTTTTATTATGGTAGCTCTATTGTAGAGCTTGAGATCAGGGATGGAGATACCTCCAGACAATCTATTATTATATAGGATTGTTTTAGCAATTCTGGATTTCTTGTTATTCCTTACAAAGTTGAGAATTTTTCTTTCCAGTTCTATAAAGAATTGCATTGGTACTTTGATGGAAATTGCATTGAATCTGTAGATTGCTTTTGCTAACATGGCCATTTTTACTATGTTAATCTTGCCAAGCCATGAGCATTGGAGATCTTTCCATCTTTTGATATCTACTATTACTTTCTACAAAGACGTAAATTTTTTTGTACAAGTTTTTGGCTTGCTTGGTTAGAGTTACACAGAGGTTCCTCATGTCCTTTGTGGCTATTGTGAAGGGTGTTGTTTCTGTAATTTCTTTCGCAGCCCATTTGTCTTTTGTAGACATGAAGGCTACTGATTATTATTATTATTATTATTATTATTATTATTATTATTATTATTATTTTAGTTAATTTTGGATTGAGCCACTTGGCTGAAGGTGTTTATCAGCTAAGGACTTCCCTGGTAGAATTTTTAAGAATTTTTAGGGTCGCTCAGGTATACTATCGTATCATATGCAAAGGGCATGGTACTGACATAGAAACTAGCTGGTGGATCGGTGGAATCAAATAGAAAACCCAGAAATAAACCCACACACTTATAGAGAGCTGATGTTTGACAAAGATGCCAAAACCGTACAAAGGAAAAAAGACAGCATCTTCAACAAATGGTGCTGGTGTACCTGGATGTCTACATGTAGAAAAATGCAAATACATCCATACTCACACCCTGCACAAAACTAAAGTCCAAAAGGATCAAAGACCTCAATATAAAAGGAGACACACTAAACCTGTTAATTGAAAAGAGTGGGAAAGAGCCTAGAACTCATTGCTACAGGAGACAACTTCCTGAACAGAATACCAATAGCACAGGCTCTAAGAGAAACAATCAATAAATCAGACCTGAAGAAACTGGAAAGCTTCTGTAAAGCAAAAGACATAGTCATCAGAACAATACCATAGGCTACAGACTGGGAAAGGATCTTCACCAACCCTATATCTGACAGAGGGATAATATCCAGAATATATAAAGAATTCAAGAAGTTAAAAAGCAACAAATCAAGTAATTCAATTTAAAAATGGGGTACAGAGATAAACAGAGAATTCTCTGTAGAGGAATATCGAATGGCAGAGAAACACTGAAAGAAATGCTTAACATTCCAATCTATCAGAGAAATGCAAATCAAAAGGACCCTGAGATTTCACCTTACACCCATCAGAATGGCTAAGATCAAAAATTCAAGTGACAGCACATGCTGGAGAGGATGTGGATAAAGGGGAACCCTCCTCCATTGTTGGTGGGAATATAAACTTCTACAACCACTTTGGAAATCAATCTGGAACTTTCAGACAATTAAGAATAATGATACCTCAAGAGCCAGCTATAGCACTCCAGGGCTTATATCCAAAAGATGCTCAAGTATACAACATGTGTATTTGCTCAATCATGTTTATAGCAGCTTTATTTGTAATAGCCATAAGTTGAAAACAAGCCAGATGTCCCTCAGTTGAAGAATGGATACAGAAATTATGGTATATTTACCCAATGAAACACTACTTATATTAAAAACAAGGAAATCAGGCTGCAAAGTCCTCCTCTGTGGCCTAGCAGGAATGCTCCTCTCCTGGGGGGTGGGGAGGTCAAAGAGCCTGCCATTGAGTTCCTGTCAGAAATAGTCCCTGTTCCCCTTACTATGGGAAACCAATTGGTTACTGAACTATCACGGGCTACCTCCAAACAGAAGTTCTAGGTTATATCCATATATGGTCCTTGGTGGAGTGTCAGTCTCAGAAAAGACCCCTGTGCTCAGATATATTTGGTCCTTGTGAAGCTCCTATCCTCTCCACGTCATACTAACTCCCCCTTCTTTCATATGATTCCCTGCACTCTTCCGAAGGTTTGGTTATGAGTCTTAGTATTTGCTTTGATACACTGCTAGGTAAGGTCTTTCAGAGGACCTCTGTGGTAGGCTCCTGTCCTGTTACTTGTTTTCTCCTATGTCTAATGCACATCCCATTTGTCTTTCTAAGTGAGGATTGATCATCTAACCCCAATCTGTGGACTTGGAAAGGAGCAGGGAGGAGATGAGGAAGGGAGGATTTGAGGGAGGAAGAGGTGGGGTGGGGAGGGAATGAGGGAGATGGATACAGCTGAGATACAGAGTTAATGAAATGTAACTAAAAATAAATTTTTTAAAAAATCAAAAAAAAGAAAAACATAAAATAAAAAAAATAAAAACAAGGAAATCATGAAATTTTGAGGTGAATGGTAGGAACTAGAAAAGATCATCCTGAGTGAGGTATCTCAGAAGCAGAAAGACACACAGGGTATATACTAACTCGTAAGTGAATATTAGATATACAATATAGGATAATTATACTAAAATCTGTACGCCTAAAGAAGCTATTCAAGAAGGAGGACCCTGCTTAAGATGCTCAATCTTCACTCAGAAAGGCAAACAGGATAGACTCCAGAATAGGTAGAAAACAAGGAACAGGACTGGAACCTACTACAGAGGGCCTCTGAAAGACTACCAAACAAAGCAGACGCTGAAACTCATAGCCAAAGTTTGGGCAGAGTGTAAGGAATCTTATGAAAGAAGGGGAGATAGAAAGACATGGAGGGAATAGGAGCTCCACAAGGAGAGCAATAGAACTAAAAAATCTGGGCACAGGGTTCTTTTCTGAGATTGATACTCCAATCAAGGACCATGTATGGAGATAACCTAGAATCCTTGCACAGATGTAGCCCATGGCAGCTCAGTGCCCAAATTGGCACCCTAGTAAGGGGAACAGGGGCTGTCTCTAACATGAACTCAGTGGCTGCCCCTTTTATCACCTCCCCCTGACGGGGTGCAGCCTTGCCAGGCCACAGAGTAAGACAATGCTGCCAGTCCTGATGAGACCTGATAGGCTAGGGTCAGATGGAAGGGAAGGAGGACCTCCCCTATCAGTGGACTTGAGGAGAGGCATGTGATATGAGGAAGAGTGGAATAGGGAGGGTATGAGGGAGGAGTTACAGTTGGGATATAAAGTAAATAAAGTGTAATTAATAAAAAACAATAAATATTTTTAAAATATTTAAAAATACCAGCTGTCATCTCACTATTTCTTTAGTAGGATGATATAATATCTGTGTTGACTCAGAAAGTCCTTCTTTCTAAGCATTTGCCTTTAAAAATACCTAGAAATAGAGAGAAACTTTGCAGAATTCTTTGTGTGTTAACTGTGCTTCCATTAACTTCATGCCTACTCCGCAGTTCAGAGGAGAGATAGCCGTCCATTTTTCCGATGTTGCACATTGTATTGAGTCTTTATGGTTAAATATAAATAGTGATGCCATTTCTGCAAGCAGTAATCTAATGATTTAGTCAAAGGATGTGTATTTCGGCTGGAGGCTAGATGAGTCACAATCCATTTGGCTGTACTTGGTATAAACTCCTAAATTAACCAACAAACAGGACTGTAGGCTCCTATTGGGTGTCCATGGAATGACATGTGAATGTTAATACTTATCAGTGGAAGCTAAGCAAAAAGTTTAGTATAATTTCCGCATAGAGGAATCCTGGGAGATAAATATTAATGGATTGGTAGAAAATTGCCTTCTGAGGAGGACCAGGATGGATGGAAGTGTGTCTAAATGTCTGGGGTTGAGAATAACCCATTTAGAAGTCCCTAGGTCATTGGAGCTATCAAGGGAAGGAACTGAGAGGTAGTAGGGAAACATCTTTTCTTAAGGAGGCTTTATATACATGTAATTTTTACAGATGGTTAATGTAGATGTTTTGTGTGTTTTTAAATTCATATTCATGCACTACTACTGAAAAGTTAAATGTAAACAGTAGTTAAAAACATCATGGTTGTTCATGCCGATACTTTATCTCCTCTGAAAAAATTACTGTCCTTCTTCATGGGCCTTGAAGCACCTACCCTCAGATGGCCTGGTGACCTACTATACTAACACACTTATGCTGCTGTTGTAGACAGAGGCCATTCATTATCTGAGGGTACTATTGAAACTTTGGATTTTAAATAACACAGAGAGCAGAGAAAAATAAATAATGAAAATAAATTTATAGCATAAACAACACAGTACTTTCCAATTATTTCTTCATAATATTTTATGCTGTTCTAAAAAGCATCTTTTGGTTGTTCAAGATTATCATTAACAGAAAATCATGTCTTCAGACAGATGACAGAAATGTTCTGTTGTGTTTTCTTCATACAATTTTGATGCTATTTCCCAATTAAAATGGCAGTGAGACAGCAGCCTTTCCCAACTTCCTTACAAACACATACAAACCCATTGAAATACATGCACACATAGACACATCCATCAAAAGCTGGCACAAAAGCCAGCCTGCTGCCAAAGATTCAATGAAGTCTTTACTAAAACAAATCTGACAAAATATTTTTAAAATGTAAACAATAGTTTATTTTTCTGTTTGCAGCTACAAAGTACATCGGAAGCTTCTTCAAGCTGGCTCTGTTCTGTCCTTAGTCCAGGCATTGCCTTCTTTCAGATATCAAATCTTCACCTAAAAAGCACTATGTGACAAACAAATGTGACATGGTCCTGGTGCTGGAAGTGACTATTATTTTGATCCACTCCGTGAACTTTTTATTTATGTTTATCAATGACAGTTCTCCAAGAGCCAGGGAAGAGTTCTTGACCTCAAAGCTGTGCCAGTTGACGGTCAGTCCATTGTGATCCTCAGTTGAAATGATGACGTGGAGGCTGGAGAGGTGGGCCAGCATCTAAGAGGAGAGTACTTGTTGATCTCGCAGGGGAAGCAGGCTTTGTTCCTAGCATGCATAGCCATCTGTAGCTCCAATCCATGGGACCTGATGCCTTCATCTGATCTTGGTGGAAAACACACATGGAACACAGAAATACATACAGAATAAACACCGCACACATAAAAAAATAAATCTATAATAAAATTTTAAAGACAGTAGCATTGAATTTTACACCTACCGTCTACCCAATGATGTGAGGTTATAGTTAATTTTTGAATGTAGGTTTGATTTTCCTTTCAGATATTATTGTCATTGAATTATTATTTTTATCTGCAAAGGGGATGTGCATAAAACATGTGTTTGCAAGCCAGTGCTATCAACTCCTATCACTAAGAACATGAATTAAGCTCCACTTTCTGCTATAAATATGACCAGGTGAGCTCTGATGATACCACATCCCCTAGAGAATCTTTAAAATTGTTAAGGCTGTAAGACTGATATTCATTCACATTGTGGCCATAGCCTATGACCTAGGTTTGATCAAGGATCCCCAGGTACCATAATCCTCCTAGGAATGAACAAGTTCTATATAAAGAAAAGAACCAAGGAAATGTAGTCATGATCTGACTGTCATAAAAATATTACTTTGTTAAGATTTTTTTCTGCATTTTCCTTATCTAAGAAACTTGCAACCTACAGCATCCATAAGAAAAAGCAATCCTTCTACAGCTGCCTACCGTAAAATTGCTTATGTTCATCAGAGTAGGCATATAAACAGAAGGTCTATAGAGGTTTACAGTTAAAAAAAAAGTGTATGTATTTATGGTATCTACATATCTTTAGTTTTTTGTTTTTTTTTTTTTTTTTTTTGAGACAGTTTCTCTGTGTAGCCTTGGCCGTGCTGGACTTGCTTTGTAGACCAGGCTGGCCTCAATACACAGCTATCCACCTGCCTCTGTCCTTCTGGGTGCTGGGATAACAGACATGCTCTACTATGCCTGGCTGGTATGTCTATACTTATATTATTTGAAGTGTCTGCTAGCTTTATAATAAAAACATTTAAAATCTATTTTTGTTCTTTTTTGTTTGTTTATTTTGTTTTTCCAAGACCGGGTTTCTTTGTGTAACCATGGCTCTCCTGGACTTTGTAGACCAGGCTGGCCTCTAATTCATAGAGACTCGCTTGCCTTTGCCTCCCTGAGTGCTGGGATTGTGGCTGTTTTCAAAGCCACAGTATATTATCAGTGGTAGTCTTTTTTTTCTGATAGTTATATTTATTGATAGGTTCAATGTGGCACTATTTATACATTGTGAAAAGTGCAAATAAGCATATAAGCATATGAGTGAATAAACATATGCAAAACCTCATATACTAATCAGTTTTTGGCTCAAGAATGTTTACAAATTACTCTTTTCTTTAAAAAAAAATCTGTTTACTTACTTTATATCCCATGGGTATGCCCTCCCTCCTCTCTTCCAAACCCCTCTTCCCCCTCCTTCTACTTTCCCCTCTCCCTTTCCCCCAGAAAAGGGAGCTCCCCTCCCCATATCAGTCCTCACAGCACATCAAGTCACATCAGGACTGAGCATATCCTCATACCCTGTAGCCAGGCAAGACAGCCTTGCCAAGGGCAAGTGATCCAAAAGCAGGCAATAGAGTCCATGTTAGAATCAGCACCCCACCCACTTGCCAGGCAACCCACATGAAGATCAAGCAGCCCATTGGCCACTTATGTGCAGGAGGCCTGGGTCCAGACCCTGTATGCTCCACTGTGATGTCTCAGTCTCTGTAAACCCCCGGTGGTCTGAGTTAGTTGTCTCTCTTGGTCTTCTTGTGAGGTTCCTGCCTCTTCTGGGTCTTTCCCTCTTTCCCCCCCCAAATTCCCATGGGACCCAAGCTCAGCACCATGCTTGGCTGAAGATCCCAGCTTCTGTCTAAATCAGCTGCTGGGTGGAGCTTCCCCAGAGGACAGTCATGTTAGGCTCCTGTCTGCAAGCAGAGCAGAGCATCATTAATAGTGTGAGGGGCAGGCTCAACCTGAGACCCGACGGTGGGAGCCAATTACTGGTGGGACATTCCCTAAATCTTTTTTCCGTCTTTATTCCTGCACTTTAAAGTGGAAAAAGAGAGGGAACTGGGCAGGAGATGGAATGGGGAGTGAAGCAAACGTGGGACCAGATGGGGGAGTGGAGGGCATTTTGATGTACATTGCCTAACCTTATTCCTTCCATGTCACGGAGCTTCTGTGTACTTTGTCCAACATCCACCTAATGCCCGACCCCTCTAATAACTGTTAGGTTACTTTCTGCTTTTATGACTGTGATTTTCTAAATTGTTATATGTATGTGAAATTCTGCAGTATTTGCTTTTTTAACTTTTATTAATTACACTTTATTCACTTTGTATCTCCCCCATAAACCCCTCCCTCCTCCCCTCTCAATCTCACCCTCCCTCCCCCTTCTTCACGCATGCCCCTTCCCAAGTCCACTGATAGGGGAGGTCCTCCTCTCCTTCCTTCTGATCCTAGTCTATCAGATCTCATCAGGAGTGGCTGCATTGTCATCTTCTGTGGCCTGGTAAGGCTGCTCCCCCCTCAGGGGGAGGTGATCAAAGAGCAGGCCAATCAGTTTATGTCAGAGGCAGTCCCGGTTCCCATCACTATGGAACCAACTTGGACACTGAACTGCCATGGGCTACATCTCTGCAGGGGTTCTAGGTTATCTCCAAGCATGGTACTTGGTTGGAGTATGAGTCTCTGGAAAGACCCCTGTGTTCAAACTTTTTTGGTTCTGTTGTTCTTCTTGTGGAGCTCCTGTCCTTTCCAGATCTTACTATTTCCCACTTCTTTCATAAGATTCCATGCACTCTCCCCAACAGTTGGCCATAAGTCTCAGCATCTGCTTTGATAGTTAAAGAAATGCTCAATTTCATTAGCCATCAGGGAAATGCAAATAAAAATGACCCTAAGATTTCACCTTACACCCATCAGAATGGCCAAGATGAAAAACTCAAGTGACAACACATGCTGGAGAGGTTGTGGAGAAAGGGGAACCCTCCTCCACTGCTGGTGGGAATGAATGTAAACTTGTATAACCACTCTGGAAATCAATCTGGTGCTTTCTCAGACAACTAGGAATAGCACTTCCTCACACCACTCCTAGGCATATACCCAAAAGAGGCTCAAGTACACAGTAAAGACATTTGCTCAACCATGTTTGTAGCAGCTTTATTTGTAATATCCAGAAGCTGGAAACAACGCAGATGTCCCTCAACTGAAGAATGGATACAGAAATTGTGGTACATCTACACAATAGAATATTACTCAGCAAGGAAAACAAGGAAATCATGAAATTTTCAGGTAAATTGTGGAAACTGGAAAGGTATTTGCTCTTTTGTATCTAGCTTATGTCACTTAATGCTATAAACTTCATCTTCAATTTAAAAACAATTATTTAAAAATTTATTCTAAACATGTTAATCATATTATTTCTGTCCCTCACTTCCTTCCAAATCTTCCCAACCTTCTTATCTACCCAACTTTATGTTCATTCTTTTCAGCTTGTCCCCCAATAAAACCCAAAAAAACCATTACCACCAACAATAGCCCAAAGAACAAAAATTAAAAACTAAAGAGAAAATGTTATTTAAAATAAAAATACGATAAAGAAATAAAATTAAACAAAGTAAACAAAAGCACAAACATGCCCACGAGAGAGAGAGAGAATTCCATGCTGATCAGAACGTCCTTGGTATGCAGCCTAGGAGTGTGGTTGGCATATTTAGTGGCACTCTATTGTAGAAAATAGTTCTTACCTTTCCCAACAGTTATCTATGTGCTGCAAATAGCCTGTTGGTGAGCACTGGGACATTAAGCCCACCTCCCTTCTCAGTGCTGAGATTGTTGTCTGATTTGAACCTACACAAGTCTTAGGAAGGCTCTCACAGTTTCTGTGCGTTCTCATGTGCATCAGTCCTGATGTGCTGGAAGGACACTTCCCTTCCAGTCATTTGCCACTTCTGGCTCTTGCAATAGTTCTACCTCCTCTTCCACATAGTTCACTAATCCTTGAGGGAAGGTTTGATAAAGACATCCCATTTAGGATTGAGTCCTTCAAAGTTTCTCACTCTCTGCACATTGTCCATTGTGGGTTCCTTTGTTAATTACCATCTACCGAAAGGAAATCTTCGTTAATGAGGGTTAAATGATTCTCTGATAAATGGGTATAATATTATGTCACTAGGAGTAATCGTATTGCTATGCTTGTTAGCAGAATAATAGTAGTAGGTTTTTCTCTAAGGAATGACTTAGGCTCAGGTCCTTGCCCACTTCAATATGTCATATAAGGGTTCTCTCTCATGTAGTAAGCCTTAGAGCCAATGAAAAAGTATTTTAGTGGATTTCTTCATGCATTTACCTATTTGTGCCACTATTACACCAGCATATCTCACAGGCATGTTTCTCTTAGAGGTCACAGGGTTTATATACCGATGATTACTTTTCTCCTCAGGAAGCAGGCAAACACCTTTCAGAACCCTGCACCCCAGTCAGTAGGGATGACGCTTTAAACCACCATGTTTGGTAGCACAAGCAAGTGTGTCTTCAGCAGTAAGGCCAGGATGTGGAGAATACCCAGAAGCCTTTGCAATAGTTGTGATGGTTAGCGATGTATGTGTGTTGGGGGGGACCCATTTGGCAACAGTTCAACAATGTATAACCCACTCCTGGAACTGGAGATTTTAGTTGGTGGCATCAGGTATCTAACTGAAGCACTGTGTCCTCCATTAAATGGTGACCTCATTTAAATCCCTTTCGTGTATGCATACATTTTAGGAATCTTCTATAGAAGTAGGCTCCCATGTGGTTTTAAGAAGGCCTTTAGTATTTATTGTTTTTCTCCATATTTCTTTACCTAGTGCTCCCATCTCATTATCTGTTCCTCCTTAATCCTCCTATTCTGATTTCCTTTTATTTTTCTTTAACTCTACTTCCCCTTCTTTGAAAGATCCCTTCCTCCTTCCAGGTTCCTTGCATGCTACCTGACCTCTGTGGTTACGCAGATTGGAGCACACATATCTAAAGTTTAAAAGCTAGCATGCACACACATAAAAAATAATTGTATTTGTCTTTTGGGGGATTTTGTGTTACATCACTCAGGATGATTGTTTCTAGTGCCATGCATTTACCTATTGACTTATTAATTTCATTTTTATTAAGAGTTGAGTATATTTTTGTGTAAATATACCTATACTGCATTTTTCTTATTCAGTCATCAGTTGTTGGACAACTAAGCCATTTCCACTTTCTGACTGGTATGAATAGAATCTCAAGGATCATGAATTCTTTCATACATAAAATTATGTATATAACTTTATATAAAATTATATACAGAATTATATATAATTCTGTATGTAATTTTACTTTTTCCACGTATGTACATATGTGTATAAGTGTGTGTGCATGTTCACATATGTGTATCATGTAAATTTTCTTCATTCTCCTATTCAAAAAAACCCCAAATTTGTAAAATTACTACTGTGCATACATAAGAAAGTCAAAAAGTCATTCAAGAAATTCTCCCAAATGATAACACTATGGAATATGTTTTTAATATTTCTACTATTTTCAATAATTATCAGCATTTGAAAATATGCATATTATATTCATAATAGAATGAATATATGCTAATTTTTATAAAAACTTGATTTGTTGCAATTTCAGCTGAATTCAAAATTATGGCTTTCTGCCTGTTAGTTGTCATTTCAGGATTTCAAGGAAAATGAAATGTGACATGTTTGTTTAACGTTCTTGAGAACATTTTTAAAATATGCCTGCATAAAACTACTTCTTACTTTTATTTTTCAAATAGTATTTAACATATTTCAAATGACTTTTTTACTGATTGTGAACTGACCTTTAGGTGTAGAGATTTAATTAGCACAAGCCAGACAGTGTCCTCTGGTGAGTCTTCCGTGATTTTTATTTTACATGTCTGAGTGTTTGGCCTACATATTTGTATGTGCTACTTGTACATGCCAAGTGTCTTCAGAGCCTAAAGGAAGGCATGAGATCTCCTGGAAGTGTAGTTTCACATAGTGAAGAGCTGGGAATCAAACCTGGGTCTTTTGGAAGAGGATAAAGTACTCAACCACTAACTATCTCTTTCCATCTTTCTCACAGATTTCTAGGACAGTTAGCCATGGTGATGGAAGTGGATTTGGGCTAACAGTGCTCTTTAAGAGATGCTCTGTCCTTAACCGTAACAACAGCCCAGCTGGCATCTTTTCACTCCTTTTTTACTCTTACTTTTCTCAATTCTTTACTAATATCATCAAAAAGCATGTTTTGTTTTGTATTTGTAAAAAAAAAAAAAAACCAAAAAAACCTCACTTTTTAGGCCACAGAGGAAGACATTTCAACCAGTCCTGATAAACTAAGGTAAGATGGAAGGGGAGGAGGGCCTCCCCTATCAGTGGACTTAGAGAGGGGCACGGGAAGAGATGAAGGAGAGAGGATGGGATTGGGAGGGAATGAAGGAGGGGGCTACAGCTGGGATACAAAGTAACTAACCTGTAATTAATATAGAAAATTAAAATTATATGCAAAAATCGCTTTACTGCCTGATCTAAGCCCCTTCCTTCCCTCTTCTCATTCCAGTCCTTCTTTCATGCCCCCTATTTCCCTCTCTCGTTCTCTCAGAGAAAGGAGGTCCTAAGGAGTACCAACCCACACTGGCCCTGGAAGGAGGGAGGATGATTCATGGAAGAGGATGTTGAAAAGGTGATGTGGGTGGGGATCACGTGTTGAAAGGACAGGAGAGTGAAGAAGGGAGGGAAGGACCAGGAGCGAGAATGGAAATCTATGCGGAGCATCTCTTGCACAGGGAGACCTCCAAAAGTCTATAGGGTAATTTTGACTGAAGTTTCCATCTCCTATAGCCAGATGAGACTTCCAGTAGAGGGAAAGTGTCACCAACTCATAAAACCTTGGACTCAAATTTTGTCCTGCCTACAGGAAATGCTGGGATAAAGATGGAGCAGAGATTGATGGAATGACAAACCAATGAGTGACCCAATTTGAAATTCACCCCACGGGAGAGAGTCAACCCCTGAAGCTATTAATGATATTCTGCTGTGATAACAGTCATGAGCTTAGTGTTACTGTCTTCCAAGAGGCCTCTTCCAGCAGGTGATGTGAAAACAGAGACCCACAGACAAACAATGGTCAAGCTCAGGGAGGTTTGTGGAAGCGTGGGAGAAAGGATTTAGGGAAGTAGAGGGGTCAATTAGAGTTAGAGTGGCTTATAGGCTGTGGCAATGAATGTCTAATGAGAATATGTTCAAGTACTTGTTCAGTCTCTATGGCTGGATGTCTTAACTGTTTTTGTTTGTTTGTATATAACTTAATCCTCAGGAAGCAGTATCTGATACCAGTGAATCAACAAACTTCTCATGAAGGAATGATCTTTCTAAAAAGAGAGGACAAGCAGGAAAAAAACAAGCATTTTCTTCTTCCATGGTGGACCTTTTCAAAATAAAATATCCAGATTTATAATGGAAATTTCTACTTTAAATGATTCAATCAAGAAAATTTTCTCAAGGGTATACTCAGTCACTTAGGTTTTGGTTAATTCCATACGTAGTCAAGTTGACAATCAGGAA
This sequence comes from Psammomys obesus, assembly GCF_907164565.1. Classification (NCBI taxonomy): domain Eukaryota; kingdom Metazoa; phylum Chordata; class Mammalia; order Rodentia; family Muridae; genus Psammomys; species Psammomys obesus. Next base: position 50,991,616 of record NW_026587216.1, on the reverse strand, counting down.
GAGATATTGCTTATGGACATAGCAACAAGTCATTATTGGTTCAACACTGCATTCATTTAGCAGACTACTAGCAGTAGGCTTTTTCCCTAGCCAGCAACCTGTCTAGCTATGCCTTCTTGTCCTGATAATGATGCCAGGCAGTTTATCTTGTGGAGCAGGACGTATATCTCGTAAAGTAGTCGGTTACTTCCATGATGTTCTTGCCAGTACTGCACCATTGGCCAAGTCTAGCTAGGGCAGTCATTGCTGGAGTTCACTGACTTCACAGCCTTTTAACACTGATTATTACTTTTCTCTTCTGGTAGCTTTCATAGTGCCTTACATTACTACAAAAATTAGCCAGTAGTAATTAAACTTCAGTGACAGAACCACCTTGATTAGAATCACAGTATGTTCTATAACCCAAGTATGTGATGTTTTCGACAATAGGGTCTTAATATCAAGTTCTAGAGGGTAATCCTGAGCATTGGCTTGTAATGTTGAAGGTCTTTAGGTATCTCAATGATGAACAATTCCAAACATAACAACCTATTCTTGGCACTGGGCTTACAATTTGTTAGTCTATGGTGTTGGGAAGGGCATTATTTCCCCAATATGATGTAAATCCTACATTAAAATATTTCATGTATCTCTATAAATAGATTTTTAGGAAGTTTATATAACAGTATGCATTGGTATAATGGTTCAAAAGCTTAAGTAATGAATATGAAAGGTGAAACTGTGGTATAAAAATGAAGGGAAGGATAAAAAAGAAAAATACTGGAAAGCATAAGTAACAATAAAGACTTTGAAAAAACGTATTTGGTAATATATAAATTCTTCCTAAAGAAATCATATAAACATACAACATAGAATAAACCCACTAAAATCTGTACATCTAAACAAACTAAGCAAAAGAGAGGATCCTGACTAAAAGGTTCAATCCCCACCCTGAAAGGCAAAGAGGATGGACATCAGAAGAAAAAGAAAATAGGAAACAACCTCGGAACCTGCTACAGAGGGCCTCTGAAAACCTCTGCCATGCAGACTATCAAAGCAGATGCTGAGCCTGATGGCCAACTGTCGGGCAGAGTGAATGAAATTTTATGTAAGAAGTGGGAAATAGTAAGAGCTGGAGAGGACAGGAACTCCACAAGGAGAGCAACAGAACAAGAAAATTTGAACACAGGGAACTTCTCAGAGACTCATACTCCAACCAAGGACTATCCATGGAGATAACCTAGAACCCTGACAGTGCAGCCACTTCTGATGAGAACTGATAGACTAAGATCAGAAAGGAGAGGAGGAGCTCCCCTATCAGTGGACTTGAGGAGGGGCATGCATGCAGAAAGGGGAGGAGGGTGGGACCGGGAGGGGAGGAGGGAGGGGCTTATGGGGGGATACAAAATGAATAAATTGTAATTAATAAAAGTTAAATAAAATATTTTAAAAAAAGAAATCTAGAAGGAAAACCAGTAAAGGAACAGAATAACAGTAAATTTGGCCACTTTCATAAATTCATTTAAAATTATTACAAAACTAAAAATATTGTTATAAATGGGAGTTACAGTGACAGCTAGGATATTTTAAGTCACTGTGGAAATCATAGATATGACCATGTTAAAAGTACCAATAATAGCACCAAGTGTAATTTTTTAAAATTAAATTATTATTTTTTAAAGTTAGAGTTTATTAACTTTGTATCCCGGTTGTAGCCCACTCCTTCATTCCCTCCCAATCCCACCCTCCCTCCCTCATCTCCTCCCTGTCCCTTTCGAAGCCCACTGATAGGAGAGTTCCTCCTCCCCTTCCATCTAACCCTAGCTTATAAGGTATCTTCAGGACTGGCTGCAATGTCCTCTTCTGTGGCCAAGCTAGGCTACTCCTCCCTCGGGGGGGGGGGGGGGGGGGGGGGTCAAAGAGCCAGTCATTGAGTTGTTACACCCATCAGAATGGCTAAGATCAAAAACTCAAGTGACAACACATGCTGGAGAGGTTGTGGAAAAGGGGAACCCTCCTCCATTGCTGGTGGGAATGTAAACTTGTATAACCACTTTGGAAATCAATCCTGCGATTTCTCAGACAATTAGGAATACTACTTTCTCAAGAGCCAGCTATACCACTCCTAGGCATATATTCAAAAGATGCTCAAGTACACAACAAGGACATTTACTCAACCATGTTTGTAGCATCTTTATTCGTAACAGCCAGAACCTGGAAACAACCCAGATGTCCATCAATGGAAGAATGGATACATAAATTGTGGTACTTTTACACAATGGAATACTACTCAGCAATTAAGAACAAGGAAATCATGAAATATGCAGGCAAATGGTGGGATCTAGAAAAGATCATCCTGAGTGAGGTATCCCAAAAGCAGAAAGACACCAAGCGCTAATTAACCATCTCCTTTCTATGCCATACATATCTTGAGGTCTGTGAAAATGTTTCCAAAGAATTAGCCAAATGATAGCAAACACAAAATAGTCTTTACATTTTTGATTGATTTGACAATAATTATGAATTGAATCATGAATTAAAATTATTCCGTGTCCAAAGGTAGAGATTGTGAAATAGCTTAGTGTTAGTGTGTCTTATGTGTTATGAGAGAGTATTGTATAGAATAACTTAAAAGACATTTTCTTGGAGTCGAACAACTAAGAAACAGAGGTATCAGATGAATTTGTTATTTTAGTCAAATAACAAGGCCAGTGTATGAATTCATTTATACAGTTTCTTAAAATATTTATGTCTGCCTTCCACTGGCTGGGCATGATTTAGCATAAAGGAACAAGTGTTAGAATCATCACCAAAATTCTAGGTCAAAGATACAAAGGAATGTATAAAATCAGTGCAATCTTGTTCTCGTGGAAAAGTAGCGCTCTGAACATCTTGGAATTTCTTACTTTAAAATAAAAAATAGCAAATACAATATAGGTAAGGTAATCTTTAATAAAAGATGGCACAGTAAGACAGCTATCGAAATATTCTGAAAGCTAGAAATAAAGGTAGATCCAGGAGTAGGTAAACCTGCTGACCGCCAGCCAGCAGAAACACCTGATGTCAGGACAGACCACAAGCTTCAATGATTTTCAGATTTCTAAGTTTTATTCATGTGTATGTGTCTAAGCATCTATGGATGACTGAAGAAGCCAGAAGAATGCATAGAGCAACTTGACTTGAAATTACAAATGTTTCTGAGATGCCAACAGAGGCGCCGAGAATGGAACTCAGAACTCAGGTCCTCTGTCCAACTAGGAGGCAGTCTTACTCACCAAGCACTGCAGCTGTTCCCTTAACCTTCTATTTTAAAGGGAACAAGCACAAAAGAGGGAGGATTTCTCCATCAGTGAAAATTCAACATTTGTTTAATGCTCAAATTTCTGAATTTGCGTTCATTATTCTGCATGTAGTGGAAACTGCCAACCATAAAATTATTTTCTTGCAATTTCATCAGTGTGATGTCGCTGCTGTCATGAATCATGATGTAAAAACCTGCTATGCAGGGTATCCGCTATGGACCCTGGTGAAGGGCTTGTTTGCTCTCCAAAGTGTCACAAGATTCTGCTTTTGGCTGATTGGTGTGAATATACCATTCAGTGTATGCATCCTAGCGTCCCCTCAATTAAAATGTAATTATCTTATTTCCTTTATAACTTATAAAATTGTAAATATCTTCTGTTGCTTTATCTATTAGTACACATAATTAAATCAAACTGCACTGTAGGGTATTATGTTAAACCTCAGTGTCTATGAGCACTTGATCCTCATTGCAACAGCAGAACTTCCTTGAAATTTGTGCTTAACAGATCACCTGAGAATGCAAACCTACACATGCTTTATTCTTCACCACATATGGAAGAGAAATGGTAAGAGTCTGTAATAAATTAGCTAATTTAGAATAACAAATACAAAATATTTTATTTTAATATAATATTTTATATGCATACATATAACTATACATGATTAGGCAGTTTGTGGTGGTTAAATATAGCTAAAATAAGCTTAAACATATAGAGAAGCTACATATGTAAATAGAAAATGTCAAGATTAGGCTTTGAAAAATGGAAAGTAATGCGTCTTTGCTGAAACATCTGCAGATGATCTGAAAATGGAAGTGATATTCTTAGAATATAGTGTTGAATGAGCCTAGGGGTGATGGTTACAGAAATTAACAGGAGTCTGCATGGAATGCTATAGTGGTTTATAAAAGCTATTTGGGCAGTGGGTAGAGATCACACATCATGAGTCAGACAAGTGTGTCCATTTATGAAAACCCCGGTATCAGCAGGATGCCATCATACTGGAGAGAATTCAGAGAAGGGCTACATAAATGATTGAGGGGCTGGAAGGGTTGATGTGAGCTGAGATTAAAATCAACTAAATATGTATGGACTCTCCAAATACAGGCTATGTCACCACGAAATGAGGCGCTCCCACAGAAGAAAAGGGAAAAAAAAACTTTTCAAGGAAGTTTAAGCAAAGGCTACTGGAAACACTCAGAGGAACACTAACATGGCAAGGTTAAGGCTGAAGAACGGCTCCCTGTGGGCAAAGCAGAGATTATGTGTTCTATTTTTCCTCTCTCTAGACACATTTTGCAAAGTGAAAGAGACAGTATAATTTAAAACCAGGTTTTAGTTTCCACATTTTTAACACTAGAAGTAATGATGACTTTTTTTTTGCATTTTTTTAATATATTAATTACACTTTATTCATTTTGTATCCCCCCATAAGCCCCTCCCTCCTCCCCTCCCGATCCCACCCTCCCTCCCCTTTCTGCATGCATGCCCCTCCCCAAGTCCACTGATAGGGGAGGTTCTCCTCTTCTTTCTGATCTTAGCCTATCAGATCTCATCAGGAGTGGCTGCATTGTCATCTTCTGTGGCCTGGTAAGGCTGCTCCCCCCTCAGGGGGAAGTGATCGACGAGCAGGCCAATCAGATTATGTCAGAGGCAGTCCCTCTTTCCATTGCTATGGAACCCACTTGGACACTGAACTGCCATGGGCTGCATCTTTAAAGATTTAAGTTTTGATTGGCTAGTTGTGTGTAGCCCCCCCCCATTCAAGTGTTATTTTAAACTATGTAACACATCATGTAGCACACACACACACACACACACACACGTGTGCGCGCATACACAAGTGTGTAAGTCTGTATTGCACACATACATTTTTTGCCAATTTAACAAAAGTGACAATAGGAACCTAAGTATAATACACTTAGGTTTGATAAATTTATTTAAAAAGTGTGATCATGAAAATTTGAAATTCCAGTGGTTTCTGATCTTGAGAGTGTATAGTCTTATGAAGAATTGACAGTAAAGTACGCAATAAAATACGAAGAAGGCTGTGATCTGGACACACACTAAAGGAATTGGAATTCCCAGGTATGGAGCTGAAAAACTTTGGAGAATAAAACAAAAGATTTGGCACAGACTGTTACAGCTACACACAAAGTGACAGATACTGAACACAAAGGACTGTGTGGGCCAAGGATTCCAGCCATGAAACACAGAATGTGAGTGACACAACTATCCAGCCTGTGGCGAGGACCCGCATGGCCTAGAGCGGCAGAAGAAATAGACAAGTGTATGGTACAGAGAACTTGATCAGTTTATTCATGGAGGATGAGAGCTGACAGCACAGGGTCAGGTTGTTTTCTAGACTTCTGTCATCAACCTGCTACAGCGAGGCCTGCATCTTACGGCTGCTGGACAGATGTAGGAAGCACTGCTGTTTGAAGTCTGTTGGGATCCTACGTTATGAAGAGCCAACAGCCCTTCAAGGTCCCTTCCACTCCTCAAACCCCTCAAGTCAGAAAGGAAGAGAGGAAAAGAGGAAGAGAGGGCAAAAGAGACAGGAAAGAGAGAAGGAAGAAAGGAATGGGGGCAAACGAAATGGTATTTTATACATGTATATACACACAGACATTTAGGAACTATCAATGTTTCAGAGAGTTTTACTTTCCTGAATGAATTAGTTGTTTACCCATAACTGTAAAATTTTCATTTAATGGAAATTTGAAGAAAATATAATTTATATCTGTTCTAAATACACAGGAATGAGTCTATGGATAGATAGCAATTTAGATAAATGAATGAAATTGAGAATATCAGAAATTTTTGAGACAAATTTATAAAGTGCCCAAATAGGCTCCAGGCCATCACTTGCAGTTTCTAGTGCTGACACCTTGTGCTAGAGCTGACACCAAGGGTAAAATGCTGCGTTTGGAGATGCCAGTTTCCTTCCAGGGTTTTGACCTGTGCTTTGGCGGATGTTTGCTTATTTTAGAAAAAAATATCCTAATATAAAAACATTCTTGATAAATTTAATCAATTATTCTAAAGTTACATGGTTTAGATATTAGGTAATAGATTTTTAAATTACAACATTATCTGGTTAATGAGTTATGTAAAAAGGTCTTTTCCTCTCTCCCCAACCCTTCTCGATTCATTCTATCTTCCTCTCTCCTCATCTTTCTGTCGCCGTGGGCTGATAGTCTTCCACACTGGAGACAGCTCTTTCCTTCTCAGTTAAGTCTCTCTGGAAACATTGTCTAAGACACCCCAGAGCATGTAACACCAATGCCCTATATATTTCTTTTTCCAACAAATTGACTATTGAAATTTAGCATCACACTCTCCAGTGGGAATATAACTCTGAAGAATAGATAAAAGTCCTATGTATTTGAGAGAATTTGTTTTGCTTTATTTTTCTAGTTATCATGTTGTTTAGGCCATTTTTTAGTTTGTATAATGTTACACTCTAAGCCTTGTCCTCAAATAACAATTATATTACAGAAAGAAAATATACAGAAAACAGTTCGAGAAAACAACTTAGATATTGTATATCTCCTTAAATAATTCTGTTTCTGTAAAAACGTTGTTCATGGATGACACAGTTTAATCAAATTTAATAAAAGTTTTATCTAAAATTCTTCAAGTTAAAAGGTTTCTGATATGACATTCTAAAAGGAAAATTCCATACCTGACCCCATAAACTGAAAACATATGAAATCACTATTGGCGTACATAAAACAGTATTCTATTTTATGTTTAGAGATTGGTCATGCTCTCAACTATTTCCTTATACACACAAATTTTCTAAAACCAAATAATTCCAAACCTTAGGCTCTTCTGATGACCACCCTTTTATAAGTTCAGATAATGGTGTATATGTATTTCACAGAAGTGACACAGCTTTAACAGTCACGTATTACACTGATTTTTTCACTACTTTTTCAGCCATAGACACCCATGATACATACGGCCAAAACTGTTGCTTGTCTTAAAGTATGCACATTCTAGTAACAATATTTTTTAGAATGGTGAAATATGACCCTTGTTTGAACCTGAAATGTATCAAGTGATAATTAAATTAGTGGTGTATACAGACTGGGAGAAAACTTCCTGAGCCTGTTCAGAAAATATCTAAGGTTTTATGTTTAAATAATCTGAACACAAAAATGTCTCTTCTTTACCCTTCATAGTTGGGTTTTGCTGCCATCACTGTGTGCTATAGACTGAGCAATTTATAATCAAGGGGAATCTATTGCCTTTGGATCTGGAGCTGGGAAGTCTAGCGTGCCAAGGCTCGAGTAGACTTGATATCTGGCGAATTCCTGGTGTCTGCTGTCTACCTAAGACTGTGCTTGCTGCTGCCATTTACATGGAGAAGAGTGAAAGGCCAGAAGAGCCAGTGTGCTCCTGAAGGCTCTGTACCAAAACACTGAACCGCTGTTGAGAGGGATCCCTCATAGCCTATCAAACTGGAAACTAAACTCCAATATGATATTTAGAAGGGACAAACAGTAAAATGACAGCATTTTCCTATGATTTAATTGTAAGAGCAAAAAGAGATCCTTGGCTCTGAGCCAGAACCCTCATTGTCTTCTGACACTTAGAGATTTGAGCAACCTGCTGACCTCTCTCAGTTCATGTGTGAAATGGCTTGGCCATGACCAGCTTCTAATAAGACTGTAAAATGAGAATACCTCGGTGAGACTAGTGTAAAATGATTGAAGCATTGACATGAGTAAAGTCCCAAAGAAATGATGACACTGATAATGTAATTATATTTTAATGCACTATTTTTAGAAAAGTATATTATTTATTTATCATTATGGTTTTTGTGGTGTTAAATATCAAGCTTAGCAGCTTGCACATGCTAAACAAACAATTTCGGACTGAGTGATAATCACAGAACAAAAGTTTTTGAAGTGTTTCACCTCAAATTGGTTGAAGCAAAGGGTAAGACAAGAGAGTCAAAGTTATTCTTGTAGGTGTAGAATTTATTTTAATTTTTGTCATTAAAATAAAGACAAAATTATCTTATTTAAAATTTTAACCTTTTTTCTTCATTGTAGTTGGTAGAATTTCTAAAATAGCCTTCAAAGATGCTTTTCTTAATCTGCAGAAGTCATGAATATGATGGTCCGCCACTCTCATCCTTAAATTACCTCTCACGGTTATAATCAACTGAGCTCTTTAAAGCAGAGATTAAAAAATACTTATTACAATTTATTCACTTTGTATCCCTTTGGCATCTCCCTCCCTTGTCTCCTCCCAGTCCCACCCACCCTCCTTCTTCTCCCCCTGTGCCCTTTCCCTAGTCCCCTGATAGGGGAGGGCCTCCTCCCCTTCTATCTGACCCTAGCTTATCAGGGCTCATCAAGGCTGGCTGCATCATCTTCCTCTGTGGCCTGGCAAGGCTGCACTCCTCAGGGGGAGGTGATCAAAGAGCCAGACACTGAGTTCATGTCAGAAACAGCCCCAGTACCCCTTACTAGGGAACCCACTTGAAAACTGAGCAGTCTGTGGACTTCCTTTGAACAGGGGGTCTAAGTCCTCTCCATGGATGGTCCTTGGTTGGAGTATCAGTCTCTGCAGCGGCCCCCACCCCGCCCATGCCAGGTATTTTGACTATGTTGGTCTCCTTGTGGAGTTCCTGTCCCCTCCAAAGTCTTTCTATCTCCTTCTTCTTCCATATGGATTCCGGCACTCTGCTCAAAGTTTGGCTATGAGTCTCAGTATCTCCTTTGATATCCTGGGGGTAGAGTCTTTCAGAGGTCCTCTGTGGAAGGCTCCTGTCCTGTTTCTTGTTTTCTCCTACTTCCAATGAGTGAGGATTAAGCGTCTTCCCTAGGGTCCTCATTGTTGTTTAGCTTCTTTAGGACTATAGATTTTAGTATGTTTTTCCTATAGTATATGGTTAATATCCACCTATAAGTGAGTACATACCATATGTGCTTTTTGATTCGGGGTTACCTCAGTCAGGATGATCTTTTCTAGTTCCCCCATTTGCCTAAAAGAAAAGTGTAGGAGATCTGAGGACCATGTGTGGATATACCCTAGAATCCCTGCTCGGATGTAGCCTATGGTAGCTCAGTATCCTAGTGGGAACCCTAGTAAGGAGAACAGGGTCTATTTCTGACATGAACTCAATGGTTGGCTCCCCTCCTCCTCCGAGGGAGGAGCAGCCCTACTAGGCCACAGAGGAGGACTTTGCAGCCAGTCCTGAAGATACCTGATAAAACAGGGTCAGATGAAAGGGGAGGAGGTTCTCCCCTATCAGTGGACTTGGAAAGGGGCAGGGAGAAAATGAGGGAGTGGGGGTGGGATTGGGAAGGAATGAGGGAGCGGGATACACCTAGGATACCAAGTTAATAAACTGTAACTAATATTAAAAAATAAAAAATAAAAAAGGAGATTTGAAATACAGAAAGGAATCAGTTTGCACCAACTCTAATTAAAATGAACTATAGGAAAGAATAAAGAATAACTGCTGATTAAGACCAGTAGATAGGAAGGGGTGGAGACACCAGTCCTACCTTCTGTAGGAGTGCCTTCAGAGGACTATGTGAATGGCAGGTTGATCTGAGCATTGTAAGCATCTGTGGAGATCCAGTTATGCTTTTCTAGACCTAAGGCCTATAGGAACTAAGCAAAAAAAAAAAAAGACTACATTTGTCATGCAAAAAAAATAATAATTATAATTTCTTTATTCATTTGGATTTTAAGCATTTCTATTAAGTTAATATTATCACAAATATTTTGTTACTATGATAATGTTTTAGTAATATTACTAAACATTTTACTTGGGTCATGTTACTAATTTACCTCTTTCTAGACTCAATACTGTAATGCTTGTTATAATATAGGTTTAGAAATTCAGTGTTCTTGTCATTAACCTTGTTTGTTTGCAGACTCTTCTAATTTCCATCTTACCTCCAGGCAATAACCTTCGTATTTCCTATGCCTCAAAGCCTATTTTCTTATCACATCTCTACTAGAAGCCACTGTCAACTTCTCGTTGACTGTATCACAGCAACCTCTGTCCCACGATTAGCCAAATAATAATCCATTCAGAGAATTAGCATGGTGATGTCATTGGATGTCGCACTATAAAATCTCTCTTTTAGAAATACTTTAATTTTCAAACAGTTCAAAATGGACTATTGATTTCTTATACAGTATTAGATTTTCTTTCACCATTTGATGGTATTAATGAAGTTTATTTCAGTAGATTTCACTTTTTTGTCTAACTTTTCTTTAAAAAAGTAATAAAATTATAGAATTTTAATCAATTAGTTTGGCAAACAGTTTGGTCATGTGTAAATAACACTAATGATATAAAAATAATGACAAAGCATTTGCTTTCTAGTGTGCTCTAAACTCTTGCAGGTTCTTTCAGAAGATTCTACTTTATTATGAAAAGATAAGAAGAAACCTAACTCTGAGAGCCATTCCTCACCATTCATATCAATGACTATTTTTATTATGATTGGATCATACATTTTTTTATACTGGAAGTGGTCATTTTTAATGTGCCTGTTGATTCATAGTTACTTAACAAAGCATGAAGACCTCATTAATTGCTTATTATCAACAGTTTTCTGTTTTATTAGATAACAAGTGACTTCCTTCCATTATACTGGCTTGTGCATATCTCTTTGTGATAGAAATTAATGCATACAGCTTTGCAGGAGACTCCCTCATAGACTGCGTGGCCTTGATATCTGTCTTTTGTTGATGGCTGACGCTGTCATAAATGGACACCCAGTGCCCAATGTACTTTGGCTGGAGTTCTGGTTGGAGTTCAGGCAGCAGGGAAAGGAAGAATTTAGACACGTGAGAAGTAAATGCACTGTTTCCCTTTCTTAAAGTTTTTCAAGATAGAGCTGCTCTCAGGAGACTTTAATAAAATCTTAGGTTTTTGTAAACTGATCAAAAAATACTTCCCAAAATAATGTGATATGCTCCACAATATTACTCAGTGTTGTAATGCATTGTATTTATAACTATGTCTTCTAGACTGCGGTTCAATATTCAAATGCTGTGTTTTTCAAGTCTTAAACTCTTACGATAACGTTCAGATCCCAAGTCAAATTTACAAATTTTTTAAATCCCATTTCCTCCTTCACACCATTTTAAGACTTAAACTGATTTCTGATACTGTTAATATAGTAATAAATTCTACTCTTGAACATGTATTAGTCTAATAGCTCACGAGTTAATGATGAACAAATTTAACCTACCTCAATATTTGGGACATCATTTTAGAAAAAATATCCCTAAAGTCTTGACTGAAGGAAAGGACCAAATCAGCCCCTTATAATCTTCGATGCTATGATAGTGCATTGAATACAAGAAAGCTGATGGGTAGTTTTAAAAAATGTCCTGACAGAGTCAAGGTGATGGCCATTTTTAGCTGCCCTGCTATCCATCACCTCCTTCAGCCAAGCACACTCCATCATATGCAACAGCCTCATGAATTTATGCATCAAGCTGTGCAGCCAGTCGTGCCGAGGGCGCTGGTGACAAGTGAAATTGCTGTGCGCCTCATTTAGCTGTTTATTGCGCCTGAGTACGTGTTGCAGCTGTCATCCCACGATGGGATGATAGTGCTCGTTAATAGACAAGACAGGCAAATAATGATGGAGGCCACAGCAAGAGATGCTCATCTGCCAATGGGCTCTGAGCAATATTACAAACATCCACAAAGTTTTCCATCAAAAGCATCCCTGTAAGAAAATAGAGAGAGCATGGCTGTTCTTCATGGGACTAACAATAGAAATTAAACTTCTGAACAAAAAGTGGAGCCCAATGGATCATGCAACTTAAGAATGACATTTGAGTTTCCATACTAGACTTCCCTTTTAAAAGCATCAGAAACAACCACATGGCACTCAGGTCTTATCTCACTGTCCATGTTGATTGTATTTCTATCACACAACTCAGAATTAAACCTAACCCAATAAACCGTTCAGTCTGCTGTCAACCACAACACCATGAATCTGCAAGTGTTATTTTTCAACTCTTTGAAAACTTGTGTCATGCACTTAAGATTTTGAATTTTTGTCTTCCAATTCTTTTTAGTAATTCAGTGGAAAGCAAGTTGAAATAGAAATATTCAATCTTTAGATTTGAATGGAATTTTCTTTTGTCTGAAATTGAATTATACTTAGCATTCATATCTTGGCACATAGCAAAGAACCTCTTAATGAAATCTCTTACAGATGAAAGTCTGTTAAACAACTGACTTTCATTTCCTTCTTTCTCTGAATGTGTGCTACTTAATCTTATGGGTTTTTATAGTGGCTGATCAGCAAGTGCCTAAAGTGTAAGCTAAAATATGAACCTTTGTGATATTACTAACAGGCTATTCATTTGAAGAGTAGACAATGTAAAGTGATAATTAACACATTTTAGACAATGAAACAGGATATGTTCTAACACTCTTACAGATTTTTATAAACAAAAGAAATAATCAAGAGAATGATAATTCAGTTCTTGCTAACTGATAGTTGAACCTCAGCTATAGAAACATATATCAAGGTCTGAAATAATTATAAATACTGCATAATTTAGCAGAAGATTTGGGAAAATGTATAAGCATAAAACGAGACACCAAATATGTAAGTAATCCAGCAGGTACACACACACATACACACACACACACACACACACACACACACACACACACACACTTGAGAAGGGGCTTTCATGGCTATAATGTGACTGTTGTGTTTTTAGCAATGTCCATCTTAGAATTGGGGCCTACCAAAGACTTACCAGAGAAATTCTTTATAAGTATATCTGTAACTATCAATATTTACATAGAAATAATATGTTTATTAAAATTCTCCTGTGATGAAAGAAACAACAAAAATATTACAATAGGCTCTGGATATTAAGGGTGAAGAAATCAGGTTCCAGAGAGGGGTAGAGTGACCCAGTGGTGCTGATAGCATCTCTGGTGAACACAGGCTCCTGGGATGATAAGTCCTCCAAATCTGTGCACAAAGAATAATTCCTGTATCCTCATTGTGACTGATTTAATGCATTTATTTAGCTAAGAGTGAAGAAATGTTTTAGCTTCCCTTATGTATTAATTTGGAACATTATTGTGACTAATAATCCATATGTATATGTATTTACATCTGTTTTATGAAAAGAGAGAAGGTCAAATCAAGGCACCGGACAAAGCCTTGGGTAAGATGGCAATGCCTGTGTAATTAAAAATAGGAGGTTATAAGGGGAAAATCCTCAGGCTCAGTCTAATTGCTAGATGTGAATATAAATTTTACTACTGATTTAAAAAGCATGATTCATTCTTAAATGTGACTGTTGTCTTTGGGCCAAAAATTACTTCAGCGAAATGGATCTTCTCTTTTATGATGGGAATAAATGAGAAAAATACAAATTAACTTACAAAAATATAGTTTTACGATACTTATTTTATATATGTGTGTTTGTGTTACATAAAATAAGCCACATTTGTATTTATTTTTTAAGAACCATTTTTCTTTAAAACATTTGTATCTGTGAATCTTCTATTACTCAAAATGTATAGTAAAAATCATTTTCAAAACTTTATTCAGAGTACTTTGCTGCAAGAAAACATGTATTTTCCTTAAGTCTGATAAACAGGGAATAGGCTAAGTGTGTCTACACTAATTTACTTGGCATTACCCTGCCATCATTATGCAGAATTCCAGTCACATTTGGATTATACACTGCAGCAGTGATTCAGCTCAGACTCTTAGTGTAAAATCCCAAGAGCGAACATACAATAACTTTATATGCTTTATTGCTTACTTTCTGTTTTGTTTTTGTTATGGAGTAATGTGATGAGAGCTAGTTTTCTGCTCCTCTGCATTTAAAAAAAATACTGGTAATTTTTGTTGGCATTTTATAGAACTAATGGTCAGCAAATTTGAATATGTTGACCCTTTTTTCATAATGAAATGGAGAAAAAATGAGTGTTACACAAAGTTTTATTAATGTTTTATAAAATGGTTGCTCCAATCAAAGGAACTGCCCTGAAAATTAAATTACTGGATCTTCTCTAGAAATCAGCATAATATGCTCTCTTTAATTCAGCCATCTAAGATGTGAGAGTCTCCTTCTTCTCTCAGCTTTCTCTCCTTCACCTGGGGGCATCTGCTGATTAGTCTCTTCTAGAGGTTGTTTAATGACTGTTTTACAGGAACTGTCAGCTTCGCGAAGCCCAATGGCACTGGGCGTCACTGTATTACCAGCTGTTTTACACAATTTGCCTGACTGTAAAGCGAGGTTTAGACGTACGAGAGAAAGCTCCTATTTGACCTAATGACTGGTTGATGAGGGTTGATCAATCTTCCTCTTCTCGGATGTTTTGCTCATAAAGGTCATCTGTTGTTTGTTCATGCTCACTTTTCTGACTCTAGAAACCTACACAATAAGGGGACTCTTTTGAGTAGAGCAGAAAGGGGCCCTGAGAAAATATTTGTCATATGCACTTTGGGATTTGGATTCAAATCCTAATTATACAACAGATGGAAAAATGTAGCCTTTGCATAAGCTTCGTGCAACAGCAGAAACTAAGAAACCTTTCAACTTGGTTAAAGAATATGATTGTGGTAGCTTTTTTAATTTAAGGATGGGTTTATTTATTTTGTTATTATTTCCATTTGGGAAAATGTAGACCTTATTTTTGAATTAAGAAAAAAAAATTCTTCCACTTACTTTCTCATCCATTTTTTATTAAAACAAAATAATTGATATTCTTATAATTGTTCACTTTTTCATTTTTACTTAGGACATTGTTTTTGTTCAATGTTAAAAGTTCTATTTAATTTTTAAAAATTCATTCTTTTTATAAAGTACATTCATTCACTGTAAACTTAATATACATACAAATTTGTGTGCCTTGAATGGGCACTCGGGATATTTATGAAATTACTTTGGTCAGTTTTAATTTTTGAAATCTTTAAGGAATATAGATCAATAAGTGCACTAACAAATCAGATCTGGTCAACAAAGAGAATGACCTACGGTTACAAGCAATCAGCATACAGATGGTGCAGAGGAAATACATAAGTTTGTGACTTCGTACTTTTAAAAATTACAACAGCAGAGTTATTCTTGTTCAAACAGAACATACAGCAGTTAAATTTCTAAGGCAATTAGAAAAGAACAATCATTTTGTTGTTGTTGTTGTTTTCTGCATGAAGATTTCTTATTATTAGTAACTAGAAGACGAAAGACCGAGGAGAAGATGGGACAGATACATTGAGCAAACATGGCCATAAATCCTCCTCTTCCTTTAACCCTGTGGGTAATAGAAACGCTAAAAAAATAATTTAGAGCTGTAGCTATCCAAAAGAAAGTCTGTACAGGCACACACAGACAGAGTCACATTTGTATGAATACTGTAAATACTTACAGTAGGAGTTACCACGTAATGCAAGATGCCAACACGTCACTTATGTTAACCTGTGACCATTATTTTTGTTTTGAATCTCAAGTTTGCAGTTTATTAACAGATGTCCAGAGAGCAAAGACACATTTAAATAAAGCAATGAGTTAAATTCTGGTGTTCCCAGTATATTATTTAGGATGTATTTCATGGGACAAGTCTGGAAGTTTAGCAGGGGCCCTCAGATAGCAATGATAGAACACAATTAATTTTCTACAAAGAGAGGCTTTCAGCCTTGATATCCAGACCTGGCTTCTTTTACTAAAGTCTTTTCTTGGACTTTCGCTGCCTTGAATTCTTTGCATTAGTTTTCATTTTATGAAATTTTCTCCTTACAACGGTAGATGTTATTTTATATAAATCTTGATATTTCCTGAATATTCCATTACCTAGGATCATGTTGAACACTGGGTAAGTACTTAAAGAATATTTGGCTTACACAACCAAAACATCAGGTTTTTTTTTTTTTTTTTTTTTTTTTTTTTTTTTTTTTTTTTCACGTTTGAGAGTCTCAGTAAAATGTTCTAAATCAGACCATCCCTTTTAGATCCATACTGCCTCCTACTGCCAAGCTGGAAGGAATGGTTAGATTTTGCCTGGAGATGGAGATAATGTTCTCAGCTCCATCACGTTGTGATTACCAAAGAATGCACTTGAACTGAGACTTCAATTTCTTACCAGCAAACTTAAGGACTGGGTAAATCGTGAGGCCTGTGCCACCACTGATGCTCTGATTGTTTAGTTCTTAGCTACTGGAATCTCTGGTCTGCCACTCCCTGTTCGTCAACCTGCAATGAATTATCACTTATCGCCAGTATTTACTGAGCTTGTACTAATGAAATCCACATTACTCCCTCTAAATCTTTAAATAACACTATAAATTATTATCTTCTTTTTTTTTTTTTTTTTTTTTTTTTTTTGCAAGTAGTGAAAATTAGGTCTTGGAAAGACTAAATGCTTTTTCAAGGATTGCACTAGCTGTAAGTTGGGTACCTAAGATTCTGGCCCTAACCTCTGTGTGTTGATTGCTCTCTTTATCCCTCCCTGCTTTTGAGATTGTGTTGTGGCTCTTTTTTTTTTTTTTTTTTCATGTTTCTATCAGGATCACCCTCTTGTGTTAGACCTAGAATCAGTGAAGGCAACAACAGTAGTCTAGAGAAAAGACCAACTGATTGTTTTGTTCTCAGAGAAGAAGAGACTCCTCTGATACTCTACACATATTCTTTCTCACCCTTTGGTGATCAGAGTCATGCATTTCTGAGACAGATGGCCAATGGACTCTGTGGCCATAAAACAGAACTCAGCAAGCTGCTGGCACCAGGACTGAACTTGTGACCTCAACATCATTTTCACCACACCCAAAGCAATTGAATTAAATAGCCAAAGAAAACCTCTGACATGCACCACATGAAATAAAACACAGCCCTAGATGTGTTCAAGTATTTCTAAATCACTCATTCATTCAGTTTGTATTTCAGTTGTTCACTTGAGGCTTGTACTTTATGAAACAGTGCACTGAAAGCTGCAGAATAAATACATAGTCTGGACCTTTAGAATTTAATGTTTAACAGGAAAGAAAAAAAAAATTCTGGATCATGTGCCCCAAAAGAGGACAAGTCAAGCTTCATGAAGTACAAAGCCTGAATAATATCAGACTAGATGTGAAGTATCAGAAAGAGTTTAGAAGGTACTCTGGAAGTCACTTCCACCCCCTAAATCCTTGCCAAGTCTATAGTATGCCTTTAGATGATAAACAGCCCCACGTTATCCCTTCACAAGGCAGCAGCTCAGAACCCTTTAATGACCCTCTCTGTAGTTTTCTTTGTAGGATGATCTTATTTTCATCTAACTCATGATAATGCTTAATATGAGGCTAATTTTATGTGTCAAATGAACTGATACAAAAGATGTCTGGATAGTGAGCATAAGTGTTATTGCATAATGTATCCTTTAGGATGTCTTGGCAAAAGATGAACATTAGAATAGTTTGGTTTAATAATGGCATCACAGTTACCAGTCAGGACCAATGCCATCTAGTCAGGTGAGAATTCAAAGTAAAAAGAAATAAAGACTAAATGAGTCACTCTGTTTGAGCTGAAACATCTTTCCTCTCCTGCCCTTATACATTGTCTCACCTGGGCCCTCCAAATAACCCCCTTTTTCTGATACAAGATATCGTAATTTTAGTTTCCTCTCCTTCTACTCCTCCCGGGTTTTCCACCCTCTCTCTCTCCTCGGGATCCCCTCCCTTTTTGTCTCTCATTGGAGAAGAAAGGGCTTTTAAGAGATAAAAACTTTGATATGATAGTTTTTGCTTCATCTTATATTCTATTTTGTCACACTAGAACTTTTTCTATCAGACCACTTGTTCTCAGACTTGTAATTCCACACTGAGTTACATTGCTAGCCTTCTCAATTTTGCTAGCATGAATGCGTTCTTGCCTTCCCTAATCAAATGAGCCATTTTCTATCTATCATCTATCTGTCTGTCTGTCTCTCATCTATCTATCATCTATCTATCTATCTATCTATCTATCTATCTATCTATCTATCTATTCATTCCATGTTTTCTATAAGTTTGTTTATCTGGATAATCCTGAATAATATAGCAAGCTGGGTCTCTGAATCCCCATTTACTCTTCTTGGGTGCCTTGATTCATTGTTGGATTCAGTCTTTGATTTGGGCTTATAACTTCTCTTGCTTTATTTGTTTCATTCTTCTGCTATGCACTCACATACCAGCTGAAGTTAAATATAAGTCTCCTGAGGTCTCTGCAATGTTCTACCTACCTTTTAACAGAGTTCAAAGTTTCAACAAAAACTAGGTGGACAAAGACTCCAGAAACTACAACATTTTGAAGAGACAAGCAGTATTTTGCTTTAAATGAAAAAAAAAAATTCTTATTTTAAAATTCAACCCAAGGTCAACTCAAGCAGTAAGTGCAGACCAAAAGATGATATTTCACCTTTATGCAATGGTTAAGGAACAAATGGATGGAATGAGAGGCAAGAAATAGTTTCATTTTTCTAATAAGTCTATTATCCCTTTTCTTACTTATTTTCTTAAGGACCTCTCCAACTTCATGTTTCTAAGACTCAAGAGTTAGACAAACTAAGTTAGCTGGAGAATACAGTGTCTTGTTTTACTGTTTTCCCCCTTATTAATCTACTTTATGGTATTTTGTTTTGTTTTGTTTTTAAGAATTAAGTTCATGAAATAATTATTTTTAAGTAACTAAAGAAATATCTTTAAATGTACAGTGACTTTAAAAATACCATTAGCCCACAATTTTGGTTAATAATAAAACAATCGTTAAAAACAATAGCTTTTCCATAAATTTCACACCTTAGATTATAAATGAGCTGTAAGAAATGTTTAAGGTGATTTCAGTATTACCATTATGAACACTATTGCTCGTTCCTATTACTGAAGAGAGCTCAGTGGTTTACTGTTGGCTATTGTCACTGTTCCGTCTCCATTTATGTCGTGTTTATGACTGCATTTTGAAGGCCATGTCCCTACATGCTCTTATACGTCAGACTCTTAAGGCTCATATAAAACAATGCTAAAACATCATAATGGTTCTAAAAGAATGGATTCCTACAGCAATTGCATATCACATGAAAATAATTGAGCACAAATTTGCTGGGAGATTGTTTTTCATCGCCTTAGCAATAGCACTTGGGGACAGAGTGAAAGCCCACTTGACCATTTTCCCCTATGAAGACACAGATTGAGTCTTTAGATCTATAATGATGATGGTTTTAGGAAATTCAGGCAACAAAAGAGGTCACTTCTCTGGCATACTGCCAGATTTTTAAACCTACTATAATATGTTACTTCTGCCAAGTAAATGAAATCTGAATGCTGGATAAAACATTTTTAAAAAAAATAAAAAGAAACCCATGCTGACTAATAGGCGCTAATGTGTGAATAATAATTAATGCCATTAAATGGCTGGCGCTGTGAGAGTGAAATTTTTAGAAATCAAAACATTAATGTAGGGGGTACATACACATAAATAAAGCTTTAAAGTGGGAGAATATGAGTTGTAATACATGAAAATGTTTTTCAGTATACCAAATGTAGAGTTCTCATTTAGTTATAACAAACTTAATCATAGAAATTCTATAAATGTAAATCATTATTATTAACCTCACAATATGACAAAATGGAGAGAAGGGACAAAGGAAAGGAAGCTGAGAAGAGGACAGAGTTGGGGTGGAGAGGAAGAAGAAAAAGAAAATGGGGAATTGATCAAAGGTTTAGTAGTATTAGCCATATGTATAATAAAGTCAGAAGAAAACTCCTCCACTTGCTAACCATCTATTAGTTAGCTGTTTATGCAACTCTTGCCATACATCCATCCTAAACCTGACTGTCTAAACTTTTATTCTCTTTATAGGTCTATTTCTTTTCTCCTTTCTCTCCTATCCACATCTCACTTATCTAAATATAAAGGGATACCTTTCTTTCTTTCTTCCTTCCTTCCTTCCTTCCTTCCTTCCTTCCTTCCTTCCTTCCTTCCTTCCTT
>NW_026587216.1:50917374-50971348 GCF_907164565.1 Psammomys obesus | reverse complement strand
CTTCCTTCCTTCCTTCCTTCCTTCCTTCCTTCCTTCCTTCCTTCCTTTCTTTCTTTCTTTCTTTCTTTCTTTCTTTCTTTCTTTTTGGCAAATGATACAGAATAGAAGCTGAGAGCCCTATGAGCCTTAGTTGATCTAGCATGAAGAATTAGTTGTTATCCTCTCTTGGAAACGCTGCTGTGTCAAGGTTAGGGTTGAGGTCATTTGCAAGGCAACGTAGAGGACAGCATAGAATTTACAAACCAATCCCTCACAGCTGAGGGGGCGGAAACCTTTCCGTCAAAGATCTACACTCGTTTAGCTTTCGTAAACAAATGCTTGTAAATGTATAAAAATATTGTAAGCTTAATTAAGAAGCACCAAATTACCCTCTCCTTTTGTTCACCTTTGAAAAATATATTTAGTGGATGATGATTAGCAGCCTGCATTGTTTATTCAACAGGAATAGGAACTGTAAATCACCTCATTCTAATGTGCTGTCCTTTGCAAATGAAGATAACTCTATTGATTCACAATCAGCAGTACAGCATCTATTTCTTCTCATTTTTGGAAGGGGGTTAAAGTATTAATGACAAGTGGGCTCTCACCCCAGTTACTTCCCTTGTCTAATTTTTGCCTAACAAACAACTTTCACCTAATAAAGATCTGCCCAGAACAAAACAAGTAGCCCTTGATTGTGAAGCAGAATAAGCTCCTGTAATTTTGTTTTTCCTGTTACAAAGTGCCTGGAGAAATTTAGGAAAACTCAGACACTCATGGGTCACAGTGTTTGAAACACTTTTAGGTGATACTTTTATTCACCATTTCCACTTGCTGTATAATTTTCCCACAGAAGAATGTGTCCCTGAAAAAAAAAAAAAAAAAAAAAAAAAAACAAAGACTGGGGATAAAAAAATGATTGGATAATCAGAAGTCTTTAGAAAATACAAAAATTAAACAATATTTTCCATGAAGAGCTGATCTGAGCTCTCAAGTGTAATAAGTAAGATAACAGCCAGAGCAATATAGATTTAATATCTTGTTTAAGGGTATCCTTATAATTTCACTCCATTTCTCTCTTTCCTTCCTTTTTCCTTCCTTCCTTTGTTCCTTCCTTCATTATTTCATTCCTTCCTTCCTTCTCTCCCTCCCTCCCACACACCTTCCATCGATTCCTTTGTCTTGTTTCTTTTTATTTTAATTTTTTTCTCTCTATGTGTGCATATGTCTGTATATATATGTGTGTGTATGTGTATAAATGGATGTGGCTTAGTAGATATTTCTGTAGACACACACACACACACACACACACACACACACACACACACACACACGAGTATAAGTGTATTTGGAAGCCAGAAGGCAAAATTGGATGTTGTTCTTCAAGGAAAAAAGAATTAAACTGTAGGCTGTCATTTTTTTTTCTATTGACAGTGTCTTTTGTCCCATTTATTGATTGTTGATCTTAGAGCCTGTGCTGTTGGTGTTGTGTTCAGGAAGTTGTCTCCTATGAGAATGAGGTCAAGGCTCTTCCCCACTTTTTCAAGATGTAGCCCACAGGCAGCTCAGTCTACATGTGTGGGGAGCAGTAAGGGAGCAGGGGCAGTCACTGGCATGAACTCGGTTGCCTGCTCTTTGATAAACTTCCCCTAGTGAGGTGGCCTTACCAGGCCACAGAGAAAAAGGATCCAGACAGTCCTGATGAGACCTCATAGGCTAGGGTCAGATAGTAGGGGGAAAGAGGGAGGAAGGTTGGGACCAGGAGATAAAGGAGTGGCCTACAGCTGAGATATTATAATTAATAATAACAGTAATGAAGAAACACCAAACCTTGCTTTTCTCGGTCAGTCTCTCTGAATAGAACCTGGGGCTCATTGATTAGGCTAGACTATCTGGCCAGAAGGATGCAGGGAACTGGCTAGCCCTCTGGGAAAACTCTCTGTCCAACCATAGGCCATGCCTGCCAGAAGACCAGTCATGCCATCCACCTGCAGACTTCTCCTCTCTCGGTTTCCTCAGGCAAGCACCCTTTCACCAACCATGGGACACACCTGTAAGAAAGTCATGCAATCCCCCAGAGGTCTATCACCAAATAAGTGGAGACTTCCTGCTTAACCACAGGCCACACAGGTCAGAAACCCATAGAAGAAGCAGAGACCAAGGAACAAAACACACATCCAAAAAATGGGAACCCAAAAATTAGCACTTAGACCTATAATCACCACAAACCGAGATTCTGAAATACCAAAATAAGAACACAGTCAGCAATATGCACAGTAAGATATCATCAGAAGAATCCAGCTATCTGATTACAGCAAGCCCTGGGTATGCCCACACAGCAGAAGCATGAGGAAAAGAACTTAAATACAATTAAGAATAGTGCTTCCTCAAGACCCAGCTATACCACTTCTAGGCATATACCCAAAAGAGGCTCAAGTACACAAGAAGGACATTTGCTCAACCATGTTTGTAGCAGCTTTATTTGTAATAGCCAGATGCTGGAAACAATCCAGATGCATCTCAACGGAAGAATGGATACAGAAATTGTGATACATCTACACAATGGAATAGTACTCAGCAATGAAAAACAAGGAAATCATGAAATTTGCAGGCAAATGGTGGGAACTGGAAAGGATCATCCTTAGTGAGCTATCCCAGAAGCAGAATGGCACACACGGTATATACTCACTCATATAGACATATAATATAGGAGAAACCTACTAAACTCTACACCTAAAGAAACTAATCAGGAGAGAGCATCTTGCTAAAATGCTCAATCCCTATCCAGAAAGGCAAAGAAGATGGACATCAGAAGAAGAAGAAAAGAGGGAACAAGTCAGGAGCCTGACACAAAGGACCTCTGAAAAGCTCTGCCCTGCATACTATCAATGCAGATGCTGAGACTTATGGGCAACCTTTGGGCAGAGTGTAGGGAACCTTACGAAAGAAGTGGGAAACAATAGGATCTGGAGAGGAACTCCACAAGGAGAGCAACAGAACCAAAAAATTTGAGCACAGGGGCCTTTCCTGAGACTGATACTCCAACCAAGGACTATGCATGGAGATAACCTAAGACCCCTGCACAAATGTAGTTCAGGGTCCAAGTGGGTTCCATAGTAATAGGAACAGGCACTGTCTCTGACATGAACTGATTGGCCTGTCCTTTAATTACCTCCCCCAGAGTGGGGAGCAGCATTACCAGGCCACAGAAGAAGACAATGCAGCCACTCCTGATGAGACATGATAGACTAGGGTCAGAAGGAAGGAAAAGAAGACCTCCTCTATCAGTGGACAGGGGGGAGGGCATGCGTGCAGAGGGTGGAGGAAGGGAGGGATTGGGACAGTAGGAAGGAGGGAACCATAGGGGGGTGCAAAGTGAATAAAGTGTAATTAATAAAAAATTTTTTAAAATAAATAAAAATTAAAGAAAGAAAGAAAGTCTTCCTTACCTAAAGAAGGAGTTGCCTATGAAGATACAAGAAGGATACAGAATACTAAATAGATTGGATTAAAGAAGGAAGTCCACTCCACACATAATAATCAAACACTAAACTTTCAGAACAAGAAAATATTATTAAAAGCTGCAAGGGGAAAAAAAGCAAGTGACATATACACGTGGATCTATTAGATCTATTGTATCCAACATCTCAATGGAGAGTCTAAATTTGGCAGACCCTGTACATCTGTCCTGCAGTGCAACAAAACCCCAAGAAGGGAAACACACACACCCCACACCCTACAGCAACAAAACAATGAAAATTAATAATCATTGGTCATTTGGTATCTGTTAATATCAATGGATTCAATTCCCAATAGAAAAACCCAGAGTTACAGAATAGATGAGAAAATAGAATCCATCCATATGCTACATACAAGAAACATACCTCAATGTACATTAAAAATAGACATTATCTTAGAATGAATTGTTGGAAAAAGGATTTTCCAAGTAAATGGACCTAAGAAGGGCATTTTAAACTCATCAAAGGAAATATTCAGCAAGATTACATTTCAATTTTTAAATGCAAGGAAACCCACATTAGTAATAGAAACACTATTAAAATTTAAACCATATATTGACTTTCAAATACTAATAATAGGAGACTTTAATACCAACTCTCACCAATAAACAGGTCATCCAGAAAAGTATTGAGGAGAGAAACACTGGAGTTAAATAACTTTGTAAACCAAACGGACCTAACAACAACACAGAACATTTCACCCAAACACAAAAGAATATATCTTCATCTCAGCATATTATAGAACTTTCTCCAAAACTGACCATATACTCAGTCACAGAGCATGTCTCAACAGATAATAAAAAAGGGAAGAAAAAAAAATAGCCCTTTACATCATATGAGACTACAGTGAATTAAAGCTGGATTTCAAAAATAACAGAAACAACAGAAAGACTACAAATTCATGAAAACTGAAAAAAAATAACAACTGAATGACTACTGGATCAAGACAGAAATAAAAAAATAAATTAAAGACTGCCTAGAATTCAATGAGAACAACTGCATAGCATGCCAACTTGAGGGACACAATGAAACAAGGAGTACGAGAAAAGTTCATAGGCTAATGCCCACACTAAAAAGAACAACGATAACAGCCATCCCAGAAAGAGCTCATGCTAGAGTCTTAGCAGCACACCTGAAAGCTCTAGAGCTAAAAGAAGGAAGCACAAACAAGAGGGCTAGATTGCAATAACCAAATAATCAAACCGAGGGCTAAAAGCAATGAAATAGAATAAAAGAGAACAATGGAAAGAAGCAATGAAACAGAATTGGTTCTTTGAGAAAACCAACAAGATGGACAAAGTTTTATCCAAAGTAAGTAAAAGACACAGAGACTATTCAAGTAAACAAAATCAGAAATGAAAAGTAAAGACATACAAGCAAACCTGAGGAGACCCAGAGAGTCTTGGGGTCATGCTTTAAAAACATGTACTCAACAAAATTGGAAAATTTAAAGAAATGGGTAATTTTATTGCTAGATGCCACTTATTAAAGTTAAACCAGATCAGATAAACAACTAAAATACACCTATAAACACTGAGGAAATAAAAGCAGTCATTTGAAGACTCCCAACCAAAAAAAAAAAAAAAATTAAATATATAAAAAAGTAAAAAACAACAACAACAACAAAAAACAACTCAGGACTAGATAGTTTTGGTACAGAATTCTACTAGACTTTCAAAGAAGAGTTAAAAACAACAGTTCTCAAATTATTCCACAAAACAGAAACAAAAGGAACATTGCCCAATTCATTTTATGCAGCCCAGTAACAATAATTCCCAAACCACACAATGATTCAACCAAAAAGAGATTAGAAGATAGATGCAAAAATATTCAGCAGATAGAGAGGTTGTGGAGAAAGGGGAGCCTTCCTCCATTGCTGGTGGGAATGTAAACTTGTACAACCACTTTGGAAATCAATCTGGTGCTTTCTCAGACAATCAGGTATACTGCTTCCTCAAGATCCAGCTATACCACTCCTAGGCATATATCCAAAGATTCTCAAGTACACAACAAGAACATTTGCTCAACCATGTTAGTGGCAGCTTTATTTGTAATAGCCAGAACCTGGAAACAACACAGGTATCCCTCAATGGAGGAATGGATACATAAATTGTGGTACATTTACACAATGGAATACTACTCAGCAATTAAAAATGAGGAAATCATGAAATTTGCAGGCAAATGGTGGGATCTAGAAAAGCTCATCCTGAGTGAGGTATCCCAGGAGCAGAAAGACACACATGGTATATAATCACTTATAAGTGGATACTAGGCCTATAAGATAGGATAAACATATTAAAATCTGTACACCTAAAGAAGCTAAGCAAGAAGGAAGATCCGGGGTAAAACGATCAATGCTCACTTAAAAAGACAAATGGGATGGACATTGGAAGTAAGAGAAAACAAGTAACAGGACAGGAGGGCCTCTGAAAGATTCTACCTAGCAGTGTATCAAAACAGATGCTGAGACTCATAACCAAACCTTGGGCAAAGTGCAGGAAATCATATGAAAGAAGGGAGAGTTAGTAAGACCTGGAGAGGACAGGAGCTCCACAAAGACCAAATATATCTGGGCACAGGATTCTTTACTGAGACTGGCCCTCCAACCAAGGACCATGCATGGGTATATCCTAGAACCCCTGCTCAGATATAGCTCATGGAAGCTCAGTATCTAAGTGGTTTTTCCCTAGTAAGGGGAACAGGGACCATCTCTGACATGAACTCTGTGGTTGGCTCTTTGACCTCTCCCCTGCCCTCCGAGGGAAGAGTAGTTTAGTAGGCCAGGCCGCAGAGGAGGTTATTGCAGCCAGTCCTGAAGATACTTGATAAGCTAGGGTCAGATGGAAGGGGAGGAGGACCTCTCCTACCAGTGCACTTAGAGAGGGGCAGGGAGGAGATGAGAGAAGGCTTGAGGGATTCAGAGGGAATGAGGGAGGGGGCTACATCTGGGATACAAAGTAAATAAACAGTAATTAATATAAAAAATTAAAATTCAATTAAAAATACTCAGCAAAGTACTTGCTAATGGAATACAGGAACATATCTAAAAGAAAATCTACCATAATCAGTCAATGTAACCCACCATATACACAAACTGAAAGATATAATATGTGATCATCTCACTAGAGGCTGAAAACTCTTTGACAATATCCACCATCCCTTTCTGATACAAGTCTTGAAGAGATTAGTGATACAAGGAATAATACATAAACATAAAAAAACAATGTATAGAACTCTTATAGCTAGTATCAACCTAAATGGAAATAAATGTGAACACTACAATCAAGAACAAGACAAATCTGTCCACTCTCTCCACATTCATATCTATTCAGTTTAGTACTTGAAATTCTAGCTAAAGCAATAAGACACTGAAGGTGATTAAGGGGATACAAACTGGAAAGTACAAAACAGAAGTATCACTACTTACAGATGACATGATAGTATACATAAGTGACCCCCAAATTCTACAGACAGTTCCTATAGCTAAAACAAAACAAAACAAAACAAAAAAAAAACAACAACAAAAAACTTCTAGCAATGTGGCTGAGTACTAGATTACTGAAGAAAATCTTAGTAGCTCTTCTATAAATAAGTGACAAACAGACTGAGAACAAAATCAGACACAACACCTTCACAATAGCCAAAAACAAAACAATATAAAATGTCTTGGGATAACCCTACACAAGTAAGTCAAAGACTTTTATGACACAAAGTTCAAGTCTTTGAAGAAAGAAAAGTGAAGAAGATAACAGAAGTTGGAAAGGTCTCCCATGTTCATGGATCAGTGTGATGAGCATAGTAAAAATGGCTATCTTACCAAAAGCACTCTGTAAATTTAAAGCAATCCCCATAAAAATTCCAATTCAATTCTTTACAGAATTTTCAAGCACAAAACTCAATTTCATATGGAAAACAAACAAATACGCTGAAAAAACAAGGATAGGTAAATCAAAACAATCCTGAACAACAACAACAACAAAACCTTCCAGAAGTTTCACTGTTCCTGGTTTCTAACAGTACTACAAAACTATAGCAATAAACAAACAAACAAACATGGTATCAACATAAAAACAGATATGTTGATCAATTGCATCGAATCAAAACCCTACATACCTAAGGACACCAAATTTTTGATAAAGAAGCAAAAAACACACAATGGAAAAAAAAATAACCTTCAACAAATGGTGCTGGTCTAACTGGATGGCTGCATGTAGAAGAATGCAAATAGACCCATATTTATCATCCTTCACAGAACCCAAATCCAAATCCAAATCCAAATGGATCAAAGAACTCAACATCAAACCAGACACACTGAACTTAACAGCAAACAAAGTAGGGAATAGCCTAGAAAACATCTTCACAGAAGACAACTTCCTAAACAGAACACTCATAACAGAGGCCCTAGGATCCACAATTAAAGGGACTTTTCTAATTCCATCCATTTGCCTGCAAACTTCAAGATTTCCTTGTTTTTAACTGTGGAGTAGTATTCCATTGTGCAAATGCCCCACAATTTCTGTATCCATTCCTCGGTTAAGGGACATCTAGGTAGTTTCCAGAATCTGGCTATTATGAATAAAGCTGCTAAGAACAGTTGAGCACATGTCCTTGTGGAATGGTTGAAAATCTTTCAAATATATGCCCAGTAGTACTACAGCTGGATCTTGAGGTAGCACTATTCCCAATTTTCTGACAAAGCACCATATTGATTTCCAAAGTGGCTGTTCAAGTTTACATTCCAACAAGCAATGGAGGAAGATTCCTTTTTCTCCACAACCTCTCCAGGGTCGTTTTTATTTGCATTTCCCTGATGACTAAGGATTTTGAGCATTTCTTTAAGTGTTTCCCTGTCATTCGATATTCCTCTATTGAGAGACTCATCCTCCAACCAAGGACTATTCATGGAGATAACCTAGAACCCCTGCACAGATGTAGCCCATGGCAGTTCAGTGTCCAAGTGGGTTACATAGTAATGGGAAGAGGGACTGCCTCTGACATAATCTGATTGGCCTGCTCTTTGATCACCTCCCCCTGAGGGGGGAGCAGCCTTACCAGGCCACAGAAGATGACAATGCAGCCACTTCTGATGAGAACTGATAGTCTAAGATCAGAAAGAAGGAGAGGAAGACCTCCCCTATCAGTGGACTTGGGGAGGGGCATGCATGCAGAAAGGGGAGGAAGGGTGGGATCAGGAGGGGAGGAGGGAGGGGCTTATGGGGGGTACAAAATGAATAAAGTGTAATTAATAATAATAAAAAATATTAAAAAAGAAAATTCTCTGTTTAGCTCTATACCCCATTTTTTAATTGGATTATTTTATTTGTTGGCGATTAACTTCTTGGGTTCCATATATATTCTGGATATTAGCCCTCTGTCAGATATAGGGTTGGTGAAGATCCTTTCCCAGTCTGTAGGCTGTCGTTTTGTTCAGATGACAGTGTCCTTTGCTTTACAGAAGCTTTTCAGTTTCATGAGGTCCCATTTATTGATTGTTGCTCTTAGAGCCTGTGCTGTTGGTGTTCTGTTCAGGAAGTTGTCTCCTGTGCCAATGAGTTCAAGGCTCTTCCCCACTTTTTCTTCTAACAGTTTAGCGTGTCTGGTTTTATGTTGAGGTCTTTGATCTACTTGGACTTTACTTTTGTGCAGGGTGATAAATATAGATCTATTTGCATTTTTCTACTTGTAGATATCCAGTTAGACTACCACCATTTGTTGAAGATGCTGTTTTTTGGTTTTTTGTTTTTGTTTTTGTTTTGTTTTGTTGCCATTGTATGGTTTTGGCTTATTTGTCAAAAATCAAATATCCATAGGTTTATGAGTGTATTTCTGGGTCTTCAGTGATGGGCCTGGGACATTTACCCAGGCATACAACCTTTGACCTACAACCTGTCTTGCTTGCAAGTTGTGCTAGGGCAATGCTGACTCAGATCTCCTGGGAGTGGCCTAGCAATGATTGTTCTAACTTGAGGCCCAAGCAGTAAAAGGGAGCCCATGCCTGGCTCAACCTAGATATTAAGGAACTGGAACTTGGATGACTCAGAGACCTGGGACAGAACCAATATGACTAATGATAACAACAAATAAACAGAACATGCCATTTTTAAATAATTCATAATGATATTCTGCTTTACCCATATATTTGTGCCTAGCCCAATTGTCATCAGCTGGGATTTCTCCAGCAACTCTTAGAGGAGAAGATACAGAGATCCACACCTAAATATTAGCCATAGTTCAAGGAACTGTGCAGAAGATGGGGAGGAAGGATTGTAGGAACAAGAAGGGTTAAGAATTCCAGGAAATCATGTCCCACAGAATCAACTAAACAGTACTCATGTGGGCTCACAGAGACTTAAAAAGCAATCATGGAGCTTTCATAGCTCTGGAATGGCCCTCTGCATGCATGTTGTAGTTGTACCACCTGACGTTTTGTAGGACGTCGGGCAGTAAGATTGTGGATATCTCTGACACTTTTGCCCTGTGTGTGGGACCCTTTTTCTCCTACTGGGTTATTTTCTGGTCTGAGCATGTAAAGTCCAAGTGGGTTGGCCTCAGGTCACCTTCATATAACAGTTTATGTCTACTCTTGTTGCATCTTGTTCTATTATGTTGGGTTGTTATCACTAGAAGGCCTGCTTGTTTCTGGAAGGAAAGAAGCAGTTGTTTGGGGGAGAGAAAAGATGGGGGTGGTAAACTGAAAAGATAGGCTGTGGTATGGATTACTATATGAGAGAGAAATATATAATAAACCTAACAAAACAAAACAACAAAAGCAAGCAAGCAAACAAAAACATACACTTACGCCATGCCCAGATTTTTTTATATGGGTGCAGGAAATCAAAGTTGGGTTCAAGTTTGTGACCTTTCTGAACAGGCTATCTCTCCAATCTTTTGATTCTAATTTCAAAGCTTCAGGAAAACCCATATTTTTCAGCAGGATAGAGCCATCTTCTCTGTTGCCATTTTTTTTCAATCTTGTCGTTTCAACAAGTGCTAATGGTAGCTGCCCAAAGCATTCAAAAGAAGACTGGCAAGGACTCAAATTCTCCAATGGGAAAGATCAACAAATATTCAGAAGTTACATATTTATCAAAAAAATCTGCCTATCCACAGAAAAAGGGCACAGTACATACTGCACAAAGAAGCGGAGGGAGAGGTAAGTGAAAGGGTTGTTAGCAAATGCTTGCTGGGAAACCTTTCTGTTCACTATTGAATTTTTAAGCTTCCTGTCTACTGAAATATTCTCCAACCTCTGAAATCATCCATTTTTCCCATATCAAAAAAAAAAAATCCCACCAAACTAGTGTTTATCTAAAAAATTCAATAGCTGTTTCTGCTCCATTTTGGCCAAAATTCTTGCATACAAACTTTATACTTGCCTCTACTTTCTGGTCTCAGTCCACTGCCACATGCCTTTACCTATGACCAATATTAACAAGAACTTTGTCACTGTTGAAGCCTCATTTCTTCATGACAATTTGTTTTCTCTGGTGCAAGTTTTTATTTCTGTGCATAATCTTGACTTCCATGCTTCGTGTGAGTGCTCTCTCTCTCTTGGCCACAGTCAAATGGGTTTGGGGTAGTGTGTGGGAGTGAGAATCCCACTCCTGTCCCTGGAGCTACCTATCACCTTTTTGTCTTGATCTTCCTGATTCTCTAGAGATTCAGATTAAATGCATGAGTATGCCATTTTTATTTTCAAGTTACAGAAATAGTTCTTTATTTCCAATATGTGTCAACATTTCTCTAAAAAGCCCTAAGCCTTCACTGTGAAAAAAAAAAATACTTTGGGGTTATTCCAAATTTCTTCCCTCCTCTCTTCCTTTCACCCTTTCTTTTTTCTCTATATAAATTAGTAAGTCCTTATAAATTTACCTTATAATCATAAAGTAATCATTTTTCAACTCTATTTCTTCTTGGTCTACTCAGTTTTCTTCTTCATTTCTTAAAATGTACCAAAATTGCTCCTAATTAGTCCTTTAGTTGAAACACATATTTACTGTAAATGTAAAATAGTTTGTAAGTCTAGCTCTCCCTTCCCCTTCTGTCTTTGTATAAGACCCTCGAAGTTATCTGAAAATGGCATGAATAAATTGTCTGAATCACTTATTTTGATAAAAATTGAGTTTTCTGTCTTTTCTGTTGACTGCCCTTCTGTCACTCTTTTCATTGTGTTGGAAGAATTTGAAGTGACCATGTAAATTTTACGCACTCAGCCTTACCAAAGAAGCTTCGTTTTGCACCTTCATAGCTCTTACAGAACCACAGCTGGTAAAAATAGAGACAAGTGATAATAAAGTGTCCATTTACATTGCTTCATGCAATTTTTAGGTGCCTTCAAGGGCCTTAAACAAAGAGGGACAAACAAGAGAGAGATAGACTTGAAAACACTTTTACATACACAGTAAACATGTATTTGAAACTTAAGGTCAGGTTGGTACATGGGGGAATTAAATGGGAAGGTAGAGGTGGAAACCATGTAAATTTAATTAGTGCTTACATTTACAATTAGCAAAGAATAAATTTTAAACTCTGGCTAGAAAAAGCTGAGTCAGAACTTTATTAGTCTTTGGTAGGTCTGGGTCTATGTCATACATAACACATAATGGTTTGTAATAATTTATCAGTTACCCTTGTGAAGCAATATGTTAAATATATACAAAAAGAAATAACTTCCAGCAATTTCCCTCATGTCTATGGTTCCACTTGCCCAGCATAGTAAAAGAAGGCTTAAAATAGAATTCAGCTCAATAAATGGCCTGGCCAGGAAAGGATCTTCTCCAACCCTACATCTGACAGAGTGTTAATATCCAGAATATATAAAGTCAAGAAGTTAAAAAGCAACAAGTCAAGTAATCAAATTAAAAATTTGGGGTACAGAGAATTCTCAATAGAGGAATATCCAATGGCAGTGAAACACTTTAAAAAAAGGCTTAATGTCCTTAGCCATCAGGGAAATGCAACCCAAATGATACTGATATTTCAACTTACACCCCTCAGAATTGCTAAGAAGAAAAACTCAAGAGAGAATACATGCTGGAGAGGATTTGGTGAAAAGGGAACCCTCCTCCACTGCTGGTAGGAATGAAAACTTGTACAACCATGTGGTGCTTTCTCAGTCAGTTAGGAATAGTGCTACCTCAAGATCCAGGTGTAGCACTCCTAGGCATATATCCAAAATATGCTCAAGTATAGAACAAGGACATTTGCTTAACCATGTTCATAGCATCTTTATTCATAATAGCCAGAATCTAGAAACAACCCAGATGTCCCTCAATTGAGAAATGGATATGGAAATTGTGATACATTACACAATGGAACACTACTTGGCAATTAGAAACAAGGAAATCAAGAAGTTTTCAGGCAAACGATGGGAACTAAAAAGGATCATCTTGAGTGAGGTATCCCAGAAGCAGAAAGACACACATGGTATAAACTTACTTATAAGTGGATATTAGAAATACAATACAGGATAAACATACTAAAATCTGTATATCTAAAGAAGCTAAGCGAGAAGGAACCTGGGTAAGATGATCAATCCTCATTCAGAAAGGAAAACGGCATAAATATTTGAGGAGGGAGAAAACAGGGAACAGGGCAGAAGCCTACTACACAAGGCCTCTGGAAGACTTTACCCAGCAGGGAATCAAAGCAGATGCTGAGACTCATAGCCAAACTTTGGGCAGAGTGCAGGGAATCTTATGAAAGAAGAGAGAAATAGAAAGACTCGGAGGGGACATGAACTCCACTAGGAGAGCAACAGAACCAAGAAATCTGGACATAGGGGTCTTTTCTGGGACTGATACTCCGAAAGAACGATGCATGGGGATAACTTTTGAACCCCTGCCCAGATGTAGCCCATGGCAGCACAGTGTGCAGGTGGGTTTCCTAGTAAGGGGAACAGGGGCTGTCGCTGACATGAACTCAGTGGCTGGCTCTTTGATCACCTTTTCCTGATGGGAGAGCAGCCTTACCAGTTAACAGAGGAAGACAATGCAGCCAGTCCTGATGAGAGCTGATAGGCTAGGGTCAGAGGGAAGGGGAGGAAGACCTCCCCTATCAGTGGCCTTGGGTAGGAGTATAGGAGAAGAGGGAGGGAGTGTGAGAATCAGAGAGGACAAAGGAAGTAGCTACAGGTGGCATACAAAGTAAATGAACTGTAATTAATAAAAAGTAATTAATTTATAAAATAAGAAAATAAATGGCCTGGCCACTGGTTCTAAAGACAGAAGCATGGGAATCACTGAGGGCAAACTAGCCAGGAGAGGGGTGGGTAGGCATAGGTTCTACTGTGTGGGGAAATCTCTCTACCCATTGCCATGTTGAAGTTAAACTAAAAGCTCACCACTCATTATGTCTAGTTAAAGTTGAAGGTGTGTCATGTGATGCTAAAAGCACAACAAATATAGCCAGAAAAATCTAACACTTTCCCCTCATTGATTTTTATGAAAGGAATAACATGAATTTGAATTTATTGTTCTTGTTCATAAGCCAATGTATTGGAATAGTTTTTTTTTTTTTTTTTTTTTTTTTTTTTTTTAAGAACTTCATGCATAGCAAACGTCAGCATGTCAATCACTTCTAAGTCCACATGACCCATCTTCTCAGGTCCAATGCCAATGGTCTGCCCATTAGCTATGATTAAAAAAAAGCCTGAGAAGTAAGTGTTGTTGTGCAATCAAAATTCTACACATTATCAGATGTCTTTGTAGACTGTACAGGTATCTGAGCTATTCCATTATATGACTTCTATGGGTATTCCTTTTTCTAAAGATCATCAATATTATCATTTATTTTTAATTTTTGTAGATATATGAGTCAAGGCACAAGTTGTAATGACAATTAAATTCAAAATCAGCTTTTAATCATAAAGTCTTAAACTTATAATGACCTTATATATGCTTATATATTTAAGCATATAAAATGATTCCCTTTTCCATAACAAAAATTCAATAATATTTCTTGACTAACTAAATGCTATAATATGAGAAAGCAACTTTCATGATTAAAAATAGTTCTCACTTAAAATGCTTTGTGTAAGATTAAATTGATCATACATATTTTTAGTAATTATTTATGTATGCCATATGTTTTCTGAATGCTTTGGTAATGTAAATTTCAGTGATTATAACATTTAAATTTAAGGCCATTAATGGAAATAACATTTTAAAATTTTATTTATAATCTTCAAAATTATCAGTGTGTGAAGCCAATCTGCTCTTCACATTCACCCTTGAAAGTTGATGTTCACTCGCTGAAAGTAACTAATGAACTTGGAAAATAAATGAGGAAAAATGAGTCCCTGGGATAATAATTAAAACACTCCCAAACTGAAAGATCATGACAAAACATGGGATGACAGGTAGTGAAAATTAAAACCCAAAATTAATTGAAATATGAAATAAGCACTAATAATTAAAGTCCCTTACAAAAATTAAAGCTACTACCTCCTTTGATGAGAAGAGGCCTGAGAGGTGTGAATACAGCACAGTAGAATACATCCTGCTTCTGGGCAGGAAGCAATTATAACATCCACGGAAGACGTATGCGGAGATGACGCTTGCATCTTCAGAGCCAATTCCAAACACAAGTAACCTAATAAACAAGTCGGATGACAGGTTCTCTTCAGCTTCACAGGAATTAAAATGTAAACTTTTATTTCTCAGACAGACTACAAAAAAAAAAAAAAAAAGGGAATGGTGAGAAATGAGAGGAGAATATACCATATGTTTAATAGAAAAAAAAATCTTTGAAATTGGAATTATGAAAAGGCAGTAAGTGGCTCAGTAGCTTGACTGACATGTTTGAGTTTATTCCCACAAGGTTTCCGTATCACTTTTTTTTACTTTTTATTTTATTGTATTTTTAATTACACTTTATTTACTTTCTATCCCCCCTCTAGTTCACTCCCTTCTCCCCTCCCAATCCCTCCCTTCCTCCCTCTTCTCCACGCATGCCCCTCCCCAAGTCCACTGATAGGGGAGGGTTTATTTTTTTTCCTTCTGATCCTAGTCTATCAGGTCACATCAGGAGTGGCTGCATTGTCTTCCTCTGTGTCCTGGTAAGGCTGCTCCCCCCTCAGGGGGAGGTGATTAAAGAGCAGGCCAATCAGTTCCTGTCAGAAGCAGTCCCTGTTCCCATTTCCATATCACTTTTAATACAAACAGGATTTGAAAATATGAAATTGGTAACTCTCCTTTAAAAATTGTATACAATGACTGCTTAGAAGACAAATGAGTACCATTTTTATCTGAAGGGAAACAATGGCAAAATAGAAAAAAATGAACAAGTGACCACCAGTAGGATTTGTCTTTCTTCCTCTGTAATTTTTTCTTAAAAGAAAAGTCATAGAAGAAGTCAGCATTGTTCTTTTTGGCACCATAGCGCTAGGACTATGGGATTACTAATCAGTAATCCAAGCTAAGAATGCACAAAGGCTACGTGATAGAGCCGTTGTGCAGGGAATCAATGAGCAGAAAGTGGTAGAGCAGAGAAAGGGTAGAGGAAGGGATGCTCTGGGTCTGATCAAACACCTCTCACGCCCACTACTTAGTGTTTATTGTAGAGATTAAAGGTACACGGGCTACAGGTCTCACAAGCTGCTGTGGGAAGGACAAAATTGGGAAGACTTCTTTAGCCAAAAGAAGATATCTGAAACTGCTGATTGAAATGTCCCACTTCATCCCAGGGTCTCACTCACTCACCACAGTGAGAGCTCGATGCGAATCCTCTGAAGTTTTATATGCTCTCCTCGTACTTACTCACTCTTCCCGCATTGTATCACAACATACAGCACATCCATCTTTTTGCTTTCATTTTTGAGACAGAGTCTTAGCATATTGTCCAGGCTGGCCCTGAACTCATGTAGCCCAGTCCTTAGACTTACATTCTTTCCGTCTCAGCCTCTTGAGTAGTTGGGCTTATGTACCTGAACATCCATAATTAACGAGGAATAATTGTTTTCTTAGTAAGAAAACTTATTACCGATTATTTCAAAGTCAGTATGTCATTTCCAGATGCACTGAGGACAATCAGCTGTTCTTTGCCCACCTGTACAAGTCCTAAAAGACATGCTGCTCGCTTCTTACCTGTGTTCCAACTCTAATCATGGTGCGCTGTCGTTATATAACGCAGTATATGTGTGCCGTGTGAACTGACTAAAACACAGTTCTCAAGCAGTCAAAGTGATAGATCTTGAAGGCATATTTAATACTGTATGTATTTTCCAGACCAATAGTAAATTTCCTATATTCATTATTGACTCACAATTAAGCCTCTGATATTTTTATAACATAAAACTTCCTTTAATCACGTCTAGTTTTAAGAATAACAAATTGTGGAAGCATGATTGTGTGCCATGGCATGCATGTGAAGGTGAGAGTATAACTCAGAGGAGTCTATTCACACCTTTTACTCTCTGTGTTCCTGCTATTAAATTCATGTCGTTAGACATGGAAGCAAGAGCCTTTGCAAAATGATCCATCTTGCAGGCTCTGTAATGTTTTATTTTATATGTTTGTAGTCATTATAGAGAGTTGCTTGTATTAGAAAAATTTATATCTCTATCTTAAAAAAACTTTGGTTAATTTCTGTTATGCACTTTTGTTTAATGTAATAACAGATAGGTGACTGAGTGAAACAATTTGAGAAACTAAAGCCTTTTGATCTCCTGGAGGTGCTTAGTATTTAGTAATGAATCTCTCACTATTATGTAATGTCTAAAAACTTAAAACCTGTGTTCTATAGTTACAAGTAATATGGGAAGTCAAGCATTTCCTAAACTGTAAGCTGCTCTGTCTAAACCTATCAAGTAATAAAAACGCAGGTTTTACTGCTTAATATTCATCTTATCATTATTTAAGTGGCAGAATCTATTTTAACCAAACATCAAGAAACAATAAAAGAGAAATTCACAATACATGTTTGCCATAATATAGACTATTTACAGAACCAGTTTAGTAATTATATACTACTTAAGGTTTGATTTAACATTGTAGAAGGTCTTGATCTGAGAAAATTATTTGTTAAATTAAATTCATTTGTTGCTTTAATTATAAACACTGGGTTTTATACCCTAAAATAAAATGAGATGAGGTAGAACAAGGTGTTTTTTGAGAACTTTAAGGAAAAATCATTCAGCGAATGGAGTTGAAGGGAAAGGAATGGCTGGGTCTTCCCCGGTACTACGATATGCCTGGGAACATGAAGCAAAATTCCATGTAGCTGTCTGATGCTGGCTTTCTGCACATACACTCTTGAGCTTTCACAGGTTTTTGTCTCCTGAGTTGTGACAATATGACAACACAATTACTGCTTTAATTACATGAAGATTGGAAGGTGCATAACAGCCCCTCCAGATGTGAAGGTATGTGAAGAAAGTACGCTTTCACCACATACCTCAAGACTCTCGTATTTAAAGCTGCGTAGAGATTACACTTGTAAGGTCTTGTGTTCTTTCATATATGCTACTGTTTGTGTTTTGATAGTGCTTTTAAGAGCAAAATACAATTTTATTTTCTGAAGCTAGTCACAGCCCTTGTTGCAAACCTTAGTTCTCCCTCAAAACCATTAGACAATATGATTATTTAAAGTGACACCATTTTAATAATTAGTCATTTTCAGTTACATCAGTTCCATTACAGGCTAGGCCAAACCTCACACACACATTTTCCTGTAGACGATTCTCATCTTTCTAAGTTCAAATATGGGAAGAAATAAAGTGCAATGTTCTCTTCATGAGAAGACAACTCTGGTATTTAGGACTTGTGCTACTTGTCCATTGCCTAAATGCTTTTTGTTTTAATCAACATGCTTATCATAAATGCTTTTTGTTTTAATCAACATGCTTATCACAGCCAAATGATGACCTGCTCTGCCTGGCTCTTCCTCACCTGTGCCGGGTAATTGGAGGGTGCCAAGTGAAGAAGCTATGAACTCTTCTCTTTATGCTATTACTGTTATTGCCCATAAGTGCTATAGTTCATGGTACAAGCACAAAGGCAGCTTGGTAGTGAGGCCTCTGCCCTTCATTTCCACAGACCCACAGTACAGAAATGCTGGGCTGTTGTTCTCTGTGCAGGACTTCTGGGGCCATAGTTCGCTCAGAACCAGCATTCATTTTGAATTCTCTGGTGTAACCAGCTGCTGCTAAATGTTGCTCATGTCTAGCCCAGTGAACTGAGAAAAATCTAATCAAAGCCTGTGCTGTCATCAATGTTAAGCTAGGTATATCACTGGAGCACCCAAAGGATTTCTATCTGTGACCACTAAATCATCCACTCCTTATCTGGGGGGTTAGATGCACGCATGGGAAAAAAAAGAAATCACAAACCTATCTCAAGAGAAAAAGAATCACTATTAGATCCTGTACATTAAAGCGTGAGTAAAGAGCCAGTAATATGACTTAGGAGGTAAGAGCGCTTAACACCAAGTGGTGCTTGGGTGCACGTGTGTGTGTGTGTGTGTGTGTGTGTGTGAGAGAGAGAGAGAGAGAGAGAGAGAGTGCATACCTTCTCAGTTGAACCAAAAGTACAATGATCCATGTAGTATCACTCTCAGACACTGTGGGCTTGCTTTCTGTGGTCAGCTAAACATGGTTAAGTAAATTATATAAGGCTTTTCTATCACTCGACTTTCTGCTGTTTATTGGTCATTTTTCAAGGGATCATCTGGATGGATGTTGAAAAGTTCTACAACTCTTGAAAGAATACAACATAAAGGAGACAGTATATCTATATGAATAATAGGAAGATAGTATAAAGACCTTAAAAAACATTAAACAGAGATTATTTGGAGCCCAGATTTAATAAATAAAATAAATTAGTGTTTCCTACCTAGTAAAATTTTATATTCATTCCATACTATAATAAGTGATTGATATCAGCTTCTTCTGTGTACTAGATCTATTATCCTCTGCTGAGTCCTATTTCATTGATAATCTTACATTCTCAATATAGTAATCTTAATCTACTTTCATTAGACATGGCCTAGATGCAGCTGAAGAGAGTAAGTATAATAATATTGGGTAAAGTATATTGAGTGTGCATAAAAGACAATGAAAGACCCATGTTACATTTTATTTGCATAGACACAGACTACCTCTAACTTTTACATTAAATACACAGAAACATGAAGTTAAATAACAAGCCTAAAGTCATAGTACTACTAATCACT
Organism: Psammomys obesus; assembly: GCF_907164565.1. Classification (NCBI taxonomy): domain Eukaryota; kingdom Metazoa; phylum Chordata; class Mammalia; order Rodentia; family Muridae; genus Psammomys; species Psammomys obesus. The sequence goes on along the minus strand of NW_026587216.1, from coordinate 50,951,681 downwards.
AAAGAGAAAATTTAAGTCGTGTCTTTCAATGTCTGTAAGACACTCTGAACACCCATTCCTTCCAGAGTTTCTAGTTACATTTACAGTGAGTTTCGCAGAGGATTTTTTGATCTTTTTAGAGTTTATTTACCTTGTCTTAGCCCAGTGACAGCTGTGGGTCATTTAAGCTGATGAGAAAGGATTGTCTATTTCTTTTTACTTACAGGATTCTTTCCGAAGATTGGACTCCTTGCTTTCAAACTTCTGTAAGCCTGTCTCCTAAGAGAGAGTTCTGAAAGGCAAGGACTTACTCTTTGTTCTTTCCACTAATAGTCTCCAAGACGGTACCCAGCATACTGGAGCAACTCATCGTGAGCCTTTGAACTTATTAAGTAAATGAGCTGAACTGAACTGAAACAGAGCTCATGGACACACAATCGTCTACAGTGGCGTAAAGAATGCTCTACTTCCATAAAATGTGTTTCATGATCGCTTCCCTGCGTCTTTGAGAAAGTCGCTTGGCTCTCTCACTCCATTCCTACATTCATGAGAAGCAGCAGCTTCTCGTAGGGTTGTTATTTGAAGATAAAATAAAACGCAGGGAAGACAGCTGCCAAGTAGAACCTGGCATGTTTATGGGTCCTAACTACTGGCCCCATCTCAATAAATGCTGTGGTACTCTCATGATCACACGGCTAAAACTTTACTGCTGGGGGGGGGGGGGGGTTGTGCAATGTTTACATCGTAGAAAAGTAGAGATCTGCATAAAGCAAGAATATCTAGACAGAAGTGACCTGACTTTCTCTTTTTTCTGATTATTTCCTCATTGTGATCTTTATTTTTTTTCTGTTTTATTCTTTCACATTAAAAAAAAATTATGTTTTTACAGTTTATTCATTTTGTATCCCCACTGTAGCCCCCTCCCTCATCGTTTCCTAATCCCACCCACCCTTCCTCATCTCCCCAATTCCACTGATAGGAAAGGTCCTTCTCCCCTTCCCTCTGACCCTAGTCTATCAAGTCTCATTAGGATTGGCTGCATTGTCTTCCACTATGGCCTGGCAAGGATGCTCCCCCATCAGAGGGAGGTGATCAAAAAGCTAGCCATTGAGTTCATGTCAGAGACAGCCCCTGTTCCTCTTACTAGGGAAGCCTCCTCATTGTGATCTTAACCTAACCCGGTCTCCTCCTGCTTCTTCCTCTCACCTCGCTGCAAGCCCTCTCTATCCTGCCAGAGAGCCTTGTTTCTATGCTTTTACTTACACACTTTTCCTTTGCCCTTTTGCTTGGCTCATTTCTCTACTCTGGTTTTCTATCTGTTGAACCAATTTTAACAGCCTTCTGGAATCTTCCACTTCTAGAATAGTTTTTTTTTTTAATTAAAATAAAGAAACAGTCACTTGTTTTCTCAATGTCGTGAATATATAGCTAGATTTTCTTGGAGAGTTTTGATAACAAAAGTACGGTATTCTGGTGAAATTCTTTATTTTCTAATATTATTTCTCATTTAGAAAAAGCACCTTTGTTGAATCATGTAAGCTACTGTTTAATGAAAAATGCATTGTTCCATAACCCAAGATACATTATACCCAGGAACACAGGTGAAAATGCCCTTTGCTTTTCCCTGTTGCCACTCAAAATGAGTTCCTCATCCAGGGGCTCAGCTTCATAGATCACCATTGCTAGTCCCCAGCAGTTTACAGTGTATAGCTGAGAAACATTATTCTTTAAGTAGGCTTACAAGGACCAGCCTTAAAACCAAACAATGATTTACAGCATTGATTCTTTGAGGAGAGGCATTTCAGATCCCACGTGAGCACCTAACAAATGAATGTTTGTAACATTTGCAGGCTGGAGGCTGCCTTTATTAGGAAGAAAACAGTAAGTTGAGAATTCTGGTTTTGTTCTCACTTCAGCACTGCTGGAAAGCACAGAATTGTGTAGTAGCTACATTAATGAGAAGAAAAAGAGTATTTCGTCTAAAGTAGAATTTTTGAAGGATATTCTTCTAGTCTGAGAATTCTGGAATTCCTACTATCTACATGTGTTCTTCCTCTTCTTCACCAACACTCGAAGATCTAACTGCTCTTCTAAGAGGTCATCTGAGAACACCATTCATGTCTCTGGAGGACACAGTGGTAACAAAGCATTGTTCATTTCTCTGCTTTACTACCTTGAGACATGGAACAAATGTACAGCAAATGCGTGTCCTGGTTCAAGCACCAAAACCTGATGAGTGTGTTGATTTGGTTCTCTCCTCAGAGAGGAAAATGACTGTGAGAACAACACAAGACAGTCAACTGCACAAAGAATCTGTAGCTCCTAAAGGTCTTCACCAATATTTACCCTGAAATACTAAGAAAATATTATCCTGTTTTTTTTTCATTAAAATTGATCATTGAAATTTTTCATGTATACTGATTACTCTCATCTTCCTCCTGAAGTCTTAGCTCTCTCTTACCCCTCCTTACTGCCACTTACTTACTCTATAAAAAGCTTTCTAACACTACTGTTTGCTTTCTTTTGTGATTCACTGAGTTTGTGCGCGTGAGCATGGTTTGAAACTTTCTACTGCAGCCTCAGAGGCTCAAGGGCTCAGCAGCTCAGCACAACTGAAGACATTTACCCCACCTCCAATAATCTATTAATAGGCAGCAGTTCCAGAGTAGTACATTAGCCCATTCTGTGGTGCTGCCTTCATTTGTGGGTCCCTCTCTGTTGATTTTGATTAGAAGCAGAATACACATGCAATTCTGTATTGAACAGATTAAATTATACACAATCATTTTTGTTCAGCTGTATGATTTTCCTTTCATTATCTTTAAAATTCCCTTAATAAATCAATTTTGTCTCAGGAATTGTGTACAGTTCTCACCAAATTCTCTTTATGAGAAAAATTATCATTTTGTTTTCTACCTCAAATGTAGAATATTGCGAATTTCATTAGGTGACATAAACAAGAGAATCGTTTCTCTGAGAACATAAAGAAAATTGATCAAGTTAATAGGTATAATTGCATGGGAAAGCCATATTCCTTAGTTTTGAATTAACCCCAGCAGAAGCCCTAAGTCCCATTGCTTCCCTCTCTGTAGTACAGGGAATAGCTAATGTAATTGTGAGTTTTCTGCAGTTAACACAAGTTGTGGTTACTGTCCTTGAAAATACAAAACAGATTCCAGTTGCCACTAATAAGGGAGAAAGATTCCCCTTCGCAGCACAGTTGAAACCTCCCTATAGTAAAACAAACAAGCAAATAAATAAACCCAACAAAACAAAACGAACAAAATTCAATGTGGCATTATTTTGATTGAAGCAGTTATTTTTTTTTTTTATCTTGTACCTGTTGTTGATGTTGCTAGGAAATTGTGGATACTACCATAATTTTAAAATTCAACTTTCAAAGGCAATTGATACTTAAAATATGAACATTTTATAGCCTAAGGTTAACCTTTACTAATAAGAGCCATATATTCGTTTCACCATTTATAAGAAAATAATTACAGCAAAGTCTGTATTTCATCTATCTGACGAACCTCAACAGCCTAATAATGTATATCAATTGAAACAGGTTTGAATCAGAGTCATGGCCTAAATAGATGTTAATTACAATAGATGTAAACTGTGAAAATATATATTTTCCCATGAATCTGATTCTCGTGTATTCTTTATAAGGATCAGAGCTGCTACTCTTGTTGGCTGTCATCAGAATGACTCAGCAATTTACAACTTGACGTTTTTGACTTAGCAATCTTGAGATATATGGGGACGTGTGAGCTGGTCGGAAATCAGCAGTGATCCATCCAGCCTCAGAGTATCGATTAAGAAGGAGAAGAAGCTAATCTTTATTCCACCAGAGAAATGACTTAAAGCTTATGTCTCCCTTCGCCTACGTTGTGACAGCTGACTTGTGCCCATAAACTTTGGTGCATGGATATTTTCATTCAGCTACTTCAGTAAGCTTTATTTTCAATAATGTACTCAAGCTGTGACTTTGCCATCATCTCCCCCTAGACATTCATATCTGGAGTGATCTGCTGTGTGCACTGATACTTGTACCTGCTGTAAATAGTCCTGAAGCCACCATACACGACTGACTACCAGCAGAACGAAAAACAGACTGAAAATGAACCTCTTCTTAAGTGACTTTGAGTACTGATACTGTCTCAGTCGTGACGAGAAGAGTCACCTACATTGTGAAAGGTCTGGATTTTGTATAGAAAGATAGAATGAAATGAGAGAGAGAGAGAAGCAGAGTACACACAGATAGAGCTTACCCTTCCTTACATTTTCATCCATGTCTGCTGGACTGATCCTCCGATTTCATGTCAACTCACCAAGCTGACAGAAATTCTAGCAGCGAGACACAGAATCAGAGGGACTTTGGTTCATCCTTTTCCCTAAGTCCCTGCCTGTCACTGTCTGCTCCTGAGTAAGCAGAATGAATATGGCCAGAGATGTCTGGGACTTCTGGGCTGTGTTTTCCAATCTCGAGGGCAGAGACCTCATCAACACACCCTTGCAAGCTTTCTATGCATTAAGCTGCTTTTCACTCATAAGTTTGCTGCTCCACTAAAGAGGTGCTTAGCCCAAATAACACAACTCACCGTGGAACTGAGTGTGTTTCTATGTGTGGGGATAGAATGAATAATAGACTGAGAATTTAGAAGAAAAAAATTTAAGCCTTCTTTGCTGGTGTTAAGATTCCCTCCCCTGTGCTTCTTTTCCAAACTGTTCTGTGATGTGATCACAAATGCTCATGTGCATAAATTCCCATTATCATAATAAGAGCGCTGCAGTGAGGCTTCTGAAAGAAATTACTCCGTAGAATACATCAGGAGGGCTAACCCCAAACAAGCTAAACTGTGTGTGCTCCCATTCTGTAAACTAAGCACTTGAAGAGGGAAAAATCAATTGCCTTCTTCATCTTTATGTGTTTTATCTGCATCTTATCCGGTTCATCTATTATTCCCCTTCCCGCTTTCTAGATAGAAAATACTTCAATTATTACATTTCTTATTTTCTTTCAGTTGTCTTAATCATTCTATTTAGCTCTCCCTCTCCTTTGAACACATTTTAGCCCATGTCCATATCCATGGCTTCTTTTAAGTACATTAACATGGATGTTCTATAAGGAGGGAGCTACCCATCAGGAATTTTATTGTAGGCAATCTCAGGGCAGAGAACAGGCTGAGAGGGTGAGGTCTAAATCTTAGTACTCCCTAGTCTTGAGTTATTCACTTCTTTTTTCTTTATTTCTTATGCCAAGACAGCCAGACCAGATTTCTTAAAACTACCCCAAGGAAGATGCTAATGAAAATAAAAAATTCTGAGGAACAATTTGTAAAGTTAAGAATAAAAAAAGAGTATGGAATTCAACATAATCCCTGTCCATTACCTTCAGCCTAGAATTTTAATATTTTAAGAAAGCTTTGGGTGCTGTTGAGTCTAGTTCAGAGGCTTAAACTCCTGAGGGAGTGAACAACAAGGACATTTGCTCAACCATGTTCACAGCAGCTCTATTTGTAATAGCCAGAATCTGGAAACAACCCAGATGTCCCTCAGTGGAGGAATGGAGACAGAAATTGTGGTACATTTACACGAAGGAATACTACTCAGCTATTAAAAACAAGAAAGTCATAAAATTTGCAGACAAATGGTAGGAACTACAAAAGATCATCTTGAGTAATTTAACCCAGAAGCAGAAAGACACACATGGTATATACTCACACATAAGTAGATATTAGACATATAATAGAGTATAAACATACTAAAACCTATAGTCCTAAAGAAGTTAAACAACAAGGAAGACCCTAGGAAAGATGCTCAATCCTCATTCAGAAGGACAAATATGATAGACATCGGAAGCAGGAAAAGGCAGAACAGGACAGGGGCCTACCACAGAAGACTTCTGAAAGACACTACTGACTGTGGTATCAAAGCAGAGGCTGAGACTCATAGCCTAACTTTGGGCAGAGTACAGGGATTCTTATGAAAGAAGAGAGAGGTAGACCTGGAGAGGAGAGGAGCTCTAAAAGGAGACCCACACAACACCCCCTCAAAAAAGAGCCCTGGGGCCCTGAAGAGAATGATACCATAACCAAAAACGATACATGGAGAGGACCTAAAATCCTGGCTCATATGTAGCCCATAGACTCAGTCTCCAAGTGGGGTCCATAGTTAGGGAACAGGGACTGTCTCTGACATGAACTCAGTGACAGGCTCTCTGATCACCTCCCCACCCTGCAGGGGGCGAGAGGGGGAGGTTGCAGCCTTGCCAAGCCACAGAGGAAGACAGTGTGGCCAGTCCTGATGAGACCTGATAGGCTAGGGACAGATGGAAGGGGAGGAGGACCTTGCCTATCAGTGGTCTAGAGGAGGGGTATAGGGGGAGAAATGAGAGGGAGGGTGGGATTGGGAGAAGATGAGGGAGGGGGCCAATGTCAGGATACAAATTGAATAAATTGTAATAAATGATAAAAATTAAAAATATATATAAAATAAAATAACCCCTCCAAAAAAGAATTACCTTTGATTAATTATGTGGATTAGCTAAAAAATAAAAAATAAAATTATGCATATTGATTGTGCTTTAGAATCTGAGCTTTGAGGGAATTTCTTTTAATTATGTACAAACTTAACTGAACTTGTGAATCATGTATGTATTAAAGTATATTCAAATTGAGACAGAGGCTTATTTAAGTTTATTTTTTAATTTAATTAATTTATTTATTACAATTTATTCACTTTTTTATCCTTGTTGCAGCCCCCTGCCTCATCTCCTCCCAGTCCCACCTACCCTCCTTCTCCCCCTTAAACTCTTTCCCTATTCCCCAGATAGGGGAGGACCTCCTCCCTTTCTATCTAACCCTACCCTATCAGGTCTCATCAAGGCTGGCTATATCATCTTCCTCTGTGGCCTGGCAAGTCTGCACAGCCCAGAGGGAGGTGATCAAAGGGCCAGCCACTGAGTTCATGTCAGAGAGAGCCCCTGATCTCCTTACTAGGGAACTCACTTGGAAACTGAGCTGCCATGGGCTACATCTGTGCAGGGGTTCTAGGCACTCTCCATGCATGGTCTTTGGTTGGAGTATCAGTCCCTTCAGGGCCCCCTTGGGTCCACATATTTTGGCTCTGTTGTTTTCCTTATGGAGTTTCTGTCCCGCCCAGGTCTTCCTATTTCCTTTTTTTCCCATAAGATTCCCTGCCTCTGCCCAAAGTTTGGCTATGAGTCTCAGTATCTCCTTCTATACCCTGCTGGGTAGAGTCTTTCAGAGGCCCCTGTGGAAGTTCCTGTCCTGTTCCTTGTCTTCTCTTACTTCTGATGTCTATCCTGTTTGCCCTTCTGAATAAGGAACAGAAAAATGATCTTTGCTGTTATTCTAGGTACATAAAAAGGAAATGGACAAAAAAAAGTAGAGGCCATCATGGAAAGACAGGAATCCACATTCAAACAGATGAAGGAAATGAATAAAATCATTGAAGACATGAAAAAGGAATTAGAATCAATAAAGACAACACACTTTTTTAAAATAAGAAATTGATCAAGATTTTTTTCCCAAAGTTTACATTTTCTTGTAAATATTATAAACTTGATTCACTGGCTTTATTAAAACTGTCTTATTCTTCAATCTACTTTTGACACACAGAAGTCTCCTCAGTAAAAATTCCAAACCTAGGGAACATGGCCCATGGCCTTTGAGCCTCCCTCTTACATATGAACGGCCGTCTGAGGCTCCTGGCTCCCACAGAACCCCATCGCCACATGATAATAGCATCTGTGTCAAGCTACTTATTTAAGTTTATAATTGACAAAAAATATATAGTTTAACCCCTGTGTGAATATGTCAGACATAGGCCCTTCAATATCCTGTGTGTCTTGTCTTCTCAGAGGCAATTTCCATTCTGCTTTTTATATACTCTTACCAAAAAAAAAAAAAAAAAAGTCACTATTAAACTATATGTGGGACTTAAAATTGTTACGTTATGTACATATATGCTATCTATTTTTAAAACTCTTTATTTTTATCTTTTGTTATCTTCCAGGAATGGTAACTTTCAATACCAGTTCTGAGGTTCACTTAGCTCCTGCCACTTCCTCGCCCTCACTATCTGGAAAGCGAACACTGCTTCTGAGCACTGGACTTAACAATGACACAAGGATGAAAAAGAAAACTCTCTCAAGCCAGGCGGAAAGGGATTTAAATCCCAGTGTGTGTCCCAGTTAGGGGCAAGAGAGCCTATTGCAGAAACAGAGAATAAAGAGAAAATTCTATCCTTGGAAGCCTCACAACGACACAAGTACAGCTTTTCATGTAATAGCTCAAATGGTCCCACTGCAGCCATTAACAATGTAATGAAACAAATCACTTGCTATCTGTCACAATTATGATAGATGGATTCCAACTGGTCTAAGTTGGGAGGAAAAAAATTACATCTCAAAGTGGATCCATTTGAGAAAATAGCAAAGTTTGGGGGGGGGGGAGGAATAACACTTTTTCCCATAAACAATATAGCCAGACATTTGATCTATCTAAACCAATAGATTACTGCCTTGCTATAGCTTTCCCCTGCAATTTTCCCTTTTATTTTATTAGGCCCAGGGAAGAACTACTTGCTGCTTCTGTGAGTGAGAGTCCTGGTTTAGAACAACACAGAAAGTAATAGGGAGGTAAATATCATAAAACAGTGGATAGCGCTCATTTCTGACACTGTACATAAATACTATGGCTTTATATGATTTTAATATTTTTAAATGGAGTTTCTGTATTTCTAACTCCTTTAAAAATCTCAAGAAATATTAATAGTGATAACATTTTTTACTATTTAGATAATAAGAATTTGAAAGTTGTAAATGCAATATATTGAACAAGATATATGTGCAGGTAAACAGCAGAAGTCAATGTTATTTTAAAACAGAAGCTATAGGTTTAAGGATTTCCTCATGAAAGAGGGAAATTGTTTAGAGGATACTGCATGTAAGCAGATTTGTCAGGAGACTACTTCGCTGTCACCTTAGTTTCCGAACACCAGGTGCACATCCTCTACGCACACAAGCGGGTGCTTCACCAATGAGGCTTTACTGAGCCATGTGGCTTGGTAGTCTTTTGATCAAACTTCACTTTGTAAGTGAGGAAACTGAGTTTTCCCAAGTCTCAGAGACTTTTATTGGAGTGATAAACTACTGAACTGAAAGAACTGGAGTAAAATTATAGGACAGTCTTCTTCATAGCCCACCGTGCTAGATGCTGGCCAGTTACTCTGTTGTAACAGTACTTATTCAACAGCATAAAAGTGAAAACAAAATGTTTTCATTTGTGAAGCAATGGACCTTAAGATATTCATTCTCACAAATCGTAATTGGCAATGACATCCTATCGATGAAAGCATTCTTTAAAATGCTTTCTTATATTTAGTTTATTTGTGTGTGTGTGTGTGTGTGTGTGTGTGTGTGTGTGTGTGTGTGTGTGCGTGTATGCACCTGAGCATTTTTGGTGAGTGTGCGCGGGAGCTAGGGCCAGGATGTGAAATCAGAAGATAACTCATGGAGTCGTCTCTCTACTTCAGTCGCTGTGAGCGCTGGTATCGAATGCAGATGTGCTGGCAGGAAGTGCTCCTACCCACTGACCCACCCAACCATCCCTGGCAACTCACGTTTCCAAGATGGCTGCACTAATAATGAAGAATTAAATTAAGTAAGTGCTATCATGGAAATGGGAAAAATTAAAACAAAACAGATGGTGGAAATGTATTCTACATGCTCAGCTGGAGAAACTGTGCCCTCCACACACTGAATACAGCCACCCTGGGCTGACTTCCCTGGCTGCACTTCGGCATACAGGAGTTGAAAATATGCCGAGGATCAGAGGCAGACTCTTCTGAGAGGCCCACGTGAATATTCCCTCATTGACTGGTCCTAAATACAGGCTACTACAACTTTAGAGGGTGTAGCTGCTGATTCTAAGGGGTATATGCCCAAATTTCCAGGCCGACTCATACTGTCCACTGTTTACATCTCATTTAGTTTAAACAGTCAGGATTCTGAGGAAGGTAGAAAATTTAAGATCATGTGGCAATTGAAGCAGAAAGAGCAAGGAAAATTAAACAAACAGGTGGAATGCTAATAAATATAAACTCTGTTTGTGATCAGTGAAAACCTAGGGACTGAATGTAACAGAGGGTGTTTCTTGGAGATTTGGGCTAAGGAGATTACTGTAAAATAATACTTGGCTGGACTGGGAAAGATGCGAAACCCAAAGCGCTGGAGGATACAAGGGATACACTTTCCTCTGTGGTCTCCAAAACTGAAAACTTCCCACTCTATAATAACTATTAATAAATAGCATAAGACACGATTTCAGAGAACAAACTAAGGAGAGATTTAGCTATGAATAAGGATTTTATTCTTGAAATAACTAATACTTACCAAATGTATGTACCTAAAAAGGGTTTTCTTGAATTGCTCAATTTATATAAGATTCATATTCATTATTATACTAGATTTTAAAAGAACATAATGATATAATAATGATTAGGATAGAAAATGTGATTCAAGAAAATACAGGAAGCAAATGACTCCACTTGAGTAATACTCTATCAGTTTAGAAATAATTTCAATGATTATTAACCATCTTGAATTTTTGTAAACTTGTATATATTACCAAGAAATTTGATAAAAAAAATCATAGAAACGGAAAAAAAAATGGCTAAATGTTAAACTGAATGCCAAAGCTACATAGCTCACTCTCTGGTGAAGTAATGCCTTAGGAACAGGTTAAAAATGTTGTGTGCAGGGCAGGAAAGAACTTTAATAAAAATAACAGTGTTTCCCTGGAGAATTTCAGTGGTTTGAGTACAAAAATTATGACACAAAGATTAAAATGAGCAGAGTTGGAGAGATGGTTCAGTAGTTAAGAGCACTGTCTGCTCTTCCAAAGGACCCAAGTTAAATTCCCAGCACCCACAACTGTCTGTAACTCCAAGATCTGACATCCACAGATATACGTGTAAGCAAAACACCAATGTACATAAATCAAATAAATTATTAAAGTGAGTTTCTACACCCCACATTGGCATTGAAGAGGGATTTGGTTGGATTTAAAACTGTTTTTCTAGTTTCCACTATTTGCCTGAAAATTTCATAATTCCCTTGTTTTTTTTATTGCTGAGTAGTATTCCATTGTGTAAATGTACCATAATTACTGTATCCATTCCTCCATTGAGGGGCTTCTGGGTTGCTTCCAGATCCTGGCTATTATGAATAAAGCTGCTACAAACATTGTTGAACAAATGTCCTTGTTGTATCCTTGAGCAGATTTTGTATATATGCCTAGTAGTGGTAGAGCTGAGTGAAATGACCCAGAAGCAGAAAGAGACACATGGTATATACTCACTTATGAGTAGCTATTAGCCTTATAATATAATAAACATGCTAAAATTTAGACTCTAAAGAAGGTAAACAAGAAGATGGACCCTAGGGAAGTTGCTCAATCCTCACTCAGAAAGCAAATGGGATAGACATCTGAAGCTGGAGGAAAAAATGAACAGGACAGGAGCCTACCACAGAGGGCCTCTCAAAGACTACCCAGCAGTGTATCAAAGCAGATGCTGAGACTCATAGACAAAATTTGGGAAGAGAGGAGGAAATCTTATCAAAGAAGGGGGAGATAGAAAGACCTGGAGGGGTATAGCTGGATCTTGAAGAAGTGCTATTCCTAATTGTCTGAGAAAGCACCAGATTGATTTCCAAAGTGATTGTACAAGTTCACATTCCCACCAGCAATGGAGGAGGGTTCCCCTTTGTCCACAACCTCTCCAGCATGTGTTGTCACTTGAGTTTTTCATCTTGGCCATTCTGATGGGTGTAAGGTGAAATCTCAGGGTGATTTTGATTTGTATTTCCCTGATGACTAAGGACATTGACATTTCTTTAAGTGTTTCTCTGCCATTCTATATTCCTCTACAAAAAATTCTCTGTTTAGCTCTGTACCCCATTTTTAATTGGATTGCTTGTTTTGTGGCTTTTTACCTTCTTGATTTCTTTATATATTCTGGATATCAGCCCTCTGTCACATATAAGGTTGGTGAAGATCCTCTCCCAGTCTGTAGGCTGTTGTTTTGTTCTGACAGTGTCCTTTGCTTTACACACATGGTATCTACTCACTTATAAGTGGATACTAGACATAAAATATAGAATAAGCATACCAAAATCTGTAGACCTAAAGAAGGTAAGCAAGAAGGAGGACCCTGTGTAAGCTGATCAATCTTCATTCAGAAAGGCAAATGGAACAGACATTGGAAGAGGGAGAAAACAAGAAACAGGACAGGAGTCTACCACAGAAGGCCTCTGAACGACTCAACCCAGCAATGTATAAAAACAGATGGTGAGGCTCATAAGCAAACTTTGGGCAGAGTACAGGGAATCTTATGAGAAAAGGAGGAGATAGAAAGACCTGGGAAGGACAGGAGCTCCACAAGGAGAGCAACAGAACCAAGAAAATCTGGGCACAAGGGTCTTTTCTAAGACTGATATTCCAAACAAGGACCATGCATGGAGATAACCTAGAACCCCTGCTCAGATGTCATAGTAATGGGAACAGGGACTGTCTCTGACATGAACTCAGTGCCTAGCTCCTTGATCACCTACTCCTGAGGGGGAAGGAGCCTTACCAGGCCACAGAGGAAGACAATGCATCCAGTCCTGATGAGACCTGATGGGCTAGGGAGGAGGACCTCCCTGATCAATGGACTGAAAGAAGGACATGGGAGGAGATGAGGGAGGGAAGGTAGAATTGGGAGGGAATGAAGGAGGGGGCCAAAGCTGGGATGCAAAGTGAATAAATTATAATGATCAAAATATATAAAATTCTTTTTTTAAAAAAGAGATCCACAAAAAATGTTTTTCTTGTTGGATACAAAATAAGCAAGAAAAAGATAATTCTTTTCTTTGAGAGACTATGGTCCTGTAAGAAGTTTCTGGATTTTCCCTGCCTATTTTCATCATTCTCTCATTTCTCTTTCTTGCACATTTTGTTTTCTGATTTGAACTAAACTGACAAGGCTGGTAAGGATTTATCAAGTTGAACAGAAATTAAATAGTCTACAGCCACTTAATCCAGCAGAAACAAAGCTAAAAATATGTCATGCTTTTCAAAGAATACAAGATTAAGAAGTTGTTTATTTGATTCAAAAACTAAAATCTGAAAGCCAGGTCAAATACTTCTCAGTAACTCAGTTCAAGTTGCCACATATAGGATTAATGAAATTCAAAATCAAGATTGTCATTCGTAGTTAGGATAAATCATTAATATGTCTCAAATTTCAAAAATCCTTAAGTTGACATGGCAGGCTCTCTTTGTATGTCCTTAGTTTTTCTTTATGATCACTTTAGATACAGGGCATTTTTCACCTTGGTTTGTTTGTACTTGGTCTATGCCCATTATCCTGTAAGCTTTTTGAGAGCATGGACCATGTCTTACATTAGCCTATCCTGGGAAATAGTTGGCTCAATAATTGTTTGTTGAAATTAAATGAATCAAATTAAAATGGTAGTACAGGTTTAAAATATTAAATAATCCCCCTGTTTGCTCCATTTTACCCATAGGACTTAATTACGGTTCTCCTGCAGCCTTGTTCTCAGAATAGTCCACCGATCCGACAGCAGCAGCACCTAGGAGCTTGTTAGAGACTCAGTTTTCAGACCTCTGTCCAGATCTGCAGAATCCAATCTGCATACCCCTGGTGATTTAATCTACAAGTTTGATTTGGTGAAAGTACATTTATTGTGTGTCTACTGTGTGCAAACAATGGTGGAAAACACAATGGATGCTCTGGAAGAAACAATGTTCAACATCTATAATTGTAAAAACTTGTCTTTCCTGTAAGATAAAGGGAAAAATCTTCATAATGAATGATTTAATTAGAATATAATAATATACTGTTGGTGAATTATAGGAGTTTTAAGAGCCATATCTAAGCAGAGGAATAAATGAATGTTTTCTTGCAAAATTACTGTTTGAAATACCTGAAAATAACAGAAAGAAATAACAGGAAAAAAGACACTGTGATGGAGGAAGAACTTCTGAGAGAGGGGAAACGCTGTGTGAAGAGAAAGATTCTACCCAGCACAGTATTAAAGCAGATGATGAGACTCATAGCCAAACTTTGTGCAGAATGCAGGGAATCTTGTTAAAAAGTGGTGAGATAGAAAGACCTTGATGGGACAGGAGCTCCTCAAGCAACGGTTCCCTTTTTTCTTATAAAACATATTAGCCTCACAACCACATAGCCCTGGCGTCTAGCAAAAATAAAGTATTATGGTTTTTAATACTGATGTTCAGTTGGAAAACTATTCTCTTATTCTTATGTGGCTAGTTGGTCCAACTAAGACTAGATCTACTTTTAAGGTAGTTCATGCCTGTTTCCCTGTTACCTGTCTCTCTATATATACTTCTATAACCATCATCTGTATATCTATCTACATAAGCCTGTCATCTACCTAAAATTTGTCTCTATCACCTATATATCAGTTATCTATCATCTAGCCATTTGTCATCTATCTATGATCTATTTAGTCATCTATCATACATATCTATCTACCTATAATCTATCATTTATCTGTATTCTATATATTTATATCTATCATTTATATCTATCATCTATCAATCTATCACATCTATCTATCAACTGTCTATGTATATACTCATTGAGTTAGGAAATATCTAATATTTTTAATGTTGGAATAGGCTGACAATGGTGTACCTGGGAAATAACTAAAAATTTTGTCTAGGCAGTTTTGTATATCATTTGTAATTCAAACTTTGGGCCTTTACTAAACATAGAGATATAAAATTAACATATACATCTTGAATAAATCAGGGTGTTTGGATGAGCATCCCTAGAATGAAAGATGTACCTTCTGCATCTGTAGATATTGCTATGAATATCCTACTATTGAAATGAAGAATATTTCTCCACAACCATGTTTCAAGTTCTTTTGAGAGTCCACATTGCTGCTTTGGTGGAGTAACTTATGAAAAACATCTGTCTTCCAGAGTCTAAAGTGGGCATTTTAAAAGTTTTTTTTTAAGTGTTTCTTGTCCTCAAGGCAACAACAGACATTCAGAGCTCAGTTAAGAGACACAGTGAGTGGACATTCCTTAGCTTTTGCCTATCATGGTTCAAA
Source organism: Psammomys obesus (assembly GCF_907164565.1). Lineage (NCBI taxonomy): Eukaryota > Metazoa > Chordata > Mammalia > Rodentia > Muridae > Psammomys > Psammomys obesus. Next base: position 50,936,521 of record NW_026587216.1, on the reverse strand, counting down.
CAATACAAATATTTGTCCAGAACCAAGTGGGAATTATTTTAAACAGTTTTCTTCCAATTTTGAAGTTCCTGGTTAAAAATGTGATAATTACAAATGCAAAAATACATTCTCATACTTTCTGGAAGAACGCACTACGTGATTTATTCTGAGGTAATTAACTTGAGAAGGAATGTGGGGGAAGTACCCGGTCAAACAAGAAATCAGGAACTCTGAAGCCATGTGCTTCTCACAGCTTTCTCTGAGAGAGAGGGATGGTTGGGAGAGATATAGGGAAATGTAGTCTGATTTCCTCAGTCTGTGGAATCTGGCTGCTTAGACTAAGCAGCATCTAAAAGAGGCAGACCTGCATGCTAAAAACCAACAACAGTAAATACAATGCAACCCTGCGATAGCTATATATCAAAGGTTATATTGTCCAAACTCTCAGTCACATATTTCTCCTGTATCATTGGGATACGGTATGGTAAGGGGGGATTCTTCCTGGAACCCCGCAACTGTAATATAGCAACACAGTAGCTATTAAATGGGTGTATCTTTCAAGGATCACATAAATATCACTCAGTCTTTGCCTACAATCTTTTTGTTTGTCGCTTTTGAATTTTTTTTTTTGAAACAGTCTCATTATATAACCATGGCTGGCCTGTAGCTCCCCAGGTAGACTAGAGTGGCCTTAAAACCACAGATATCTTCTTACTTCTGCCTTCCAAGTGTTGTGATTAAAAATGTATGCCACCATACCCAGACTTTGTCTACAATTTTTGTTTTATCTTTCTATTTCTATGATTCTAAACACATGGAATACCTGATTCTTATTTTCATGATTTCTCCTGATTGGATCTATATGTCAATGATTCTTAAATAAATTGAATGTATGTATTAGATCATATGCATGCCTCTTGCTTACAGAGACCAGCAGAAGCCATTGGATCCCTTAGGACTAGAGTTTTAGATAGCTGTGAGCTGCCATGTGGGTGCGGGAATCAAACCCTTAGGCACTGCTTGCATGGAGTGTACAGACCTACATGAAAGCAAACCACTCACACATAAAATAAGAACACAAAAAGATGCAGCCAAAGAGTAGGCAGAGCTTAATCAGCCTTGTGGAAGAGTTGGGGAGAATAGAGGATAGTGGAGGGAAAAGAACATCCCAAGGAGACCAACAGAGTCAACTAACCGAGGATCATGGGGGCTCAAAGTGACTGAGCAACCAACCAACGAGCATGCGTGTGCTGAACCCAGGCCCTTACACGTATGCAGCTGACAGACAGCTTGATTTTCATGTGGATACTAGGAAGTGGAGCAGGGGCTGTCTCTGACATGACTGTTACCTACTTTGGATCCCTTTCCTCTAGCTGGGCTGCCTTGTTGGGTCTCACTAGAAGAGAATGTACTTAGTCATGCAGGGCAGGTTGGTGGGGGTTGTCCCTTTTTCTGAGGAGATGGTCACAGGGGGAAAGGGTAGAAGAGAGAGAAGGGAGAGGGCTGCGTTGGAGATGTAAAGAGAATAAACAAACAAACAAATAAATAAATAAAGAGAATTTTTAATATTTTAAAACAAAAAGATTGGCCAAAAGTCCAATCTTTTTTTTTTCTTTTTTTTTTTTTTATCATTTATTTCAATTTATTTGTATCCCAGCTGTGGCCCCTTCCCTAGTCTCCTCCCAATCCCACCCTCCTGCCCACATCTCCTCCCATGCCCCTCTCCAAGTACACTGATGGGGAGGTCCTCCTCCCCTTCCCTCTGATCCTAGTCTATCAGGTCTCATCAGGACTAGCTGCATCTGTGGCCTGGTAAGGCTGCTCCCCTCTCAGGAGGAGGTGGTCCAAGAGGCAGCCACTGAGTTCATGTCAGAGATAGTCCCTGTTCCTCTTACTAGGGAACCCACTTGGATACTGAGCTACCACGGGCTGCATCTGTGCAGGGGTTCTAGGTTATATCCATGAATGGTCCTTGGTTGAAGTATCAGTCCATTTCTTAATCCAGAACTTTTAGCCAATCTCTTTCTTACCTTCTACCTCACACTTTGGTTTGCCATTAACCTTTCAATGTATTGTTTATATGTGAAAAAACCTGAGAAAATTGGCTGTAGGGAAAATATAATCTCATTTACCTTTGTTCAAGTTGTAACAGAACAGGAAGGTTTTACCTGTTTTCTGGAAATATTCCCAGTAAGGATTTTTGCCTTCTCAAATGGCCATAATTCTAGACTTCATAATTATGACTAATAAAGTTGCTATTTTCAACATCCATGAATGTTATGTTTCTCTAAAACCTTAAGTCAGACTCTGTTTTATCTTTGATACAGATTTAGATACCAACCACATTTCTATAATCTACAATTGTATGGTTCAGCCAGAGTAATTTTCACGCTAGTGAATGTCAGCTGGTCTCCGTCTGACTGTGCCTCTTCTGACTGTCCCTAATATAGCAAAGCATTCCCTAGCGAGCATAATTCAGATCATGCTTATTGCTCTTACAAAATGGTAGTGAAGCGCCTTGTTTTCTGACTATGAAAGCGAAAGCCTTGACTGTGGGGAAGTAAGATGCCCACCTTCAGGTGGGCATGTGGTCTGGGTACCTGTCTGTCTCGGAGGGATGGAAGCAGAGCTTACACTGCAAATGTAGGATGCAGGGTGTGCACCTGAGAGGATGTGTCTGGAGGAGGAACTGCCGAGTCACAGACACACTGAAGCCAGAGGCTTTACCCAGGAACCCACTGAGTCCGGCTGTGAAACAAGATGTCTTCCTGGTTTTCCCCATTTTTGTGTTTAGATGTTAAACAGTGGGCTTTCCTGAAACAAAGGGGATATATGTTTGGAAATCCATAAGGAAACATTCATTTGAGGTTCCATTATTAATCACTGACAACCAGATAAGTGAGAATTCACTGTATAGAAGAAAACTGCAGATATAATTAGGCTCTGCATTCAGAGGTAAGAAAATTCCAGTTTTCTAACATTGGAGAGGGACAAGTTGAGGATGTGAGGATTAGGGCAGTAATCTGCCATTCATAGCTGTTCTTTGAAAGAGCAGAAGCAAATAAAGGCTTTGATCAGTGCCAGAGCTGAAGAGCAGAACTGCAGCCCTCCACACCCTTTGATTTGGGAAGAGTCGCCCTTCACAGCAGGGTTCAAAGCCCAGATCTTTACTTTTAGAACCTGTTTCTTGCTGTGAGCATGAGCCCTCTGCCACTTTGCTTCCAAAAGGATTTACTTATACTTAGTGATGAGTAAGTCTTTTTCCCCTCCCCTCCTCTTTCTCCTCTCTCCTCTTCTCCTTTTTCTTTCTTTACTTATTTTTTTTATCATTTACTCTCTCTAACCTCATCACCTGGGCAAAATCTAAAATATTTAGTTATCTACTACATTTGTACTGGCAAATTATGTTACTGTTTCCCAGAATTATTAGTTTATCATCTTAATCTTCTACATTCCTATACTTCTGATCTATTACACACAGACACACACACACACACACACACACACACACACACAGAGAGAGAGAGAGAGAGAGAGAGAGAGAGAGAGAAATTAGAAGCTTATGTAGGCTTTGTCCTTGTCCTCTGTTTTATCTATATAATTTGTGGCTAGTGAGATGAAGATTGCCAAAGTCAGGAATCCAGTCTCTTAACTGCTCTCATGTCTAAAGCACCCTGTGAAGAGGAAGTGATAAGTTTCTTGACCTAACTCTGGAAAACAGTGCTGTTAGCCATCGATTGCACCAGCAGGTTTTCTCAGCCGTCGCTTGGTGCACCTGGGCACGTCTGGCCGCTCTGCACACGTGGGCACACACTGCTGCTTTCCTACTCACACACAGACGCACTCTAAACTCCCAGACAACACGGCCTCCAGTAATCTGCTGTGGAGATTGGAACTGTGCCGCGTATTCTACAGCCAGTGCCAGAAATCACACACCCACACTTCTCTATGCACTCCCCTAACATTATGATGAAGCTGCTTAATTGCCCAACAAAACCACATAATTTAAAGTATTCTCCTCTTGCTATTAAAGTTCTTACTCTGGCGATGGAGCTTTTGAAACAAAATTTCAGTGGCTTACAAAAACAATTTCATCAAGGTCCCCAGGAACTTGTATAAAAGCCAACATTTAAATGTGAAACATGATTTCATTTTAATAAGGCTAATATGCAAAATACTTTGAACACGTTTGATACCTAGGAATCTAGCTTAGGGATGGAACACACACTTAATATGGAGAAATGCCTACAGTTTGAAAGCTTAACGGAATACCACAAGGGTAGGACAGTATGTTTCCATGGTGTTTGACAGCACTAACAAAATCTGCACATCAGAAATAGTGGAAATAGAATATGCTCTATATTAACCTCCAAAATAAATTATTTATACAGATGTGATTATATATATGTGTGTGTGTATATACACACACACGCATCTGTATATTATATATAAAAATATACCAGACATACATAACCTTTTATGACACATATATAATATGCTGATATTAAAACATACTGGAGAATCATTTTCTTTCTATTTTAACTATAAATTAGATATAAATATATAACACATAATTTTATAAAAATAATCCTCTGATTAAAAATTTTGGAACATTTTTACTGGGAAAATAAGATGTCCCCACCTACTGTTTCTCTTCCCTCTGTAAGCCTTCTCTCCTCTGGTACCTTCTCCCCAATCTGATCTACACCATCATTTCTCTCCACTCTCAGTTTCCAGCCCTGCCCCCTCCCTTCCCCCACTTCCACTGTCTATTCTTTTTGCACTTTTTAAATTTTTTAATTTTATTAATTACACTTTATTCACTTTGTATCCCCCATAAGCCCCTCCCTCCTCCCCTCCCGATCCTACCCTCCCTCCTCCTTCTTCAAGCATGCCCCTCTCCTCCCCAAGTCCACTGATAGGGGAGGTCCTCCTCTCCTTCCTTCTGATCTTAGTCTATCAGATCACATCAGGAGTGGCTGCATTGTCCTCTTCTGTGGCCTGGTAGGACTGCTCCCCCCTCAGGGGGAGGTGATCAAAGAGCAGGCCAATCAGTTTATGTCAGAGACAGTCCCTCTTCCCATCACTATGTAACCCACTTGGACACTAAACTGCCATGGGCTACATCTGTGCAGGGGTTCTAGGTTATCTCCATGCCTGGAACTTGTTTGGGGTATGAGTCTCAGGGAAGGCCCCTGTGTGCACATTTTCTGGTTCTGTTGCTCTCCTTGTGGGGCTTTTGTTGCACTTTTAAGTGACATTTAGGGATTCTTCCTTGGGTCCTCCTTGTTACTTATCTTCTTTGGCTCTATGAATTGTAGTATGGTCATCCTGTATTCTATGGCTAATGTCCACTTTTAATTGAGTGTGTACCATGTGTGCCTTTCTTGGTCTGAATACCTCATGCACAATGATTTTTTTCTAGTTCCAATGCAAATTGCATCATTTCCTTGTTTTTAATACTAAGTACTATCCCATTGTGTAAGTGTAGCACAATTCCTTTATCCATTAATCAGTTGAGGAACATCTGGGTAGTTTCCAGTTTCTGGCTATTATGAATAAAGCTGCTTTGAACATAGTTGAGCAAATGTCCTTGTTCTATGATGGAGCATCTTTTGGGCATATGCCCAAGAGTGGTAAAGCTAGGTCTTCAGGTAGGCCTATTCCCAAATTTCCAAGAAAGTGCCAGATTGATTTCCACAGTGGTTGTACAAGTTTGCACTCCCACCAGCAATGGAGGAGTGTTCCCCTTGCCAGCACACCCTTGCCAGCACTTGAGTTTTTGATCCTAGCCATTCTGATGGATATAAGATAAAATCTCAGATTCGTTTTAATTTGAATTTTCTTGATGTATAAGTATGGTGAACATTTCTTTAAGTCCTTCTCAGCCATTCAATATCCCTCTGTTAAGATTTCTCTGTTTAGGATCCAAGCAGATGCTAGACTCACAGCCAAACTTTGAACAGAGCACATGGAGTCTTATGTAAGAAGATGGGGTGGGGTAGAAGGACAGAGTGGACAGTACCTGCACAAGGAGACCAAAAAAGCTTAAAAAATCTGAGCCCAGGGGATCCTTCAGAGAATGATACACCAACCAAGGACCATACATGGAGAGGACCTAGATGCCCCTGCTCAGGTGTAGCCGACTGGCAGCTTAGTCTCCATGTGGATTCCTGAGTAAGGGGAGCAGGGGCTGCGTTTATCATGAACGCCTTTGCCTATTCTTTGATCACTTAACCATGTTAATTCTCCCTTGCCAGTCCACAGAGGAAGAGGATCCAGGAAGTCCTGGTGAGACTTGTGAAAAAATTAAAATTAAAGAATTCTCTGTTTAGGTCTGTACCCCATTTTTTAAATTAGATTATTTGGTTTTGTTGATATTGAATTTCTTAACTTCTTTATATATTCTCGATGTTAGCCCTGGGTCATATATAGGGTTGGTGAAGATCCTTTTCCTGTCTGTAGGTAGTCGTTTTGTTCTGACAACTGTGTCCTTTGCTTTACAGAAACTATTCAGTTTCATGCTGACCCATTAATTGTTGATCTTAGTGCCTGAGCTGTTGATGTTCTGTTCAGGAAGTTGTCTCCTGTGCCAATGAGTCCAAGACTCTTCCCCACCTTTTCTTCTAACAGGTTTAGTGTGTCTGGTTTTATGTTGAGGTCTTTAATTCACTTGAACTTTTAGTTGTGTGCAGAGTGATAAATAGGGACCTATTTGCATTTTCCTACATGTGGACATCCAGTTAGACCAGTACCATTGTTGAAGATGCTTTCTTTCTTTATCGTATGGTTTTGGCCTCTTTGTCAAAAACCAAGTGTCCATAGGTGTTTGGGTTTATTTCTAGGTCTTTGTTATGATTCCATTGATTGACCTGTCTGTTTTATTTCAATAGAATGCAGTTCTTACTATTATTGCTCTGCAGTACAACTTGAAATCAGGTGCTGTCTCCAGAAGATATTTTATTGTACAGTATTTTTTTCTTCTATGCTGGCTTTTTTTTATTTTTCTACATGAAGTTGAGAATTGTTTTTTTTTGTTTGTTTGTTTGGTTGGTTTTTTTTTTCAAGTGCAATTGTCTGGGAAGACTTGTGTTGGAATTTTGACAGAAATTGCATTGAATCTGTAGATTGCTTTCGGTAAAATGGCCATTTTTTACTATGTTAATCCTACTGATTTATGAGCATTGCAGAGGCTTCTTTTTATTTTTTATATTAATTACAGTTTATTCACTTTGTATCCCAGCTGTAGCCCCCTCCATCATTCCCTCCTAATTCCACCCTTACTTCCTCATTGCCTCTGAAACCCCTCTCCAAGTCTGCTGACAGGGGAGGTCCTCCTCCCCTTCCATATGACCCTAGCTTATAAGGTCTTATCAGAACTGGCTGCATTGTCCTCCTCTGTGGCCTGGCAAACCTGCTCCCCCTTCAGTGGGGAGGTGGTCAAAGAGCCAGCTACTGAGTTCATGTCAGAAATAGTTCCTGTTCCACTTACTAGGGAACCCACTTGAATACTGAGCTGCCATGGGCTATATCTGAGCAGGGGTTCTAAGTTATATTTATAAATGATCCTTGGTTGAAGTATCAGTCTCAGGAAAGCCCCCTGTGCTCAGATATTTTGGTACTGTTGCTCTCCTTGTGTAGCTCCTGTCCTCTCCAGGTCTTACTATCTTCCCCTTCTTTCATAAGATTCCCTGCACTCAGGCAGAGGCTTCTTAATTGATGCTTGTTTTGAGGTCTTTGCTTTGCCTCTGTTTTTTGTATGTTGGTATTTGTATTTCATTGTTTCTGCTACAATAATTTGTTAATATTAAAAAAAATAATCCATGTTTGACCTGATGGATTGTGCAGACTATACCCTCAACATAGCTATGATAATTTATGGGTCTTCTTCACAGACAGGAGTCATGGGAATGCTGAAGGACCATATCTTTTTTTTTTTTTTTTTTTTTTTTTTAGTTTTTGGATTTTCATGACATGGTTTCTGTGTGTAGCTTTGACTGTCCTAGACTCGTCCTGTAGACCAGGCTGGCCTCAAACTCACAGAGATCACCTGCCTCTGTCTCCTTGAGTGCTGGTATTAAAGGCATGTACCACCATGTCCAGCTAATAAACCTTTTTAGCTGTCAGACTCTTGTCTCAGGTTAGGATACTGAGGGAGAAGCCAACATCGTTCAAAATATCTCACTCCATTTAATATGTCATAGACTATGTTACATATCACTCATTTACCAACATTTAATTTTTAGAGAAACAATTTGTCCTGAAAAACACATGCATCCCTGCATATGTTCTCCATTCGTGTGGCTTCTCAAAGCCTTGAGTTTGTTCTCAAAGCCTTGAGTTTGTCAAGCCATTGCCGTCAATCACACCCAACTCTCCACAAAAAGTGGAGGCTATTTCCCTCACCTTCACTATCCATGCAGGTAACATCATTCTTACTTCACTTGTCCATGAGACTTTTACAGACTTAGATAACTGTGTCCAAGGTAAAATACCAAGTGACTTTCATGTGTGAATGGCATAAGCTAATGGGTACAAAGGTTCTGGTAGTGGGAGGAAGAAAAACCCTAACCAATGGATTGGCGTGAGAAAGTGTGATGGTCACATTTGATTTAAGCTCTCTTTCTGAATGATACCTTTCCTCATTATTTCAAAAATATTGGCTTGCAGCATCAGATAGAACTCTCCTTACTCTGTGTTTCGCCTTCTGTCTTATTTCTTCCACGTTTTAGGATTTCAGGTTTGTCCTGCTTCCACTTTCTGAATTCAAGTCAGTTGTTCTTGTATCTAAAGTTTGTGAGGTTTTTGTTGTTGTTTTTATATGCTGTAGGCAAGACTGGCATTGTTGTCTCCTGGTCGCTTATGACTCAGAGTGAAATGACTCCAGGATTAACCCCTAAGAATAGTAACTGCCAGAAGCTGTGTGTCCTGGTCTGGGATGGCAGCCAGGGGCGCCCCTCTGATCCCCATCCCGAAAGGCAAAGAGGATGGACACCAGAAGAAAAAGAAAACAGGAAACAAGTTAGGAGCCTCCCACAGAGGCCTCTGAAAGGCTCTGCCCTGCAAACTATCAAAGCAGATGTTGAGACTTATGGCCAAACATTGGGCAGAGTGCAGGGAATCTTATGAAAGAAGTGGGAAATAATAGTAAGATCTGGAGAGGAAAGGAGGTCCACAAGGAGAGCAACAGAATCAAAAAATTTGAGCACAGGGGTCTTTCCTGAGACTCATACTCCAACCAAGTAGCATGCATGGAGATAACCTAGAACCCCTGCACAGATGTAGCCCATGGCAGCTCAGTGTCCAAGTGGGTTCCATAGTAATGAGAACAGGGACTGCTTCTGATATGAAATGATTGGTCTGCTCTTTGATCACCTCCCCCTGAGGGGGGAGCAGCCTTACCAGGCCACAGAGGAAGACAATGTAGCCACTCCTGATGAGACCTAACAGACTAGGATCAGAAGGAAGAAAAAGAAACCCTTCCCTACCAGTGGACTTGGGGAGGGGCGTGTTTGGAGAAGGGGGAGGAAGGGAGGGTTTGGGAGGGGAGGAGGAAGGGAACTAGAAGGGGGATGCAATGTAAATAAAGTATAATTAAAAATTAAATTAAATTTAAAAAACATACTATTCAGTTTTAAAATAAGATACTTGCCTAAAACTATGCAAACAATATTGTGTTAAAATATACATGAAAATATGCTGAAAAAAAACATTCTATATATCATTTGACCCCAAATACAATAAAATCTTGTTAATTAAAAAAAAAAAAAGAATAGTAACTGCCAGAGTAACTGCACGGTATTCAAGCAAAGACTTGCCCTTCCTGCCACAGGTAAGGATAGGAAGGATAAAGTTAATTAACAGAGTTAGACATCTGGCTTACCCGTTTCTGACAAGAAACACTTAGACCTTTCCAGAGTTGCCTATCACCTTTAGTATGTAAGTGGGCTGGGGTCCACTCCATCTGGTCTTAAGTAGCTTCAGGTACCTAACTGATGTGAGATGGCTACAGAATTGTTGACTTTTCCAAAAAATTTCTTCAGGAAGCACTCTGGTTAATTGGTAATCAACTCTTTAAATATAATATTTTACTCATATCCCTGTCTAAAATTTTAAAAAGTCTCTCAAGAATTTGTCTGTTTCTTCCAGAATATGGCCCAGGGGTGGAAACTGCTTCTTAGAGAGGTTTTTGGAGATGCCTGTCTTCCTCCCTAAGGTAAACGTTAGAGTTTGCTCTAAAGGCGAACCTGATCATTCTTTCTCCCTCCACATCATTCTCGTCTGGAAGTCTTCACTGTGAGCTGTGAGGATGGCTGCTTTTCCAGTTGTCACTGAATAATGGCAACGAATTTTAAGCCATGAATTCTGTTAGTGTCCAGAGATTACCATGACTCCTATTCATCCTCTAATAGTTTTACACGATGAGCTGAATATTCCCAGTGCTCCTATCTTTAGCTTTCAGGTTGTGAATATAGTGGCATCAATCATAAAAGACATTCTTTGGATAGTCTGCTAATTTTATTCCCATCTCTTGCATTAAAACTCAACTCTGACTTAAAATGAGGTTTAAAGGCAGATTTTTCTTTGTGTCTTTATGTTTATTCTGATATCCATTACTAGGATATGTTGCCAAATTAGAATATGTCTTCAAGTTTTCTTCTCAGTTCAGCTACATGGTAAGTTAGGCTTTGACAGCTGATTCCCTTATCATTAACACCAGGATTTAGGTCAGTTAGTGCTACAGTTTCTTCTACATCCTGAGACACTTACTATAAAAATGATTGGCTTCATCCTAATTGGCCTGGTCTAGATGATATTTTATTACAGATATTCTTTCCTCCTGCCTATCTCCAGGATACATAAAGCCAAAGCCAAAGCCACATTAGCTCCTCTGAACTCAGGTAGAAAAGTTTTCATGAGCATTATAGAACAATGTTAAATCTCTGATTGCCACTGATAGGTCTCTGCAAAAGCATAATTATCCCTCATAATAGGTCTATAAGTCAAGGTACTTTACTTAAACAGAGCATTTGGAAATCTGTGTATTTTTAAGTAAAATATATGTGTATGTGTATATATGTTATATGTATAATATATAATATTACACATAAATTGTATATATATAATTAGCTGATGGCATGCATTATATTTCATGTCTGTGAAACTGCAAACTGTCTTCTTCGCGCTGATGAACCAGTATTCGTGGCTGCATACCCACTGGACATAGTCTGGCCAGGCTGGAAATCATGTTACCTTTCACATGCGGTGCGCACAGCGACTGAGAAAAATGTTACCTCTTCAACCTTTTTTTATTTTAAATTTCAGAATCGTATTTCATGTTTCATATTTGGGCAAATGTTGGCTAAGAAGTAAAGGTTTCACAAAGGGTTTTTAGCCATATGTGTTAGAATAGAAGGTGTGTGTGCAGAAGGCAGAGGACCTCCCAACAGTATTATAAGTGCTAACTATGGTATTAGAATACATAACACTTTTATTTGAAGTCATGATCCCATTTGAGTCAACTCCATAGGTGAGGCTCGGAACAAAACAGAATCCATCATTTTCTTTTCTGTTCAGACATATGCTCAACAACTATTTAAAGTGAATCACATTGGAAACAAATATCAATACTCCTTGAAGCATTGAAAGGAGATGTAGCTAAGTAAAGCTTGTAGATAGGATAGTTGAAAATATATTATTTAATATTTGCTTTACTATACTTTATTACACACGACATACCTTTTTTTAAGGATACTCACGGGTTGCCACTGTCCAGTAAACAAGCTCTAGGTAGCTCATTTATTTTTAGAATAGCTAGGGTTTGTAAATATGTTTGAATGTCCTTCAGGGAAAAGGGAACGACTTTTCTAGATGTGATTAATGTTTCAGAGTAGTTAATCGAGATCTAATAAAATGGGAGATTTTCCTGAGGGAGCCAAGTGTAATCAGGACCCTTGGTGGAAAGAGAGTCGCTCCCCTGCTGGTCTGAAGAAGCAATCAGCCATGTTGGGAACTCTACGAAGAGAAGTGGCCCGCAAGATGGCCTCATTCCTTCAGACACAGAAAGCAAGAGAGAGAAAACAGGACTAGCAATTCGACTGTTACCAACAGTCCCAATGCTACTAAAAGAAGATACTGAATTCCAAGTAAGAATAGCCAATGCCTGGCCTAAGGAGTCATGCCTAAGCTGCATCTATGAGTTACATTGTGAGACTATGAAGGTGTGCTATTTTAAGCAGCTGCATTATTGAAAATGTATTATGATCAATATAACAATAACAGAGCACACCTTGTTTTCAGTTGTATGCATACATTTCTCCAGGGCCTCACTAGACCCATGAGAACGATAGTTAGAATTTTACAGCATAGATGGGAGAATTGAGAGCTTAGTACACTGGTGTGGATTTGAATTATTTGACTCTTGTTTCTTTCTGATCAATCCTAAGTTCATAGCGGTTCTGAATTACCTCCAATATTTCTAACTGCTCCTTCATGTTAAATATGAATCTTCCAAGGCTTCCCAAATTTACCAGCATATACCTCTCCCTTTTCTGCTCGTAACAGAATGTAGATAAGGTCAGTGCATCCAGGAGGATAGAGAAAGAGAGACAATATCCTGGAGGAAGCTTTTACTCCCTTTATCCTCATAAATTTCCATTCCCACCCATTTTTAGCTTGAGAGATAAGGAGCCACTATACAGCTATTTTTAGCTTATTTATTAAGAAATATCCAAACGTGTTAGCATTTTGTGTTGTGTTATTTCACATCCAGCCTCAATTGGAATGTAATGTAACAATAGGAAGACAGAGATCACCGCCCCCAGCTTTCATGCCCACTTCAATCAGCCCTTTTATGAGCTCTTGGTGGAACTCATTTTAGTATATAATGCTTGCTTGTATAATCATATCTACAAAAGGGTAGAAATTTTTCTAGCCTTATTTTAAAGTTAGAAGCCCTCTTATCTTTTTCTCTGCCTGTGATTAAGCTATTAGACACATACTTCTTGAATTCTACAGTGAAATTCTCTTCAGAAATTGCAAGTGTGCGTTATGTGGGCATGACCTTCTTTGAAATATGTCATCATGTGTTACGTGGAGATGAGGTCTTTTGTAATGCTCAATGATTTTCAGTCACATCACTAAAAAATTCTATTCTTATCACAGTCCTCTGGAAGAGTGAGCCCCACAGCCCATAATATTCTTTTGTTGTCGCTTGTTTTAGTCTGCCCCCCAAACCCTACACATTGGGTATCACTTGCTACCATGGGTTGAGATTACCCAGCAATGCATCATATTATTCCTTGGACTTTTTTTCTGGGAATAACTCCTTATATTTTATGTCAAAAGCTACACCCATAAAGCCTCACCAACATGACTGCACAAACATAAACTATGGATGACAATAGTAGCTATGCCAAGCTGGAAGGGCTAAAGCCCATGAGACCTCAACTCTTCACAAAATATTGCAACTGAGAAATGCTAAGAGCAGGGGAAACAGCCTTCCCCCAGGGAAGATCATATCATGTGATTATGCGATACTGAATGCCACTCCTGAAAACATACACACAAGTAGCATTATAAAGTCTGAAGTGGATATATGTTTATGCATATATGTATGTATGTATATATATATATATATATTCAAGTAATGAAAATTAGTGAAAAAGAGACCATAACTGAAAAGAGCGAGAAGAGACAGATGGAAACTTGGAGGGAGAAAAGGCAGGAGAGAAGTGCTGCAATTATAGTAATCTTCCAGATTTCAAAAAATAAATGTAAAGAGAAAAGTCTCAAATTGATACCTGTTTCTTAGTGACTTTTCCGAGTCAACGCCTCCCCTAAAGTTAACTAGGGCATTGTGAATAAACTAAGATTATAGTAGTAAAACATATATGCTGCTTCTCCACAGAACCCTTTTTCAATAATACTGTGTTCGTAGCATTCCTCTCCCAGCAAGAACATTGCTGTTAGCTATGATAAATACTTGGGTTTGCTTGCACTAGACTTTCTGTTTCTCTCTATTTCACTCTGTCAGGTTATGTGTTGGCGAGCTACTTGCAGGGTCCTACCTAAGGTGGACTTTTTCTGGAGTACATCTGAAAGACTGCCCCAAATTCATCAATACTTGATAAAGACACTCGTGCTGTCACATGCGAAAGGATCAGACGCCTAAATCGTTCCAGGAAGGACAGAATCAGTCCTCATTCTACCCCTCCCCCCAAAAACCACATTATTTTAAACTTCATCTCAGTCAACATCCTTGTACCTCAGCCTCCTCAGTGCTTGGATACAGGTGGGCAGCCACATAGCTGGCTTGTTACAAGTGAATCTAGCTATGCATTGTCTCTTTGATATAATTGCTCTTTTGCCTGTACCAGTCCTTTTCAGTATATCTTAGTATCTGTTTCTCCTACCCCAAAACTTCAAGGATGTTAGTGGCCTCTTACTGTCACCTTTTGTGCCAAAGTCACTAATTTTTTAATTACACTTATCCAAGATAATCTCACTTCCTTTTCGATGTAAGAAACTACAAATTTTAGAATCCTTTCCTGTCCACCTTTAAATATATACCTTTAAATTCGGTGTATTACATTTATTAGTGTTTCTCAAAATGTATATGTGATGAGTGCACACAGGAATAAAAAAATTAGGAAGGATAAACTATGGTTCTCTAAAAACTCTTGTTTGTCTTATTATATATTTAAGTAAAGAAACTAAATATGAGACGGGGCTCTCATAGAATCAAAAAGAGACATTGGGCACAAAATGACAGAAAATTATAATCAGCCCAAACCTATTTCCACTCCCAAGCACACAGAATTCAGCCTTTGTGTAGGTGGCTAAGGTTTAGTACAGCTGGCATCTTCACAAGTGTTCCCGGATGGGTTTGTCTGTAATGCAATCTGGAAGAGGGCTGTGTGTCACCTCCAGCAGGTGAAAAGTCTGGCAGCAAAAAGAAAGATTGTGGAAGAAAGAGGAAGGTAGAAGTGGTCAGTGCAGCCCTTGTTAAGTGACCAGTTTTCTCTTTGCTTTAGTATTGATTGAAAAGTTTTCCTATCTAATTTTATTGGTATTTCACATAGAACCCCTGCACAGATGTAGCCCATGGCAGCTCAGTCTCCAAGTGGGGTCCCTAGTAAGGGAACAGGAACTGTCTTTGATATGAACTAAGTGGGGGGCTCTTTGTTCACCTCCCCCTGTGGGGGGAGCAGACTTAGCAGGTCACAGAGGAAGACTATGCAACCAGTCCTGATGAGACCTGATAGGCTAGGGTCA
Source organism: Psammomys obesus (assembly GCF_907164565.1). NCBI lineage: Eukaryota > Metazoa > Chordata > Mammalia > Rodentia > Muridae > Psammomys > Psammomys obesus. The sequence goes on along the minus strand of NW_026587216.1, from coordinate 50,921,266 downwards.
GAGGAAAGGGGAGGAGGACCTCCCCTATCAGTAGACTGGGAGGAGATGAAAGGAGGGCAGGTGGGGTTGGGAGGGAATGAGAGAGAGGGCTACAGCTGGGATACAAAGTGAATAAACAGAAATTAATATAAAAAATTAAATTACAAAAAGAAAATTTAAAATGCGTCCCTTCAAATGAAGAGCTACACATACAGATCTTGAATTTAACACTGAATATGATAATATATGTTAAAGTGTGACTATGTGAAATATTTTTTGAAAAAAAATAAATCCACTACATATTTAAAGATAAGTGTAATAACATTACCATCAAGTATTAACAAATGTCCTTTGAAAAAATTAGTCTCAGACAAGGTTATGAAGATATGTACTCAAAAACAAAAAATGCAAAAAAAAAAGTTTTAAAAGAATGCTATAAATGTAGTTTATAGCTAAAAAAGCTACCCAAGGGAGAGCAGGCTGCCAGGAAATGTGATGTAGCAGAGGCCAGTGAGTAGGATAGGTCACCGTCCTTTCTTCTAGGTCTTTTATATCTAACTATTTGGTATTAAACTGTTTTATGCAATCAACTGTATCATTTATAGAATGTATGGGGTGACATTTCTACACACTGAAAAGAAAAGATGGCTCTACAGTGTTGATATCTAGCCATGTGTTTCCAAATGCAGCATCACATTCTCAAGTGTAATCTTAAGTTTAAAGTGTACATCTTCAGTTGTCTTTCTACAGAATGAAATATATGTGAAAACTTCGTGTGAAAGCTTTGCCATCTATCACATATAAACTAAAAGCTTCAAGCCTCACCAACAATCTCCATATTTGGATTTTTTCAGTCACAGAGGTATATATCTCAAAAGAACAGTTATTTTTCTTTAATTTTTGAAAAGTAGCTTCATTTACCTTTGACTGTTAACAAAGTTCTTAGCTTAAACATCTTCATACTGAGAGAAAGGGGCTTCAAGGAAAGGCATTTTCTCCTGCTTGTTTATCATTCCTCTGCTTCCTGTGGTCATTTTCTTAGTGACTTTTTCCCAACTTATCCCTTTAAATATCATCCACATGCCAATAATCACTTCCCAACTTCTGCTACATTCTACACTTTAAGCATGCAGTATGTAGCGGACATTTCCATTTACTCACTGCCGATCACCACAAAAAGAATACAAAACAAATCCCATGAAACTTGTTACCTCTGAAACTCTGGGCAGGTAGATGATGATCTTCTTTTGACTGTACTTCTTTCAGTAAATGAAATTCTTTCACTGCCCCCTCCAAATAACTGTACAAATCCTGACTTTACTTTAAAATATGGCTATAATGCTGTTCCCATCCCATGCAGCCATCATCTCTACTGCTTCCACCTTGGTTCAGTTCTCCACTAGTGCTCTCCCTGCTGCTCTTCCCAACTTTCTACTTGCTTTCACTGATTCTTCCTCCCTGCAACGTCTTCATCCAGGAAGCAATCGTAAAGATGGTTTTGTTCCTGCACTCATGTTTTTCATATGGTTTCTACTCTTAGACAAAATGAAACACCAAAACAAAACTACAAAGTACTAATAATTATTGGCATTGTCTTATCTCCTACATTTGGTTCCCTCTTTCTTTCTTCATGGACTTCTTGTTGTTTTGTTTTGTTTTGTTTTGTTTTGTCTTTCTTTCTGCTACTAGATGTCCATGCCTTGATCATGGAGCACCTTTGTCGAAAATCTCCATGTAGTGAACCTAAGAGCCTATTTTTCTCTACTTTGAAGGTGATTGTCCCAGATATCAACGCCATTCATTCCTTTTGGTCTTCAATCGGAGCAAACTATCTTGGCTCTATATTAATATTGTGGGCCATGCGTCTACAAACATATATAGATTCCTCGACACATACACACCATACTTTTTGTGTGTAATAAGTAGTGCACATATATTTTTGTTTTTCTAACATTTTATTCGCTTATAATATATAAAACAATTGTGGGCTTCATTATGCTATTTTCATCCATTTATATTATAACTGATTATATAACATTTATATAATAAGTGATCATGCTGACTCTGCTTTACTTTCTCTTGTCCTTCATTCTCTTATCCCTTTCCTCTTCCCAAATAGCTTTCTTTTTACATTTCTGTATTGTTTAATTAATTTGTTTATTCACTTTATATCCTGGTCATAGCCTTCTCACCTCCCAGTCTCACCCTCCTTCTTTATTCACCTCCCCCTTCCCTATTTCCTAGCAAAGGAGAGCCTCCCTTCATATCCACTTCAGTTAATCAAGTACTATTGGTGCTGAGCATGTCCTCTTCCCCTGTAGCCTGGCAAGGCAGTCCTTCCAAAGGGAAGTAATTAAAAAGGTGGCAAGAGAGTTCATGTCAGAGAGAGGCCACACTCCCCTTCCAAGGGGACCCAAATGACTCCTGAGCTGCCCATCAGTTACATCTTTGTAGGGGGCCAAGTTCCAGTCCACGCAAGGAATTGGTTGCTGCTTCAGTCTATGCAGGCCCCTCTTGGCCCTGGTTAGTTGTCTCTGTTGGTCTTCTTGTAAAGTTCCTGTCACCTCCAGGTCCTTTTCTCCTCTCCCACCCCCAACTTTTCCACAAGGCTTCCTATGCTTTTGCCCAGTGTTTGGTTGTGAGTCTCAGCATCTGTTTCAAGGCACTGCTGAGTGTAGTCTCTCAGAGGACAACTCTGGTTGACTCCTGTCTGCAAGTGTGGTGGAGTATCTTTAATACTGTCAGGTGTTGGTTCTCTTCCATGGGTGGGCCTTGGGTTGGGCCAGGCATTTGATGTACCTTCCCTCATTTTCTAATATATCTCCTCTATCTTTATCTCTGCATATCTGGTAAGAAGGTAAATTTTGAGCAGAAGTTTTTGTGGGTGGGTGTTAGTTCCCCTTCCTCTACTAGGAGACTTGTCTAGTCAGAGGATGTCCTCTTCAATCTCTATGGCCCCGTTACTAGGAGTCTACCCTGATCTAGGTCTCGGCCTTGCCAGAGAAATGGCCTTGCCCACAGTTTCCCTTTTATCTATAGGCCTTTTATACTACTGCACCCACTCTCTCCAGGTCTGATCTCCACACTCATTTGTCTCTGGGTTTCCTCTACTATTTAACCTGCACAGAACCCAAGTCCAAGTGGATCAAAGACCTCAATATGATACCAGACACACTAAATCTCTTAAAAGAAAGAGCCTTGAAGTCATTGGTACAGAAGACAACTTCCTGAACAGAACACTAATAGCTCAGGCTCTAAGACCAACAATTAATAGATGGGACTTCTTGAAACTGAAAAGCTTCTGTAAGGACAGGGACACTGTCAATAGAATGAAATGACAGTCTACAATTTGGTAAAAGATCTTCACCAATCCTACACCCAGCAACAATGTAGGGCTGATATCCAAAAGTATATAAGGAGCCCAAGAAATCAAACACCAATAACCAAAATAACCCAATAAAAATGGGTCACAGAGACAATAGAGAATTCTTAATGGGAATCTCAGATGGCAGAGAAGCACTTAAAGAAATGTTCAGGGAGAGAGAAAGACTTGGAGGGGACAGGGGTTCTAAAATGATACCAACAGAGCCATGAAAACTGAGGCTGGGGGCTCTAAAGAGAATGATTCCCTAACCAAAGACAATGCATGGAGAGGACCTAAAACCCTGGCTCATATGTAGCCACTTGTATTCCAAGCGGGCTTCCTAGTAAGAGGAGCAGGGACTTTCTCTGGCATGCACTCAGTGGCTGGCTCTCTGTTCACTTCCCCCTGTGGGGTGGAACCTTGCCAGGCCACAGAGGAAGACAATGTAACCAGTCCTGATGAGACCTGATAGGCTAGGGTCAGATAACATGGGAGAAGGACCTTACCTACCAGTGGACTAGGGGAGGAGCATAGGGAGAAGAGGGAGGG
>NW_026587216.1:50913040-50917274 GCF_907164565.1 Psammomys obesus | reverse complement strand
GAAGAAGAGGAGGAGGAGGAGGAGGAGGAGGAGGAGGAGGAGGAGGAGGAGGAGGAAGGGCATGTTCACCATCTTTAGCCATCAAGGAAGTTCAAATAAAAATGAATCTGAGGTTTCATCTTATATCCACTAGAATGGCTAGGATCAAAAAAACTCAAGTGACAATTCATGCTGGCAAGGATATGGAGCAAGAAAAACACTCCTCCATTGCTGGTGGGAGTGCAAACTTATACAGCCACTGTGGAAATCATCCTGGCACTTTCTCAGGAAATTGGCAATAATTCTTCCTTAAGACTCAGCTATAACACTTCTGGGCATATAGACATGTCCAAAAGATGCTCCACAATACAACAAGAACACTTGCTTAACCATGTTCATAACAGCATTACTTACAATAACCAGAACCTAGAAACAGCCTAGATGTCCCTCAATGGAAGAATGGATAATGAAACTGTGGTACAATTACACAACAAAATACTACTCAGCTATTAAAAACAAGGAAACCATGAAACTTTCAAGCAAATGGATGGAACTGGAAAAGACCATCCTGAGTGAGATAATGCAGACTCAGGAAGATACACATCATATACACTCACTCCTAAATGGATTTTAGCCATATACTACAGGATAAACATACTAGAAGGCACAGACCCAAAGAAGACAAGTAGTAAGGAGGGCCAAAGGGAGGATGCTTCAATCTCAATCAGAAAGGGAAATGGAATAGACAGAGGTAAAGGCTGAAGACAGAGAACATTACTATGTTTTAATAAATATTTTAAAAACATTACATTTCCACATTAGAGACACATAACAGTATCTTCTTTTTGATTCTGGCTTATTTCACTTGACATGTTGGTCACCAGTAGCGTTAGTTTTCCTACAAATGATATTATTTTGTTCCTCTCTTTAGTTGAATAATACTTCATTGTATATATGTACCTCATTTTATTTTCATTTGTTGATAGTATGAGCATTTCAGCTGATTTAATAAGTGGTTATTAAGAAAAGGTTTTTCATTGGCATACTTACAAAGATATGTTTGTTACAGTTGTGTCTGTTAGCTGCTCATCAAACAGTCCTGAGAACCAACTTGGTTTCCAGCCTATCATATAGTCAAACAGAGCGTCACCTGCTTGTTTTCGTATTTCCTGTGACCGCTCTATATGGATCCTGAAATAAAGGATACGTTTCCTTAACTGTTTGCAGAAAATGCTTTACAACTCTATGCACATAAGCTTCAGAAAGAAAGGTAGTTTTGTTTCATTTATTTTCCTTTTTCTGTCACTACCGCCAGAATCATGTCTGGCTCTATAAAGTATCTAACAAAAAAATTTACAAGCGAATAAATGAATAAAACAATACCAGAATTTGTAGAGTAAGAAACTGATAAGAACACGAGTTTGAAGTGCAGTTCTGTGGAGGTAGGAATTCACATCAGATTGTTCGAAGAGTCTTGATGGGGTCCTTTTTACTGTTTTACAACAAAAATAAAAAGGCATTTTCTTCCTGTCATCCATTCTAAGTCACAATGGTTATTTCCGGTGTTGGCTTTAAATGAAATGTAAAATTATCTCTGGAGGTATTGTTATTAAGCCAATGATATTGTTACGAATCACCCCTATAATAGGGCTGCTGAACAAGCCCTCTGAGAGTACTTATGCAGGGCTAAAATTGCCTTAAGGTGCCAAGTGGAATCACCTGTGTGACCTTTTTGGGTTTGTTTGCATCTTGTTATCCACTAAGTGAGAGAGAAGAGCTACTCTTTTCTTGCACTCAGGAATATAGACTTTATTGGTCACTTGAGTCCAGCCAAATACTCAGGGTCTGCTCCACTTGGACTTTACATGTTTAGGCCAGAAAATAATCAATTGCTCCCAGTGAAAACTTAACCCTGAGCTTTCTTCTTTTATCTGTGGAGGCACAAGAGACTTGAATAATGAATTAAAACCAGTGCCTCCTCTCTGCTTTGAATAACCATTCAGGGTGTTCTGGCTTCTAGATCTCTTTAGAGTGAGTGACTGAGACTCCCTGGAGCAGAAATGGGTTCCTTTGTATGTGACATTTCAATTCTGTATCAAATACATTGGTTTCAGTGTTGGACTGATTGGTAGTACAGATGGCAAACTTGTAGGCAGACTATTAGCTTGAGATAAAAAACAAAAACAAACAACAACAACAACAAAAGTATGTAGTCGATTGCGTTAAACAGTTCAAATGTAACCCTCTACCTGTAGTACAGCCTGTTGAGCTAAGTCTTGGGTTTAACTGTTCACTGTTCAACATGATTTATGAATAAGTACAGTACCATAGCAATTAAATTGTACTTTCTACAAAAGAGGCAACGCATGTCTCCTGATTTTGAGACACTAGCATTTTTTTTTCAGATTAGCAAAACCCTGTAATCTATTTGGATGTACAGGTGACATTTCTCGTTGAGTCTTCAGGACCTTGGGACCTCTGAGATGTGTGCTATGTCATAAAACTTGAATGATGAAAAGCAGCAGGACGCCTTCAGCCTCTAATTGGAACCACTCAGTGTTGCAAAGAATCAGAGCTAGTCTTTTTTTATTCCATTTAATGGTCTTTTTTTACATTCACAAATCATTTATCAGCATCATCTGAAAATGAAAAATGATAAGTGCAGTAATATTTGGCACAATGTGTATGGTTTGTTACCCAAGGCTTGGTGTGTAGGTACAAAAGTATTAGCAATGAAGTCATATTCTGGAAAGGATGCAGAGGCCTTGCTCTATTTCTGGCTGAATTCCCAGGTTTAGGCCAATATCAGTCTACCGGAATCAGTGATAATGTTTTCTGTCATGGCTGTAAAATACTTTCAGAGAAACATAAAGTTTTTATGAGAAGAATAGTAAAAGAGATGACTTCTTCTGTGCCTGGGGGTTAATATTTGTTTTTGGCGGCTCACTGTAGAACAGCAGAGACTGAAATAAGGACGTGGAGACACAGAGCTTGGAGTCCCTAATATGTGCTCATTATAAACATGGTGCTAGGTGTGCCTAATTGCCAAATATTTACAGGGTGTGACCCATTCTGGGCCACGTGGCTGGAACAAGGGTGCCTCTGGATTTATTGAAAATAGAAGCCCCATCATAGGGGTGTGAGCCTTCTCTCCTGCCTGCCTCTTTCACCCTTTCATTAGGATGGAGGATTCCTTCTCTGATAGCAAGGTATCAAGTGTTATTTGTGTATAATAGCTTAATGTGTCACGTCAGTAAGGTTAGTGATCTTCCCAAAGAAAGAGAACGCTAGATTGTTCACGCCAGTGCCGTCAAAAGCTATTTTCAGTGCCCTGCTTCATGAAGTAAACACAGTTAGTTAAATTGAATTTGGAGCTTTTCTCCTTGTGATGAACAGAGAAAGATTAGCATACCTCTACTATCTCTATTTCTCCTTTGTACATGGAGGATAGTCCTACTGATCTTGAAGTTTATTAGAGCTTTAAGCTGTCACCTTATTACTGTCAGCTTCAGGAAAAGAAGAAGTTACTGATGTAAAATTAATTTATTGAAAGCAATTGTTTTGTCCTTAGGGAATAACATCACCATTTAACTTAATTTCCCAATCATATAGTCTCATTTGCAAAGGAAAGTAATAACTTTCCTTTTGAACAGAACAAAGTGTATTTTACTGAATGGTGTGCTTCATGCTTACAGGTTTTACTTGTTCTAGATCATCAGTTGTCATAACAACATGATACATTGTATGGTAACTCTTTCCTGCTGATTTAAAGAATTTTGCGTTGCTTGAAGTATTTACATAAAAGACAATATTAGGAGGACTTAAAACAATTACACAGTTGTTTTACTTGCTACATTATTCCATATAAATTAATTATTATGGAGTATGTGAAGGAAAACAGACAAACTTTACCTTGCAATCACTTATGTGCTGATTGTTGTTGATGGTTTGGTATTTGCCAAAGATACAACCACGTATAAGGAAGCCTTGACAGTTACTATACGTTATCCTCAAAGACCTAAGTGCTCTCTTTGTAGACAAGCATGTTAGTTCAGGCTGGAGAGCCAACTTAGTCCTTAAGAGCACTTGTTGCTCTTGCTCCTGTAGGACTTGGGTTTGCTTCCCAGTGTCCACGACTGTAACTTCAGGTCCAGAAGTTCAAATGCAAAACTCCTCTGGTTTTACAAACCACCTGTACATCCACAGTGTGTGTGTGTGTGTGTGTGTGTGTGTGTGTGTGTGTGTGTGTGTGTGT
>NW_026587216.1:50900725-50913030 GCF_907164565.1 Psammomys obesus | reverse complement strand
TGTGTGTGTGTGTGTGTGTGTGTGTGTGTGTGTGTGTGTGTGTGTGTACATGTATATTTCTTCACAGGCTGTGCAGGAAGATTGCCTTGACTGCAGTCTGTAAAAATTCAATCACATATGCGCATGTTCAGCTGTGAAGGTAGCTAAGATATTGCATACTTACATAGACTTGGGAGAATGATTGTCACTTGAAACACCAAAAGTACATTTTTCCCCAAGTCAAAGGTCGATTGACTATCAGAACTTTCATTCTCTAAGTTCTTCCCTCTTGGACAACAGAAGTATTACGACCCCACAGGGTCAATAGAAGTCTGTCCTTCCCAATGAGGAAGTTCATTCTAATTAACAAGGTTCCATGACCATTTTAAAATAGTTTAGATAATAGCTTTGGTAAATGTACTAGCATATTTACATGATTGGACCATATAAAACAGCATTTTTGTAGTTCAAAAACTGTCACACATCAGCAATTTCATGAAGCTCAATCCATGCAAGTCATGTGTTATAGAGATCCACAGAACAATAATTGTATCCTATTAAAAAGAGAAGGTGTCTCCATTCTCTAATTCTCTAATGTCAGTGGGCATTTTCTTACCTGCCAGGTGTGTGAAGACACACTTTAAAGTAAGGCCTGTGTCATCGCACTTTTAAAGAATTCATAAGTGTTACCAGTGTTAGTTCCAGAATAACTCTTCAAGAACAATTTCAATGCCTTACTGTTTCCTGGGAGACGGTGTTCTTGTTTTACTGTATAAGTCTTATAAAGCGGTAAGGAAAATATGAGACACCAATCTGTAAATTGCAAGGATGCTAGCTCCCAAAAAGGAAAGCTACATAGGACAATTATCAAAACTCTAGCCATCAAAGTCATGTAAATTAGAGAATGTGCTGCTTTTAAATATTTAACAGCCAAGGTGGAAAAATATTACTAATACTCAATGGGAAAGACGTTAGACAGAAATTGATGTTTTCACACTCTACTATGGGAATTACAAATTGCTAAACCTTTTGAAAGGTTATTTGGCAACATGTATGAAAATATTCATAATTCTTAGGCATTTGCTCAAACAATTCCACTTCTAAATAATACTGTTACAGACCTCATCACAGCAGATCTGTATGTATGTGCCAACTCAACATGTCTAATACAAAGTACGAAAAGATGTAAAGATAGAACAGTGCAAGCCACAGAAAGAAGTATCTGAAGGCTTGTTTTGAACATCAGAAGAAGAAGAAAACAGGAAACAAGCTAGAAACCCGCCACGGAGGGCCTCTGAAAGGCTCTGCCCTGCAGACTTCAAAGCAGATGCTAAGACTTATGGCCAAATGTTGGGCAGAGTACATGGACTCTTATGAAAGAAGTGGGAAATAGTAAGATCTGGAGAGGACACGAACTCCACAAGGAGAGCAACAGAACCAGAAATTTGAACACAGGGGTCTTTCCAGAGACTCATACTCCAACCAACCTGGTAAGGCATGGAGATAACCTAGAACCCCTGCACAGATGTAGCCCATGACAGTTTAGTGTCCAAGTGGGTTCCATAGTAATGGGAAGAGGGACTGCCTTTGACATAATTTGATTGGCCTGCTCTTTGATCACCTCCCCCTGAGGGGGGAGGAGCCTTACCAGGCCACAGAAGATGACAATGCAGCCACTTCTGATGAGATCTGATAGACTAAGATCAGAAGGAAGGAGAGGAGGACCTCCCCTATCAGTGGACTTGGGGAGGGGCATGTGTGAAGAAGGGGGTGGGAAGGTGGGATCTGGAGGGGAGTAGGGAGGGGCTTATGGAGGGATACAAAGTGAATAAAGTATAATTAATAAAAATAAAAATAAATCTCTACTTGTAAAAAAGAAGAAGAAGAAGAAGAAGAAGAAGAAGAAGAAGAAGAAGAAGAAGAAGAAGAAGAAGAAGAAGAAGAAGAAGAAGAAGAAACGGAAAACCACGAGTAAACCTTGGAAGAGCACTCCAGAGAACAGATGTTATGTGTTTAACCATACACATACTCTAAGTACCACAATACATACATTAAATATAGAAAGAATACTGAGTGGTTTAGCACTAGATTCCAATCACAGTTACTTCTGACTAGGAGATTACAGAGGATTTAAAAAAAATCTTATATTAAGACTTGTATGGATATAACCTAGAACTTCTGCTCGGATGTGGCCCGTGGTAGCTCAGTAACCAAGTAGTTTTCCAAAGTAAGGGGAACACAGACTATTTCTAACAGGATCTCAAGGGCAGGCTGTTTGATCCCCCCCCCCAGGGGAGGAGCAGTACTGTTAGGCTACAGAGGAGGACTTTGCAGCCAGCCCTAAAGATACCTGATAAAACAGGGTCAAATGAAAGGGGAGGAGGTCCTCCCCTATCAGTGGACTTGGAAAGGGGCAGGGAGGAGACCAGGGAGGGAGTGTGGGGTTGGGGAGGGAATGAGGGAGCGGCATACAGCTGGGACACAGAGTTAACAAAATGTAACTAAAAAGAAAAAAAAAAAAGACTTGTAAGGTGTTTTTAATAGTCCATGGATAACAGACTGACATTTTTTTGATTAAAATGTTTTCACTGTTAGTAATCACACTCCCAGAAATAAAACCTATAAATGTAATTAAATGTATGTATAGAATTCCCAATATTGAGAATACTTGAGGTAGAAATATTAGTAATCAAATTTGTAACCTTACTGAATGTTTTATTTAAGTGATATTTGAATGACTTGTAGTTTGTGCTAACTTCAAATTCTAAGCTACAATTTGAAAGAACACTGTTGAAGATTAATGCTAGGTTAATGGTCATTGCCTAAGGATAAGTATTAAAAAAACATAAAAACATTGCTAGAGGCAGGATGATCCTTTTAAAAAATATAAACATTCAAAACTAAAAATTTGGACAAACAATGACCAATGTGATCTATTCAGAATCTTCTGTGGATGACTTTTACCTGCCTGTAGTTATTCTACTATTCATTCTACTAATTTCTTTTTTATATTCTTATTTTTTATTATTATCATTTATTACAGTTTATTCAATTTGTATTCCAGCTGTAGCCGCTTCCCTCATTCTCTCTCAATCCCACTCTCCTTCCCTCATTTCTTTCCATGCCCTTATCCAAGAACACTGAGAGGGGAGGTCCTTCTCCCCTTCCATCTGAACCTAGCTTATCAGGAGTCATCAGGACTGGCTGCACAGTCTTCCACTGTGGCCTGGCAAGGCTGTTCCCTGCTCAGGGGGAGGGGATCATAGAGTCTGCCACAGAGTGCATGCAAGAGAAAGCCCCTGCTCTCCTTACTAGAGAAGGAGACACTTGGAGACAGAGTCTATAGGCTACATCTGAGCCAGGATTTTAGGTGTTCTCCATGCATGGTCTTTGGTTAGGGTATCAGTCACTGCAAGGTCTTTTCTTTTTATTTTTTTTTCTTGGTTCTGTTGATCTCCATTTGGAGCTCCTGTCTCTTCCAGGTCCTTCTATCTACCCATTTCTTTCATAAAATTCCCTGCACTCTGCCCAAAGTTTGGCTGAGTCTCAGCATCTGCTTCTATACCTCGATTAGTTGAGTCTTTCAGAGGCCCTCTGTGGTAGGCTCCTGTCCTGTTCCCTGTCTTCTTCTGCTTCCGATGTCTATCAAATTTTTCCTTCTGACTGAAGACTGAGCATCTTACAGGTCCTCCTTGTTGTTTAGCTGCTTTAGGACTATAGATTTAGTAGGTTTATCCTATATTATATGGCTAATATCCACTGCTAAGTGAGTGTATACCCTGTGTGTCTTCTTGCTTCTGGGATACCTCACTCAGGATGATCTTTTCAAGTTCCCACCATTAGCCTGCATATTTCATAAATTACTTGTTTATAATTGCTGAGTAGTATTCCATTGTGTAAATGTATCACAATTTCTATATCCATTCCTCAACTGAGGGACATCTAGGTTGTTTCCAGGTTCTGGTTATTATGAATAAAGCTGCGAGGAACATGGTTGAGCAAATGGCCTTGTTGTATGCTTGAGCATATTTTGGTTATATGCCTAGGAGTGGTATAGCTGGATCCTGAGAAAGCACTATTCCTAAATGTCTGAGAAAGTGCCAGATAGTTTCCAAAGTGTTTGTACAAGTTTACATTCCCACCAGCAATGGAGGAGGGTTAACCTTTTCCATATCCTCTCCAGCATGTGTTGTCACTTGACTTTTTGATCTTAGTCATTCTGATGGGTATAAGGTGAAATCTCAGGGTCGTTTTGATTTGCATTTCCCAGATGACTAAGGATGTTGAGCATTTCTTTAAGTGTTTGTCATCCATTCAATATTCCTCTACTGAGAATTTTCTGTTTAGTTTTGTACCCCATTTTTAATTGGATTACTTGGTTTGTTGGTGTTTAACTTGTTAAGTTCTTTATTTATTCTGGATATTAGCCCTCAGATATAGGGTTGGTGAAGATCCTTTCCAAATCTGTAGTCTGTCGTTTTGTTCTGATGACAGTGTGCTTTGCTATACAGAAGCATTTCAGTTTCATGAGGTCCTGTTAACTGATTGTTGATCTTAGAGCCTGTGCTGTCTATGTTCTGTTCAGGAAGTTGTCTCCTGTGCCAATGAGTACAAGGCTTTTCCCCACTATTTCTTCTAACAGGTTTAGTGTGTTCATTTTTACATTGAGGTCTTTGATTCACTAGGACTTTAGTTTTTACAAGGTGATAAATATGGATATATTTGAATTTTTCTACATGTAGACTTCCAGTTAGACTAACACCATTCGTTGAAGATGACGTCTTTTTTTCCGTTGTATTATATTGGGTTCATTGTCAAAAATCAAGTATCTGTAGGTATGTGGATTTATTTCTTGGTCTTCTGGTTTTTTCCATTGATCCACCATTCTGTTTCTATGCCAGTACCATGCAGTTTTTATTACTGTTGCTCTATAGTACAGCTTGAGATCAGGAATAGAGATATCTCCAGAAGGGCTTATATTGTACAGAATTGTTTTATCAATTCTGTTTTCTTTTTTGTTTTATTTTGTTTTTCCATATGAAGTGGAGAATTGTTCTTTCAAGGTCTGTAAAGAATTTTGTTGGTATTTTGATGGGAATTGCATTGAATCTGTAGACTGCTTTTGGCACGATGGCCATTTTAGCTATACTAATCCTACCTATCCATGGGCATGGGAGATCTTTCCATCTTCTGATATCTTCTTCAATTTCTTTATTCAGAGACCAGAAGTTTTTTTTGTTTTTGTTTTTGTTTTTTTCAAACAAGTCTTTCACTTGCTTGGTTAGAACCACACCCAGATACTTTATGTTATTTGTAGCTAGTTTCAAAGGATCACAAAAAAAATTCCTAAAAGGTTAATAAATTTGCAGGGATCTTTTTTATCTCAAAGCTTCCCTCTGAAGGTGTTAATTGTTCTAGCAGTCATCTGGAGTACCATTTTATGTTCACCATTTAAAGCACAAAAGCTAGATGAAAATAATTGTTTCATTTGGTCTATTTTTGTCTTTGTTGAGCCTATGTTTAGACAGTCATGTTGGTGAGACTTTATGGACTTAGGTTCTGACAGTCCTAGGATATATAATCTACATAAACAAGAAATGACTGAGCAAAAAATAAGATAATCAGGGCTGGAGAGATGGCTCAGCAGTTAAGATCACTGTCTGCTCTTCCTGAGGTCCTGAGGTCCTTTCCCAGCAACCACATGTTGGCTTATAACTATCTATACTGGGATCTGATGTCTTCTTCTTGCATGCAGGTGTACATGCAGAAAGAAATTTTAAGAATACTCTAAGGAGTCCCCTAAGATAAGTTCATGTGGTGCATGATAGGCTAAGATCAGAAAGGAGAGGAGAACCTCCCCTATCAGTGGTCTTGGGGAGTGGCATGCATGCAGAAAGGGGAGGGAGGGTGGGATCGGGAGGGAAGGAAGGAGGGGCTTATGGGGGATACAAAATGAATAAAGTGTAATTAATAAAAAAAAAAGTGGCTGCATTGTCCTCTACTGTGGCCTGGTAAGGCTGCTCCCCCCTCAGGAGGAGGTGATCAAAGAGCAGGCCAATCAGATTATGTCAGAGGCAGTCCCTCTTCCCATTACTATGTAACCCACTTGGACACTGAACTGCCATGGGCTACATCTGTACAGGGGTTCTAGGTTATCTCCACAAATAGTCCTTGGTTGAAGTATGAGTCTCTGGGAAATTCCCTGTGTTCAAATTATCTTGTTCTGTTGCTCTCGTTGTGGAGTTCCCGTCCCCTCCAGCTCTTACTATTTCCCACTTCTTACATAAAATTTCATTCACTCTGCCCATCAGTTGGCCATCAGGCTCAGCATCTGCTTTGACAGTCTATACTGCAGAAGCTTTCAGAGGCCCTCTGTGGCAGGTTTCAAGGTTGTTTCCTGTTTTCTTCTGGCTTTCAGAGGCCCTCTGTAGCAGGTTCCTAGGTTGTTGCCTGTTTTCTTTTTCTTCTGATGTCCATCTTCTTTGCCTTTCAGGATGGGGATTGAACATTGTAGTTAGGGTCCTCTCTTTTGCTTAGTTTGTTTAGATGTACAGAGTTTAGTGGGTTTATTCTATGTTGTATGTTTATATGAGTGAGTACCAGACCTTCAAAGAAGAACTAACTCCAATTCTCTTCAAACTATTCCACAAAATAGAAACAGAAGGAACACTACCAAACTCATTCTATGAAGCCACAGTCACCTTGGTACCTAAACCTCACAAAGACTCAACAAAGAAAGAGAATTTCAGGCCAATCTCCCTTATGAACATTGATGCAAAAATACTTAACAAAATACTTGCAAACCGAATACAAGAACACATCAAAGATATTATCTACTATGACCAAGTAGGCTTCATCCCAGGTATGCAGGGGTGGTTCAATATATGGAAATCCATCAATGTGATCCACCAAATTAACAAACTGAAAGAAAAAAACCACATGATAATCTCCCTAGATGCTGAAAAAGCATTTGACAAAATCCAACATCCATTCATGCTTTAAGTACTGGAGAGATCAGGGATACAAGGCACTTATCTATTTCCCACTTCTTACATAAGATTCCATGCACCTGCCCAACCCTTGGCCATAAACGAAGGGGGTTAGATTCTGACTCAGGAAATGGGAAATTGCAGCTGATTTCCAAACATACTCGGGATAACATCAAGTCACATTTGAAAACAGTACTTCTGAAAAGTGCAGCTCCAAGACAAGTGTTTCCCCTGCAGCTTGATAGTCCTCCTTCTGTCACAGAGACTCCAGAGATGGCATTCACTGAGAGGTTTAGGCTTCCTGATTTCTTCCCGCCTTTATGTCAGGAGGTAGGAGGGATCTGCTTTGCAGATAGCTTGTGATCTGACCCAAAAGGAGGAAGGGGAACAAATGTTATGATGGGCCTGCAAGGAGGAAGAGAGTCTGGTGCCCTCACATGAACTGCAGAAGAGTGTTTGCATTGCGAGAGGAAGAACAAAGAGCATCTTACAAAGACAAAAACTATAAAGGAACATCTTGTGTAATCATCACATTCTTTCTCATTTTACTTATGCAACTAAGAAGGTAATCACAATATTTGTCTATGCATCAAAGACACAATTTTACAATTACTTCTGCGGTAAAAACAGCTCATTTCTTTTCCAGCTGTCTTTTGAGTCCTCTGCTTACAAACCCTGGGAGGAGAGCTTGAAATAATATGAAAATCACTGTGAGACAAAAAATTACAAGCAATCCTTTGAAATGTTCCTAATAATTTTTTAAGTTCATTTTCAGGCTGATAGGCCCAAGAAATCAATTTAAACTATCTAACCCACCATGCAAGAATAAAATTCATTCTTTTTTTTATTATTACTTTTTCTTCCTCTTTTTTAAAGAGGTAAGTTGAAATGTTCAAGGACTACACAAAGCCTCCCATACACCAGAGGAAGGAAAACAGGCTCATCACGTGATTAAGAGAGTGTTTTCCCTCTGTGAAAGTGCTCACTGCAGTGTGCTAAGGAGCACAATCAAAAACACCATTGGCCTCTTGTGATGAAAACCTCATCCCAGCTCCCCCAAGTGATCCTAACCTACCTAGAAAATGTTTGGGAATTTTCTAACTGTATCATTAAGGGTTAATATTTATTTATTTATCTATTTATTTATTCCCGTATTTATTTTGAGAATTACATTTTAGGGTTCTAGACTATAATAGTTCCTTTCCACAATCTGTCTTTTCCAGGAAACAGTTGTTACATACCAGTGAATAACAACTCTCTCTCTTTTATAAATTAATCTCTTCAGTGCAAATGGCATCCGTGCCATATCACGTCTGAGCTCTTTGATGGGCACAAAGGTCTTGAGGGGGAGAAACTTTCTTCAGTTTCTTTGCATGCGTGTGTAGTCGTGTGCTCTTTCCTATGTGTCCACATTTTGTGAGTGCACATCTGTGTGTGCGTCTGTGTGCACATGCACTTCCTCCGTTTCTCTTCGGTCTTTCATTACGGCTTTCCATGAAACCTACAGCATGTGACGAACTTTATTTAGTGAACTCTCTCCCCAAACCTTCTTTAAGATGTTAAGAAAACCTTGGCAAACTAACGTCAAATGTTTCCACAAGGGGCCACGGAGATTATGGGGTGTGGAAATATTCCAAGTCTAACCTATGTATTTCCAGATTAAATTTTTGAACCACACATAAGTTTAACAAGCATTGCCTAGGCACTGAGCCCTCCCAACACTCACTCTCTTGTTTGTCTCCATATAATCAAACTCCAGATCTAGTCCAGAGACCAAGAATGCAAGAGTGGGCATCTGCTTCTCGCCTAGGCATCTTTAAATCAGTTCAATCCAGTCTAATCCGATTCAGTGAAATCGTTCTTCAAAACTGCTTATTAAATCTTCCTCTACCCTAATCTTGGACACCTTGTTTTAATAAGACCAAGAAATTAAGTACTTAGGCTATCTCTTAGTACCTACAATTATTCATCTGCCTTTTATTGGTGATAAAGAAATAGAGTAGTCATCTAGTCATTTAATTGAACCGGTTATCTTCTCTCTCATTCTCTCTATTTCTGTCTCTCTCTGTACCTCCCATTTATACAGACGCTATACACACATATATATGCATACACAACAGATATTTGTACATATTTTCCGGTATTTCCTATAAATATCTGTTTATTAAATACTGATTTGAATTTCTATTGTACCTATCTTAGAGTAAATTTATAAAAATCTTTAAAGTTACCAAAATAAAATTTAGTAACACAGTTTCTATCTCTACCTTCACACACTTGCACACCCAAGCATTCACACCCATGCATTCACACCCACGCACACTCACACACCTTTTTTTGTTGTTATTGGAATCAGACACCACAGCTGGCAGTGCCTCAGGGACTTTAAACATCAATCAGTTTCACAGCTGGAGGCAGAGTGATCTACAGCAATAAAGCTCAAAGTGCTTCCTCTTCTGATATAATTTGATTCTTCCATTAGAGCACACATTTTCCATTTTTTTTAAAGCCAAAGCAAATGTTCTCTGTCCATATCAGAGCAAGTAAATAGTTAGCTTAAAGAGGCAGAGGGCATTCTTTCCTAGGTAGAATGCTGGGTGGAGAAAAACCATCCAGACATCTGCCCCACTGAGCTCTGTGCCCTCCTCTCCAGCATTTGTTTGTGCTTTCTGTCTCTAGGGCTGCCACAGATCATGGATCTGTTGGGCTGAGAGTAAAACCTGAGAGCTATAATGAAATAGATTACAGAGACTTATTGAATCTGATCGTGGGTTTCTAATACTTTAGAATTCAATAGAAAATAGTAAGGTACTGTCATATTTATTTTTCTGGGCCCAGAGTGCTTATCTTCAGTTTCATCACCACTTAGAAATCATTGCTTTGATCAAAGCTTAAAATAAAGTTAAACAAAATTGATTCCCTCCACTTCTGCAAAGCAGATTGAAACTAATATTTTTAAAATTAAGGGTTTTTTTTTTAATTGTTATTTTTAGAAAAGACAGTCTGAATTCTACCAAACTGCATAATGACAGTCATAGATAAATTTCTGACAATGGGAATACATGGCTAAAGTCATGTTGAGCACAAGACAGAATCTGGCTGCTTTAATTCTTATTAGAAAGTACAATAGGAAGATTAGAGTATTGGTTTTAGATAGAGACTGCCAAAAAGAAAAACTAATAATAAATGAGCAGTTTCATCTCAACTTGATGCTTGCTGGCTCTTTTCATGGATTCCCTCTGCCTCCTTATTTTAGCTGTTGTCAGAACCACTGACAAAAAAAAAGTATAGTTGCATATCTCATCTCCACCATCTTTCCTCTTGTTTCTTTTGCATGAAACTGTAAAAGTAGTTCTACACTAAAATGTATAGTGATGAAATAAGAAAACATTAAAGCTAAGTGGATTCCTAGAAATCCTTAGTCCAACAGTGTCCTTTCACCTCTTTATACATATAACATATATGTTATATCTATGGGGAATATGAGACCCATGAAATGTAAGTAGTCAAGTCAAGGACACATGGGGTAGTTTTCTATCAAACTGAAACTTGTTTTCAAATTTTTTATCATAATTGGTTGAATTGCATCAACATGAATTTACCTTAACCCTGTAAGGTGACTATATTTGGAGAGATATACCAATAATAAATTAAGGCAAAATAAGATTTAGTATAATCAGTTGCCTTAAAAGAAGAGGGGAACAGCTTTGCTGTCCTGAGCTGCATGTTGTCCTCTGACCACCATAGTAGGTCCAATGTTCTGCCCCCTTTCACCAAGCCTGCTAGAAAGGATGTGAAAAAGGGAACACACCTCCATTGCTGGTGGGAGAGGCACACTTGTATAACCATTATTCACAATTTTCTGAGAAAATTGTGAATAAATCTACCTCAAGACTCACCTATACCACTACTGAGCATATACCCAAAAGTTGCTCCACCATACCTCAAGGACACTTGCTCAACTATGTTCATAGCAGCTTAATTTGTTATATCCAGAAACTAGAAACAAACTAAATGTCCCTCAACTGAAGAATGGGTAAAGAAAATGCTACATATTTACACAATGTAATATCAATCACCTATTAAAAACAAGGACATCATATACAGTTTACAGGCAAATGGATGGAACTAGAAAAGATCATCCTGAGTGAGTCATTCCAGACCCAGAAAGACACACATGGTATGTATTCACTTATAAGTGAACATTAGCCCTATGGTACAGGATAACCGTGCTGTAATCCACAGACCCAAACAAGCCAAATAGGGCCAAGGGAGGGTGCTGAGTCTCCCTCCAACCAAAAATAAAAGAGATACCTGAAGTAGATAGGTCAGCTGGCTAGAAGAAAGGGTGGGGAGGGTAACAGGTTTGGGGATCAGGTCTGGGGAGGCTTTGAGGTGTTGGGGGGAGTACGGGAAGGAGTATTTGTGGAACAGGAGAGGCTCTGAGGAGTCCTGGTAGTGGAGACCCTAGCTAAGACTTCTAGCAGTGGGGCTTAAGGAGCCTGAAGTTGTCACCTGTTATAGACAGGTCAGACTTCCAGTGGAGGAAGGGGCACACAAACCCAACCACAAAACAATTGACCCAAAATTTGTCCTGCCTATAAGAAGTGTAGGGGTAAAGGTGGAGCAGAGACTGAGGGAATGGCAAACAAATGACAGGCTCAATTTGAAATCCACTCCATGGGAGAGAGCCAGTCCCTGTCTCTATTAATGATACTTTGCTATGCTTACAGACAGGACCCTAGAATAACTGTCTTCTTAGAGGCTTTATGCAGCAACTCTTGGAAACAGAGATATAGATCCACAGTCAAACAATAGGTGTGAAGCTCAGGGAGTTCCGTGGAAGAGTGGGAGGAAGAATAGAGAGAGCTGGAGGGGTCAAGGACACCGTAAGAAGACATATGGAGTCAACTAGCCTGGGCCCATAAGGGCTCACAGAGACTGAACTACCAACCAAAGAGCACGCACAGGCTGGACATAGGCCCCATACACATATGTAGAAGATGTGCAGCTTGGTCAGCATGTGGGTCCCTTAAGAATGGGAGCAGGGCTGTCTCTGCCTCTGTTGCCTGCCTCTGGATCCCTTTCTTCTAGCTGGGCTGCCTTTTCAGGCTCAAGTTGGAGAGGATGCACTTAGTCCTGCTGTGACTTGAGGTTCCAGAATGGGTTGACACCCCTTGGGGACCTCCCCTTCTCTGAAAAGGGGAGGGGGAATGGGAGGAGATGGACATGAGGGTGGAACTGGGAGGAGTGGAGGAAGGGGGCTGGAATTAGGCTGCAAGGAGAAGAAAAGAAGAAGAAGAAGAAGAAGAAGAAGAAGAAGAAGAAGAAGAAGAA
>NW_026587216.1:50899040-50900715 GCF_907164565.1 Psammomys obesus | reverse complement strand
AAGAAGAAGAAGAAGAAGAAGAAGAAGAAGAAGAAGAAGAAGAAGAAGAAGAAGAAGAAGAAGAAGAAGAAGAAGAAGAAGAAAAGAAAAGAACAAGGAGAAGAGGAAGACAACACTGGAGTTTTTATCCAGAAAAAGGTAACTGTGAGCCAGGAAGATAACTTTCATCTGAAATAAAACTGGTTGGACGAAGCTCGTGGTAGCTCAGTAACCAATTGGTTTCCCATAGTAAGGGGAACAGGGACTATCTCTGACAGGAACTCAATGGCAGGCTCTTTGACTTTCCCATACCCCCAAGGGAAGAGCAGCCCTGCTAGGCCACAGAGGAGGACTTTGCAGCCAGTCCTGAAGATACTTGATAAAACAGGGTCAGATGAAAGGGGAGGAGGTCCTCCCCAATCAGTTGACTTGGAAAGGGGAAGGGAGGAGATGAGGGAGGAAGGGTGTGATGGGGAGGGAATAAGGGAACAGAATACAGCTGGAATACAAAGTTAATAAAATGTAACTAATAATAATAATAATACAAATTTAAAAAAAGAAATAAAACTTGCCAGTTGCAGGACCTTGCATTATCTTTCCCCTTAACTGTAAAGAAATAGTCATCTCTATGTCAAATGACTCAGTCATGACACTCTTTTTCCAATTCTTAAGTTTTATGGTTGATGTTCACTTCTGATCTTTTTTAAGTGGTACAATTCAGCTACTGACATAGACACCTACTGACTATGGAGTGGAACAAAGAAGTGATTTGATAAAATGCATCCAATGACTGAGCACACAGATGACCAAATTTTCTGTTTGTGACCACTCTGTAGGATAACTCCTGGGATAGAGAACCCTTAGAACAAGTCAAATAGATCTGATTGTCTTAAATTCTCATAGCTGTATTTTTCAAAGATAAGGCTTTGCTTATTTATTGTGTAAATGTCTGTTCCTTCCTGGGAGAACCCAAAGTGAGGTAGATGGTTTTGTTACCTTTTTTTCCATTCCTTCTTTTACTCATAGAATTCTCTTTTTTTCTTCTTCTAAACTATTGCATTAATTTTGTCAAATTGTCTATAATCTAGCAACCCACCTTCATCAATGTTAGGGCTAGGCATCCTGATGAAGAACCGGGGTCCCTGTACCTCTTCCTTACTATCCATTTGTCATAGTCATCCCACTAATCCATGTCACAGCTCTCAACGATGAAGACGACCTGTCACCACATTTGCCAGGGATGTAGGCAGGCTTTCTTCGTGTCCCTTCCCCTCCTTCATTATGGTCTGTACAGAGTACGTTTAAAGTAGCCGCTTCCCCCCAATCTCAGCTCCTTTTCCAAGCCCACCTTCATGATATATGAACTTGCTGCCTGCCATCCATAGCCAGATCAAAAGTATTCCTATTTCAGCCTATGCCATTCTTCAAGAAGCTGGAATCCATAAGAGAATTCCAGAGTCAATCGCTTTTTCCCAATGAAAGGTCATGTTCTAACCTACCCGTGGCACCAATCTGAGTATCTAAACTCAAAGTCCCAACCCAAATTCAGTTATAAGGCAAGCTGGACCCTAAACCCTAAAACCCAGAATGACCTCAATGCTGAAACCTACTGTTACTTGTCTGTCGATTGTGGCAGCAACCAAAGAGCCTAACATCTATCCAAGAAAGCTAGACCAGGCATTTATACCAAAACCAT
>NW_026587216.1:50820484-50899030 GCF_907164565.1 Psammomys obesus | reverse complement strand
AAAGCTAGACCAGGCATTTATACCAAAACCATGGCAGATGTCATAACTTCCTATGCTTAGATCCCAGAACTAAAATGCAAACTTGAACAATGAAGACAATATGCTTCACTCAGACTTCATAGACCCTATTATAATAAACTCTTAAAAAGACAATTTACATGAAACATCAGATGAAGACTTCAAAAACAGCAAATATGAACACTTTCAAGAGTCTTAATGAGAATAGAAATAAAAGCCTCAATAAGGACAATGAATATACAAACAAACAGTTGAATACAATAATGGAACAATTAAAGTGTAAAAATATAATTTAAAAAAGAAAGACAATGACTAAAAAAGATCCACACTGAAATTAAAATTATAAATGAAAAACTTACAAACTCAAACAAAGAACTCAGAAGAAAGTTTCAACAACAGATTAAAAGATGTAAAGAGAGAATTTTAGGTCTTGACACTAAGGCAGAAGAATCTGGATATCAACAACAATAGAAATGACAGAAAGTTTACAAATTCATGGAAGCTAAATAACCCACCATTTAACGAAAATTGGGTCAGATCAGGAATCAAGAAAAAATGATATTAAATATTTCTAGAAACGAATGAAAATGTAAACAGAACATATCCAAAGCTATGGAACACAATAAAAACATTTATAAATGAGAGGGACTTTCATAGCACTGTTTCAACATCAAAAATCTGAAAATATTTATTGTTGATAACTTAATGATATGTGTCTATGTAGAAAAACAAAAGGAATCAATAGCCAAAAAGAACAGATGAGAAGAAATAATCAAAATCATAGCTGAAATTAGCAAAATAAAAACCTCACCAAGAATTCAATACAAAGACTTAATGAAGCAAAATATTTGTTCTTTCAGAAATATGATTGACAAATATGTAATGAAATTACTTAAAAAAGAGTGAGAGAAGATCCAAATTATTAAAATTAAAGATGAAAAAGAAGTAATTACAATAGGAAGAGAGGAAATTTAGGAAATAGAGCAACATTATTTAATAGCCTGTATTTCATGAAAGTAACTTAAAACAAATAAATTGATATCTTAATATAAATGATTTACCAACATCAAATCAAGATGAAATAAAAATAAGGAAATGCATAACCTGTAGAGAAGTAGAATCAGTAATTAAAATCCTACAAACATAAAAAGCCCAGGGCCACATGGATTCAGTACAAAAATTCTATCACACCTTCAAAGAAAAACAAATGTCAATATGCCTCAAACTATACCTCACAAATAAAAGTTAAGAAATACTTCTGTATTATTCTAACAAAGTTACTATTACACTGATACCATGCCACATGAAGACACAAAAAAGAATTTAGACCATTATCCCCAATACCTATAATACTATATAGGTATTGAAAAACATCACAATAAGATACTTGAAAACTAATTTCAAGCACACATACCAAAGATCAACCATCATGATCTTCATCCCGAAGAGGCAAGTATAGCTCAACACTTATAAAGCAATAAATGTAATATGCCCCATGAAGAGTCTAGAAGACAAAAATCAATGACCATTTCATTAGATGCATAAAAGGCCTTTGATGATAATTCACTGTCAAATTTCTTCATGATAGAAGTCCCAGAGATTAAGGATATAAGGAAAACCTCAGCATATAAACACTCTGCTAAAATCATGAACAAGAAAATGATTTGCATATTCTCAAGACTCATCCAGTATTGTACAGAAAATCTTAGCGGGAACAATTAGAAAAGTAAAAGATAGCAAGAGTATAGGAATAGAAAAGGGAAAAGTCAAAATATATTTATTTGTTGGTGATATGATTTTATGTATAAAATGTCCCAAATATTCCATCAGGAAGCTATTATAGCTTATAAACACTTTAAGCTAAGTAGCAGAATACAAAACTGACACACAAGAGGGACTGCCTCTGACATAATCTGATTGGCCTGCTCTTTGATCACCTCCACCCGAGGGTTGAACAGCATTACCAGGCCACAGAAGATGACAATGCAGCCACTCCTGATGTGATCTGATAGACTAAGATCAGAAAGAAGGAGAGGAGGACCTCCCCTATCAGTGGACTTGGGGAGGGGCATGCATGCAGAAAGGGGAAGGAGGGTGGGATTGGGAGGGGAGGAGGGAGGGATTTATGGGGGGATACAAAATGAATAAAGTATAATTAATAAAAGTTAAATAAAAAATTAAAAAAAATCAATAAATATATAACAAAACACATGTACTAAGATGAGAATAGGGGAAACACTACTATTCATGACAGCCACAAAAAATAAAGTTTCTTAGAATTCTAACTAAGGTGGTATTTGTTTAATAATAACTTTAAGACATTTATACAATTAATTGAAAAGATAAAAGAAGATGGAAATATTTTTCATTTCCCTGAATTGCTGGGGTTAATATTGTGAAAAGGACCATCCTAGTTCCCCCCCTTTTGCCTGCATATTTCATGACTTCCTTGTTTTTAACTGAAGAGTAGTATTCCATCGTGTAAATGTACACAAATTCTATATCCATTCCGCAATTGAGGGGTATCTGGGATGTTTCCAGATTCTGGCTATTATGAATAGAGCTGCTACAAACATGGTTGAGCAAATATCCTTGTTGAATATTGGGGCATCTTTTGGGCATATACCTAGGAGTGGTATAGCTGGGTCTTGAGGTAGCACTATTTCTAATTTTCTGAGAAAGTGCCAGATTTATTTCCAAAATGGTTGTACAAGGTTACATTCCCACCAGCAATGGAGGAGGGTTCCCGTGTGAGGTAACCTAGAAGTAGAAAGACACATATGGTATATAGTTACTTATAAGTGAGTATTAGCTATATAATACAGGATAAACACACTAAAATCTATACTCCTAAAGAAGCCAAACAAGGAGGGTCCTAGGGAAGAGGCTGAAAGCTCACTCAGAAGGGCAAGCAGGAAAGACATCAGAAGTAAATGAAGACAAGGACCAGGACAGGAGTCTTCCACAGGGAACTTCGAAAGACTCTACCCAGCAGGGTATTGAAGGAGATAGTGAGACTCATAGCCAAACTTTGGGCAGAGTGCTGGAAACCTTGTGAAAGAAGAGAAGGAAAGACAAGGAGGGGATAAGAGCTCCACAAGGAGACCAACAGAGCCAAAAAAAAAAAAAAACAAAAAAAAAAACCTACGGTGGGGTGGTGACTGCAGAGACCCATACTCCAACCAAGAACCATGCATGTAGAGGGTCTAGAACTCCTGCTCAGCAGAAGCCCATAGGATGCTCAATCTCCAAGAGGATTCCCTAGTAAGGAGAACAGGGACTTTCTCTCACATGATCTCAGTGGCTGGCTCTTTGATAACCTCCCCCTTGGGGTCGGAGAACTGCCTTACTTGACCCCAGAGGAAGACAATGTAGCCAGTCCTAATGAGACCTGATAGGCTAGGGTAGGATAGAAAGGGAGGAGGACCTCCTCTATCAGTAGACTTGGGGAGGGGCATAGGGGGAAAAGAGGGAGGGTGAGTGGAAGGAAGAGATGAGGGAAAGGGTTCCAGTGAGGATACAAAGTGAATAAACTGTAAGAAAGAACAAAATAAACAGAGGAAGAGAAAAGAAAGAAAGAAAGAAAGAAAGAAAGAAAGAGGGAGGGAAAGAAAGAATGAAGGAAAGAAGGAAATACAAAAAAAGAGCATCCTACCAAAAGCTATCTACAGATTCGTTACAATCCCCATCAAAATTCCAGCACAATTTGGATAAATAAATAAATAAATAAATAAATAAATAAATAAATAAATAAAATAAACAAAACAACAATAAAACCTGTACTCTTCATATGGAAACAGAAAAATCTCAAGATACTTAAAGCAATTATGAATAATTAAAGAATGCTTTAAAAACCACATCACACATGTCAGGTTGTGTTATAGATCTATAGTATGAAAACCAGAACAGTGTTTTCATACAAAAATGCGGATAATTGAATAGATCTGAACAACCATAAAAAGACTACACAACAATGGACACCCGATTTTTTTTTAAAAGAACCAAAACCATACACTGGAGGAAGAAAAATGGCATCTCAACAAATGATACTGACCTGAGTGGAGGGCTGCTTATGTATAAGTGAACAGAGGTTCTTATGTATCAACTCATGCAGTTTGCAGCTCCAAATGGAACAAGGACCTAAACATGAGACTGCAAACTCTAAATCTCATAGAACTTGATTGACGAGAAAGCAAAAACTATGCTTAAACTCCTTGGCACAGGAAGAGATTTTCTGAACAGGACCATGGTAGCCCAGGTATTAACTTTCAGAAGTAATAAACTGGACCTCATGAAGTTTAAGTTTTTGTCTGTAGAGGAAAAGATGACAAAATTTGAAAAATGTTGCAGCCTCCAGTATGGAAAAATATTTTACTAATTATATACCTGACAGATTTATTGTCTGGAATAGAAACATGAAGTTAAAAAAATCAAAAACTAGAAACCAAATAACTCAATTTTTTCAGAGAATTCTCAAAAAAAAAAAAAAAAGAAATTGAGAAACACTTTTTGAAATGTTAACCATCCTTAGACATAAGTGAAATGCAGATTAAAACTACTTTGAGATTTCATTTTACTCCAACCATAATGTCCGAATTTAATAAAACAGATAACATCAGATGCTGCTGAGGAACTAGGAAAAAGAGAATTCATTTCTTGTGGGAATGCAAACTGGTACAGCTCCTATGGAAAACAGAATGCATTTTCCTCAAAAAGCTGAAAATAAAGAAATAGATAAATAAATAATAAATAAATAAATAAATACTTTGAATGAACATAAAGTTTCTTCAACATTAGAAGGAAGATAAAAATATTATAATCTAATATAATTTGTAGAATCAACACTTTGTAAAAAAAATTAAATATTTTTCTTTTTATTTGAGATAATAGTATGGTTACAGCCTTTATCCTTTCTGCTTTCTTCCTCCAAACTTTCCTCCATAACTCTCCACAATCCTTAAAATTCATGCCTCTTTATTCACTAAATATACTGCGTGCATATATGGATTTGCATTTATATTCCTAAATATTACCTGATTAGTCTGAATCAACTGTTAATCTTCTTGTGATACAGTAACAAAGCAAAGATAGAAAGGATAATGGGAAGAGAAAAAAGGAGAAGAGAAAAAGGGAGAAAAAGTAGGGAGAGGGAAGGATTTTATTCCTAGTCAAAGCAGTTAATAGTTAACTTTTCTGGGGATACTTGCTTGTGAATATATCTTAGGAGAGCTGAGATCTCCCGGTTGCAATTAAACTTTAAAGGGTTTAATTGCAATAAGAATTGCCAACCTTTCTCGTTTACTTTTAACGAATGGTTAATTGGAAATTTAAAAAAATCAAATGTATTGTATTTAGCCTTCTCAAATTTTTGACACCTGTCAGAATAACAGGTGGGCTGCCTAAAATTTTTATTTTCTCCCCCTGTTCTCCCATATTCAATCCCACAGCCCTAGTCTCACCCACAGTCCTGCGAAGTATTTCCTGCTACCCTGTTCTCATGTCTTGTGGATCCCACAGATACTCTGCAACCACTTGTTGCTTTATCTCAGGTCCCAAATACAGTGGGTATCCTCTGCTAACCTACAGACCACTCCTGTAAGGAAAACAGAAACGCTGTCTGTAGATATTCTCTTCTTTTCTATTCCTCTAGAGCCAATGCTCCAGTCTCACCCCCAGCGCTATAGCAGACACCCTGGGGATGACCTCTCTTTAATATCTTTTCCATTCCAAGGAGACAAAATAAGCAAATCCTGGTTGAACACTCTGCTCTCCTTTCTCCTGTGAATTCCTTCAGACCCTTAACCTGTACCTGTTCATAAGAGTCATCTCTCAATAACCAGAAACCCATTTAGCTGGAAACCCAGTGACCATTTGTATTTTTCCATCAGGCAACACACAACCATCACGATATAAAAATATCCATAGAGGAAACAAAAACCAAGGAACAAACACAGCCAACAAAGACAAATCCAGAAATCAGCACCTAGGCTATAATCATCCCAATCCCAGATGCCAGAAACCAGGGTTAAAAATAAAGTCAGTAACAGCCAGGCAACATGCCTCCACTAGAGCCCAGGTGTCCTATCATAGCAGAATCTGAATATTCCATCTTAAGTGAAAGCACAAGAAAAAGACCTAAAACTTCCCATATGAAGATGATAAACATCCTTAGAGAGGAAATGAAAAATATCTTAAAGTAATCTGGAAAATACATGAAGTTTAATTAAATGAAGAAAGTCCTCAAAGAAATCCAGAAAAAATACAAATAGTAGGATGAAACAAATAAAAATTTTCAAGACACGAACATGAAAACAGAATCAATAATGAAAATACAAACTAAGGGAATTCTGAAAACAAAACAAACAAACAAAAAACAAACAAACTAGGAATTCAAACAGGAACTACAGAGGCAAGGTTCACCAACAAAATACAAGAGATGGAAAAGAAAACTTTGGCCATTGAAGATACAACAGAATAAATTAATATATTGGTCAAAAATGTTATATCCAAAAAAAAAAACAAAAAACAAAAAACAAAAAACAAACTTCTGGCACAAAATATCCAGAAAATCTGGGACACTATGAAAAGATCAAACTTAAGTAAGAGAGGAAAGAGAAGAATACTATCTCAAAAGAGCAAAAAAGATTTTCAACAAAATCATAGAAGACAATTTTTCGAAAGTAAAGAAATTAAAGAAGTATTCAAGAGCCTACAGAACAGCCAATAGACTGGACCAGAAAAGAAAGATTCCTTGGCACATAATATTCAAAACACTAAAATTACAGAACAAAGAAAGAATACTAAAAGCTTCAAGGGTAAAAGACCAAGTAAGAAATAAATGCAGAACTATTAGAATTGCATACATAATTCTAAAACATGTAAACAAATGCCAGTTAGCACAGACTAAATATTAACAGAGCATCCCTTTCCCAGAAAGTGAAAGCAAGGCTTAAGGGCATATTCACATTTAGGAGATTTTCATTGACGAGAACGTGTTCTATAGCTATGCTCTGACTTCACATACACACACACACCAAAAAAAAAAAAAGAAGGGAAAAAAAAAACACATCTTATAAACTGAATGTAAATGTTTGTCTCAGGAGGCATGAAATCATGCCCAAGAACAATCCAGAGAATAAAATGTACCTGTGGTAGAAAGCACTCTGACTTTTTTTCCTGGAGCTTCTTTCACAGTTTCTAAAGACATTGTTTGCCATGTATCACTCTTTTCACTATGTTCTGAAATGTCTGAAAGCTCTAGAGCAAAAAGAAGGTATCATTCCCAAGGGTAGATGGTAAGAAATAAACTCAGGCCAGAAATCAATAAAGGAAAAAAAAAGAGAGAGAGAGAGCAAGGCATAGAATCAACAAGATAATTCAATCTAATTAAAAGCCAGAGAGAGAATATCCAAATTAACGAAAGGGGAGAACCTAACAACAGACACTGAGGAAATCAAGGACTCCTGAGGACATACTTTAAAAACCTGTACTCCATACAATTAGAAAATCTAAAAGAAATAAATGTTTTGTGATAGGTTCAAATTACCAAAATCAGATGAAGAATTTAAATAAACCTATAACTCCAAGTAAAATATAAGAAGTCATTAAAAGTCTCTCAAAAACAAACAACAAAAGCCTAGGATGAGATAGTTTTAATGCAAAGCTATACCAGATTTTAAAAGAAAAGTTAACACCAATACTCCTCAAATTATTGAAAAAAATAGAAACAGAAGAATATTTACAAATTCATGTATAAGGGAATTGATGCTCTGATACCTAAACCACATAAATATCCAAGAAAGAAAAAGAAAAATCCAGAAATCAGCACCTAGGATATAATCATCCCAATCCCATATGCCTAGAAACCAGGGTTAAAAATAAACTCAGTAACAGCCAGGCAACATGCCTCCACTAAAGCCCAGGTGTCCTATCATAGCAGAATCTGAATATTCCATCTTAAGTGAAAGCATTTATTTATAAACATACATACAGAAATACTCAATAAAATACTTGCAGACCAATTTCAAGACCACATCAAAAAGATCATCGACCAAGAAAAAGTAAGCTTCCTCTCAGACAGGGATGGTTCAATATACACAAATCAAAATATGTAATGCACCACATAAAGAAAATGAAATAAAAGAGTACATGATTATCTCAGTGGGTGCAGAAACAGCCTTAGAAAAAAATTCCACACCACATTCATGATAAAAATCCTGGAGAGTTTAAAAAAACAAATTACATACCTAAATATAATAAAGGCAGATTGCAACAAGCCTATAGCAAAACCCATCTTAAAAAGAGAAATTCAAGGCAATTCTACTGAAATCTAAAATAAGAAGTTATCCACTCTCTCTACATCTATTCTATACAGCACTTGGAGTCTTAGCTCGAACAGTAATGATGCTGAAGGAGGTGCAGGAGAAACAAATCCAAACGGAAAATCTCCAAGTATCTTCATTTGAAGATGATAAGATAGTACACATCAGAAACAGGGAAACAAGACATCTCACAATAGACTCAAATAATATGAAGTATGGTGTGGTGACTATAGCCAAGCAAGTGAAAAGACTTCTGTGATTAAAAACTTCAAGTCATTAAAGAAAAAAATTAAATTTGGGTCAAAGTTTTTGTGGGTGGTTGGTATCCCTCTTTCTCCACTGGAAGTCCTCCTGATTACAGGAAGTATTATGGGCACTTCAGGCTCCACAACCCTGCTGCTAGGAGTCTCAGGTAAGGTGGATCCCAAAGACTCCCAGGATCACTACCCCCCAGTTTTAGAGAGCCCCCTTCACTGAGAATGATTTCCATTCTCTTTCCCAAGCTTCCCTCCACCCTGCACTCCTGACACCTGATCACCAACCCTGTTCCTCTTCTCATCTTTTCTGCCATCATGTTTCCTTTGTTCATCCACTTCAGATGTCTACTTTGTTTCCTCTTCTAAGTGAGATTCAGCATCTTTCCTTGGGTTCTCTTTGTTACTTAGCTTCTTTGGGTCTTTGGAGTGTAGCATGGTCATCCTGTAGCTATATTTATAGCTAATATCCATTTACAGATGAGTACATATCATATGTGTCTTTCTGAGTTAGGTTAGTTCACTCAGGGTGATACTGAGGGAATGACTGGCTCAACTAGAGACCCACCCCATGAGAAGAAGCCAATTCCTGAAACTATTAATGATACTCTACTATGCTTGCAGACAGGAGCCTAGCATGACTACCTTCTGAGAGCCTTCATCCAGCAGCTCAAGGAACTAGATGCAAAGACCCACAGACAAAGAATAGGCAGAGCTCTGGGAACCTTGTGGAAGAGTTGGGGGAAGGACTGAGGGAGCTGGAGTGGTCAGGGACACCA
Source organism: Psammomys obesus (assembly GCF_907164565.1). Taxonomy (NCBI): domain Eukaryota; kingdom Metazoa; phylum Chordata; class Mammalia; order Rodentia; family Muridae; genus Psammomys; species Psammomys obesus. Next base: position 50,889,658 of record NW_026587216.1, on the reverse strand, counting down.
CGAGAAGACCTACAGAGTCAACTAACCTGAGACCATGGGGGTAAGAGATATCAGGATGAAACTGGAAAAATAGGAGGGAAGGAGCCACCACAATCAGATTTTAAAGTGAATTAATGAATTAGTTAAAGAAAATAATAGAAGATATAAAGATCACACATGCTCATGTATTGATAGGATTAACATAGTAAAAATTGCCATGTTACCAAAAGCAATCTATAGAGTCAATGCAGTCTCCATCAATATTCAAACAACATTTTCATAGATATTGAAATGACAATTTTCGGCTTCATATGAAAATTCAAAAATTCAGGATATATATAACATTCCTAAATCTTCAAAGAACTGCTGGAGGTATTACCATTCATGATTTCAAGTTATACTATATAACTATTTTAATTTAAAAAAAAAACAGTGTGATACTCCTACATAAATAGATACCTTGATCAATTGAGTAAAATTGAAGACTCAGATAAATCCACTCATATCTATAAACACCTGATTTTTTATGTAAAGAAGCCATAAACATACAGTGAAAAAAAAAAAAAAACACTATCTCAGTAAATGATGCTGGTCGAAATGGACAGTTGCTTGTAGCAGAATACAAACATGATCCATAGTCATTAACCTTCATAACACCCAACTCCAAATGGATCAAAGACCTCAACATAAGTCCAGATACACTGAATCTGATAGAAAAAAAAGGTAGGGAATAGCCTTGAGTTCATGGGCACAGATGATTTTTCTGAAGAGAACACTGGTAGTACAGGCACTAAGATCAACGATTAAGTGGGTTCTCATAAAAATGAAAAGCAAATATAAGGAAAAGGACACTGTCCTTTGGAGAAAGCAGCCCTCTACAGAGTTGAAATAGATTTTTACCAACTGCATTCACATCTGATAGAGAACCAATATTTGAAATATATAATAAATTCAGGAAACTAGATATAAAAAAAACAATAAATAATCCTATTAAAAATCTGGAGTAGATCTAAACTGAGAATTCTCAATAGAAGAAACTCAAATTGTAGCCTTAGATTTTTCACCTAACCTACTTTATTTAAGGCTCTTATACCTCCCTTTCACCCACGGACCATAGGTAGGGGAGAAAAAAAGGGCATTAGGTAAAGGGGGTTGTAGAATTTTTTAGAAGTAGTTTCTCTTAGTTTTACAGATACCAGCAATCCAGCCCAAAGACCAACACCAAGTATCAACACAAATCCACACAGTTCAGAAGATCAGGGCAAGTCAGGAAAAGCCACAAGACTCAGTTGGATTGCCCTGAGAATTCTCTGGAGTGTTTCTCTCTGCAAAGTCTCAGAGCATGAAGATCAGCACAATGATGTCAATCTAAAAAGCAATGTTTCACTGTTCATGGGCTTCTATTTATCTCCTTTTCTTTGAGTTTACCCCTGGATGTCCTCAGCTGACCAAAGTCATGGTCCTCTCACAAGACAGCTCACAGCAAAGCATCACGTACCCTCTGACAAGCCAGCTTCCAAGGCAACATCACCTGCCCTCTCACAAGACAGCTCCTAGCAAAGAATCACCTGACTCAGCTGTGTCTTCAAAGAAACCAGAAGCTTCCACTTCATGGGATGTGGAAACATGAAAAGAAATGTTTAACATTCTTAGCCGTGAAGGAAATACAAATCAAAACTACTTGAAAATTATATCTTAAACCTGTCAGAATGGCTAGGATTAATAACACGGGTGACAGCTTATGCTGGTTAGGATGTGGAATAGAGGGAACACTCCTCCTTTGCTGGTGGGAGTGCAAACTTGTAAACCACTATGGAAGCCTACACGGTGGTTTCTCAGAAAGTTAAGAATCCATCCACCTCAAGATCCAGCTATGACATTTTTGGGCATGTAACCAAAGAATTCTTTATCCTACCACAAGCACACTTGTTCAACCATATTTATTGTCCTTTTCTTCACAGTGTTCAGTAATTAGAAACACCCAGATATCCCTCAACAGAAGAATGGATAAAGAAAGTGTGGTTCATTGAGAATGACTCACTATGAGGAAAAATGGTATCATAAAAATTGCATACAAATGGGTGGAAGTAAAAAAAAAAAAAACAAAACAAAAAAAAAAAAAAAACAAACATCATCCTGAATAAGGTAACCCAAAAACAGAAAGATAAATATGATACTTATGCACTTGTATGTGGATATTAGCCAAAATAAATGATAACCAACTTATAATTAGAGTTTAGGTACAGATGAAAGCACTAGGGAAAACACATGGATGGGGAGTGACTAGGGAATGGAAAAGGAGGATCAGGTGAAGAGGAAAAGAAGAAACAGTGTTGAGGAAGGGAATGTGGGAATAGACAGCTGAAACTGAGGGGCATTTGAGGTATGATACGAAAACCTATTGCAGTGGAAATGTTATAAAATCTATAAAGGCTATTCTAATGACATCTACTAATAATAGGGAATACAGAGTCTTAACTGGCCACGTCTTGTCACCATAGGAAGCTTCTAGTAGCAGGACAAGATTACATTCAATTGATTGTTGGCCAAGGAGGTCCCATAAATATCCATAAACAACCCAGGCTGTTGCTTAGACAGTGGGTTGATCTCTGCAAATTTATAGTCAGGCCCACTTGCCGAGAAAAGCACCTACACAACTTGAACTGGTACCTAGATGGAACCTTCACTCCCATGTTCTAGTGACCTTGGTGAGGAAAGATAGCATGCAGGCTACCAAAGAAGAAACATAAACACCATCCCAGCCACAAAACCTTTGACATACAGTCAATCCTTCCTGCAAGAATAGAATGGCAGAGCAACATTGTCACAGAACTTATGGTAGTAACCAACCTACATCTGATTTGACTTAAGAGCCAGTCCATGACATGGAACTTATACCCAGTACTGTTTGGAAGCCAAAGAACAAGAGACTTGATAGTCTATAGACCGAGGATAAAGCCTGAAGTATAAGTTTCTGATTTCTTTGAAGTCTCAGTTGTGTCATGTGATACTTCGCTAGAAGCTGTCTTGTGAGAGTGCACATGAGGTTTTGCTGTAAGCTGTCTCATGTGAGGGGCATGATTTTTGGCAGCTGAAAAGATCCAGGGGTGTTCTCTGTGGAGAAGAGATATTTAGGAGCTCACCACGACAGCAGGACAATACGTTTGAACCAACATTTCTTCTCTGGTCTTCGTTCTTCAACACTTCACTTTGAAAAGAGAAATGTTCCAGAGAATTTCTCAGGACAATCCAACTGAGTCTTGTGGCTTTCGCTGAATCATTCTGATTCAGTGGAGTCTTCCTGTTTCTCCTGAATCATGCTGACTACTACTGCTGTTTGGTGTTGGCATTTGGACTGGACTGATGGTATCTGGACAAAGAGGCCCTCTGACCAACTGAGAAAATCTTATACAAACTCCCAGAGGCTGAAGCAACAAACACGGTGCCTTCAGGGGTCTGCATCAGGTCCTCTCCATATATATTATAGTTTTCAGATTAATATTTTCTGGGTCTCCTGAGTATGTGATGAGGGCTTCTCTTATTCTTCTGCTTGTTCTGGGGGCTCTTTTTCTTCTGTTGGGTTGCTGTTTCCAGCATCAGTGTGATAGTTCTTATTGGTCTAATTATATTTTTTATATTTATACAAATATTTAATGTTTAGTTTTATATATATTTTACTTTTATATTTTTCATGTTTTTTTTTTTCTTATCACTTAGAAGCCTGTTCTAAAAAAGCAGCTGATCCAGAGGGGAGGGGAGGCAGGGAGGAACTTGGAGGAGTAGAGGGAAGGAAAACTGTAATCAAGATATAATGTATGAGAAAAGAATCCATTTCTAATAAATTGGAAAGTATCTTCACATTAATATTCCTCCCAGCAATCTTCTCTCACTGAGCAGGAAAAGAAACCTACAATGTAATCCCAGAGACTCCAGAACCAGTCCTGCTTTTTCAGTCTGGGGTCTCTCAGTGTTTTTTACCTAGACTAATAAACCAGTGTGTCCATCTATTTCCAAAACAAAATATGTATTTCCATAAGTTTGTTACTACTCTGTAACTTCATAATTTTCTTTCTACTCTGCCACTCAGATACATCTTATCAATACCTCAACATTAGATTCCTATTTTTCTCCATCTTCAGAATTCTCTCCAGCAATGACTTCCCAAAGTGTGCTATATCACTGTAAGACTGCATTAGTCTATTAGTTCCTTTCTGTTGCTATAATAAAATGCCATACCCAAGGTAACCTAGAGAAGAGAGTGTTTGTCCTCAAAGTCAAAAACAGGTGAGGAGAGTCTGGTAAGCAGGCAGCCAGAGCAAAAATCTGATAGATCACTTTTTGTTTTTGACACCACCAGTGCCATGGGTTTATTAGTAAGATTTTTTAACATGTGCAGATAGATTTAAAAGGTCTTTTTAAACTTTACTTTGAATATTATACGTGCTATTTTTGAAAAGGTAGAAATTGAAAAATATTACAGGCTTAGGAAGAAAAGAACTATTTGAAATATGATCACTCATAATACACACACATACATGTATATATTTGTAACCACTGGTACATTATATGCATGTACATTCATAGATTGTGTGTTCTCTGTTTTTGACACATTGGTAATGGAGTCATACAATTTTACACTTATTTTACTGGGTTATACTCTGTCCTTATCAGTGTGATAGGTTTTCTTTACTATTTTCAGTTCTTTAACACTGTGAATAACTCACTCTTAAATGTTTATTTCTTTCAAATGTTTCAATTAAAAATGTTTACCCATTGTATGAATGTCTCATATTTAAAAATCGCTTTTTTTAGGATATTGTATAAAAGTTGGCTTTAGCATGGGAGCTTTGTACACATGTATTATCCTTTTCCTCACGAGGTTCTATTATCTTTAATATTTCCCACTTCCCAGAAGAGCTCTTCTTCTCTTCTCATGATCTTCTCTTTCTCTCTGTCTCTCTCACACACACACTTTAAATGTTTCTTAGTCTAGTTTATCAAGTTTTTAAAAACTAGAACTATGTTCTGAGCCTGTAAAATTTTATTCAAATGTGAATGCGTCTATGAGGCACAGCACAGCTCCAGAAACAGGAAGCAGGAGCAGAAGCAGAGAAAGTGCATCTGCTGGTTTGAAGGACACTCCAAAGCACTCTCCAGAGAGCCTACCACAGCAGAGCCTTCAGTCTGCATGGAGGTTCAGGGCTTGCTTTCTCCCACATTCTACCACACCTTGTCATTCTAATGGCTGATGCTTGTTCCTCACGTAATTTTCATATTCTTCTTGGGAAAATTTGTACATCTTTTGCTCTGCTTGAGAATTCTCTATACCATTCAGTTTGAGGGGAATAAGAAGGGAGAGGTTCAAACTTGCCATTTAAGTTTAAACTTACAATTTATTGAAAAAAAATTTAATTGAAAATAGATCATTCGGAGTGAAGTATCCCAGAAGGAGAAAGAAAACATGGTATATACTCGCTTATATATACCTACATGATATGATAAACATAATGAAGTCTATACACCTAAAGAAGATAAACAAGAAAGCAGACATGAGGTAAGATGATCAATCCCAACTTAGAAAGACAAATGAGATGTGCATTGGACATATGGCAGGATTCTACCGCAGAAGGCATCTGAAAGACCCTACCAAGCAGCGTTTCAAAACAGATACTGAGATTCATAACCAAACCTACCACAGAAGGGGAGTTAGTATGACGGGAAAAGGATAGGAGCCCCACAAGGACCATATATATCTGGGCACAGGGTTTTTTTCTGAAACTGTTTCTCCAACCAAGGACCATGTATGGATATAAACTAGAACCTTTACTTGGACGAAGCTCATGGTAGCTCAATAACCAATTGGTTTCCCATAGTAAGGGGAACAGGGACTATCTGTGACAGGAACTCAATGACAGGATTTTTGACCTCCCCACCCCCCAAGGGAGGAGCAGTCCTGCTAGGCCACAGAGGAGGACTTTGCAGCCAGCCCTGAAGATACCTGATAAAACAGGATCAGATGAAAGGGAAGTAGGTCCTCCCCAATCTGTGGACTGGGAAAGGGGCAGGGAGGAGATGAGGGAGGGAGGGTGGGATTGGGAGGGAATAAGGGAGCAGGATACAGCTGGGATACAGAGTTAATAAAATGTAACTAATAATAATAAACAATAAAAAATTAAAAAAAAAGAAAATAGATTCTTCCAACTACATTACAACCAGTTTTCGCTCCCTTTACTCCTTTTAGCTCTCCTCTCTCTTCTTTTTTTAACTTTTAATTACACTTTATTCACTTTGTATGCCCCCATAAGCCCCTCCCTCCTCCCCTCCCAGTTCCACCCTTCCTGCCCCTTCTTCATGCATGCCCCTCCTCAAGTCCACTGATAGGGGAGGTCCTCCTCTCCTTTCTTCTGATCTTTGTCTATGAGATCTCATCAGGAGTGGCTGCATTGTCATCTTCTGTGGCCTGGTAAGGCTCCTCCCCCCTCAGGGGGAAGTGATCAAAGAGCAGGCCAATCAGATTATGTCAGAGGCAGTCCCTCTTCCCATTACTATGTAACCCACTTGGACACTAAATTGCCATGGGCTACATCTGTGCAGGGGTTCTAGGTTATTTCTGTGCATGGTACTTGGTTGGAGTATGAGTCTCTGGGAAGACCCCTGTGTTCAATTTTTCTGGTTCTATTGCTCTCCTTGTGGAGATCCTGTCCTCTCCAGATCTTACTATTTCCCTCTTCTTTCATAAGATTCCATGTACTCTGCCCAAGAGTTGGCCATAAGTCTCAGCATCTGCTTTGATAGTCTGCAGGGCAAATTCTTTCAGAGCCCTTCTGTGGCAGGTTCCTATCTTGTTTCCTGTTTTCTTCTTCTTCTGATGTCCATCCTCTTTGTCTTTCAGGATGGGGATTGAGCATTTTAGTCAGGGTCCTCTCTCTTGATTAGTTTCTTTAGATACACAGATTTTAGTAAGTTTGTCCTATATTATATGTCTATATGAGTGAGTATATAGTGTGTGTGTCTTTCTGCTTCTGGGACAGCTCACTCAGGATGATCTTTTCCAGTTCCCACCATTTACCTGCAAATTTCATGATTTCTTTATTTTTCATTGCAGAGTAATACTCCATTGTGTAGATGTACCACAATTATCTGCATCCATTCTTCAGTTGAGGGGCATCTGGGCTATTTCCAGCTTCTGGCTATTACAAATAAAGCTGCTACAAACATGGTTGAGCAAATGTCCTTACTGTGTACTTGAGCCTCTTTTGGGTATATGCCTAGGAGTGGTATAGCTGGGTCTTAAGGAAGTGCTATTCCTAGTTGTCTGAGTAAGTGCCAGATTGATTTCTAGAGTGGTTGTACAAGTTTACATTCCCTCCAGCAGTGGAGGAGGGTTCCCCTTTCTCCACAACCTCTCCAGGATATGTTGTCACTTGAGTTTTTTATCTTGGCCGTTCTGATGGGTGTAAGGTGAAATCTCAGGGTCGGTAGTTTTGATTTGCATTTCCCTAATGGTTAATGACATTGAGCATTTCTTTAAGTGTTTCTCTGCCATTTGATATTCCTCTACAAAGAGTTCTCTGTTTAGCTCTGTTCCCCCCTTTTTAATTGGATTACTTGGTTTGCTGCTTTTCAGCTTCTTTAGTTCTTTATATATACTGGATATTAGCCCTATTTAAGATAAAGGGTTGGTGAAGATCCTTTCCCAATCTGTAGGCTGTCGTTTTGTTTTGATGACGGTGTCCTTTGCTTTACAGAAGCTTCTCAGTTTCATGAAGTTTATTGATTGTTGCTCTTAGAGCCTGTGCTGTTGGTGTTCTGTTCAGGAAGTTTTTTCCTGTACCAATGAGTTCTAAGGTCTTTCCCACTTTTTCTTCTAACCTATTTAATGTGTCTGGTTTTAAGTTGAGGTCTTTGATCCACTTGGACTTCAGTTTTGTGCAGGGTGATAAGTATGGATCTATTTGCATTTTTCTATATGTAGACATCCAGTTAGACCAGCACCATTTGTTGAAGATGCTATCTTTTTTTCATTGCATGGTTTTGGCATCTTTGTCAAAGATCAGGTGTCCGTAAGTCTGTGGGTTTATTTTTGACAAAGAAGCCAAAACCATACAATGGAAAAAAGATAGCATCTTCAACAAATGGTGCTGGTCTAACTGGAGAGATCACACTTTTAACTACATGTATAAAGCATAGGAAAAACTGGAAATCAGTCAAAATTTTCCATTTCTAAATCCTGTTCTAAGTGAGGCCCTTCCTCTAGCAAGCCTGAACCTCTTTATAACTTCTCCAAACAGCACCATTACCTGGAGACTAAATGTTTGAATGCCTAAGTCAGTTGGGGACGTTTCTTAATCAGATGACCACTTACTACTATGTTCCCCATAGGCTTGTGGCCATATCAAAATGCAAATGTGTTTAGTCCAACTTCAAATGTACTCATAGTCCTAAAACACATCAAACTGTTGACATGCCTAAAGTCTCATTTGAGACTCAAGCCAGTCTCTTAATTGTAAACCTTGTAAAAATCAAAAATCAAATTATATAATTCCAGTATATAATGGTACAAAATATGCACTACTTTCCAAAAGTGATGAAGGACATTTTAAAAACTAGACCAAACATGACCAAAATCCAACAAGGTAACCCCAAACCTTTAGTTTCATATCGAGCATCTAGTACTTTAGTTTCAAAGGGTGCAATTAATTCTGACCTCTAACTTTGCTGCTGGCAATATAAACCTCTCCCTTGGCCTGTTTTGCTCCCTGTAGGCAGGTCTCGTTGGCAGAGAGTGCATGGCTCTGGCATCTCCATGGCTCTAGCTCTCCTGCAGCCCAGGCCATTCTTTTACAGCTTTACCTCATGGCTTTTGGCGTGTTCTCCCTTCTCAGGTGCTCTTCCTAGGTTCTCCTCTGCTACTTTCTGCCTGGCCTCAACAGCTCTCTGAAACTACACACACATGCAGGCACACACGCACACACACACACACACACACACACTCAAAACATGAGCTATTCACTATTGCCTCCTTCATGATGCTACGGCCATCACCATGTAGAACGTCCTGCCAAGCCCCACTAACATGCAGAAGTGGATCCTATGTCCCTGAATCAAGTTATCTGCAGCTTTTTTTTTTTTTTTTTTTTAGTTTATTCCTAGGAGCTGAAAACTACTAAGGCTTTAATTTTAAGTTGGAATCTAATCTTGGTGGAATTTTACACTAATGGACCCTTCCCTCTGTTGGAGTAAAGAACAGACCTATCTTTAATAGCATTACATGAACAGTTACAGCTTGTCTGCCAGAACAGAGCATGTCTATAACCTTAAACTTCTTAGTGCTCTGTTTCAAGTGTCTGCTTTTGTATTTCTTTTGTGATACTTTTATTTTTCATTTTGTATATTAGAGTTATCAATAGCAAAAAAGGCACAGATTAAACTTGATATTTTCTTTAAATTTATTTAACCATGGAAATTAATCCATTGCTTTTTTTATTTTTTAATTTTTTATTGTTTGTATTAATTAGTTTATTCACTTTGTATCCCAGCTGTAGCTCTTTCCTTCATTCTCTCCCAATCTCATCCGCTCTCTCTCATGTCCTCCCATGAGCCTCTCCAAGTCCACTGATAGGGGAGGTCCTCCTCCCCTTCCATCTGACCCTAGCTTATCAGGTCTCATCAGGACTGGCTGCATTGTTCTCCTCTGTGGCCTGGCAAGGCTGCTTCCCCCTCAGGGGGAGGTGATCAAAGAGCCAGCCACTGAGATCATGTCAGAGACAATCCCTGTTTCCCTTACTAGGGAACCCACTTGGAGACTGGGCTACATCTGAGCAGGGGTTCTACGTTATATCCATGACGGGTCCTTGGTTGGAATATCAGTGTCAGGAAAGACCCCTGTGCTCACATATTTTGGTTCTGTTATTCTCCTTGTGGAGCTCCTGTCATCTCCAGGTCTTACGATCTTCCCCTTCTTTCCCAGGATTCCCTGCACTCTGCCCAAAGTTTGGTTATGAATCTCAGCATCAGTTTTGCTAAATTGCTGGGTGGCATCTTTCAGAGGCCCTCTGTGGTAGGATCCTGTCCTGTTTTCTCCTTCTTCCAATGTCCATCCCATATGTCTTTCTGAGTGAAGATTGATCATCTTATCCAGGGTCCTCCTTCTACGTGTAAAAAAATGCAAATAGATCCATATTTATCACTCTGCACAAAACTAAAGTCCAGGTGGATCAAAGACCTTAACATAAAACCAGACACACTAAATCAGTTAGAAGAAAAATTGGGGAAAAGCCTAGAACTCATTGGCACAGGAGACAACTTCCTGAATAGAAAACAAACAGTACAGGCTCTAAAAGCAACATTCAATAAATGGGACCTCATGAAACTGAAAAGCTTCTGTAGAGCAAAGAACACTGTCATCGGAACAAAACAACAGCCTATAGACTGGGAAAGGATCTTCACGAACCCTGAATCCGTTACTTTTTAATTTTGCCTCAGGTGAGTTCGTAGGGCAAGAATAAAGGTACCTATATTCTTTGCCAAAATGTTACATAAATGGCCTCTAGAAGCTTGGTCATCACAGTGTGTATTGCTCCAGTAACAATTTTTGTTGGGCTTACACTAGAATAGCTCTTTAAGTGCTGCTCACAGCATTTAATTACTTTTCTATTCTAAATTTCCAATGTCTAACACACTCACAACCCACATGTTCTGGTTCCTCAGAGCGAAATCCTGCACACTCTCTGGTATGTTTAACCTACTTTTCTGAAGCTGTGATAAAATACTATGGCCAAGGTAACAGAGAAAAAAATGTTTAGTTTGGCTCTGGTTCCCGGAGGCAATAGTCTGTAATGGTGGAAACTGTGGCTGCAGGCAGCAGCTGGAAGCTTGGAGATCACATCTTTAACTGCAAACATGAACCAGAGAGGAAGCGGAAAGGCAGGGAAGGTTTTAGACTCTCAGAGGCTGACCCAGTGATGTACTTCCGCCTGCACAGCTGCACCTACCTGTCAGTACTTCAAACAATGCCTCCAGCTGGGAAATGAGCGTTCAAATTCCTGAAATTCCCAGAGAAAATATTTTTTTATTAATTTTTATTATTTTTTTCTTTTTAGTTACATTTTGTTAACTCTGTGTCCCAGCTGTATCCCACTCCCTCATTCCCTCCCCAACCCCACACTCCCTCCCTGGTCTCCTCCCTGCCCCTTTCCAAGTCCACTGATAGGGGAGGACCTCCTCCCCTTTCATCTGACCCTGTTTTATCAGGTATCTTCAGGGCTGGTTGCAAAGTCCTCCTCTGTGGCCTAACAGACTGCTCCTCCCCGGGGGGGTGGGGGGGGGGGTCAAACAGCCTGCCCTTGAAGGATCTTGTATCTTTAACTTAGTTCTTTCAGTAACTCACTGATGTAGGTATTTCTTGATATTTTTCCAACAAACAAAATGAGAATGGAGATTCCATGTAAGACTGCTGATGACCGTGACTAAACAATACAAAAAAGCCTGGAATAAGGCAATAACTTCTCCATGTTCAGTGCTGTATATTCTTTATATCATTTTATTTCCAAAATAGTACTATGCTGCACATTCCTTTTGACAGATGAGAACATGAAGTTCCATGAGGTTATGCAACTTTCTCAAGGCTTAACATGGTTTCAAGCCTCAGGATTCCTCTTTCAGTATCCTTGAATTCTGTAGTTGCTTTGAGAACTAAAGGAGGAAAAAGTGCTACATTATATTACAATGTGATTTTATAAAATTTAAAGTATCCTTTCTATGTAAGAATTACTGTATTCAGATGGAGAAAGTATCTTGTAAATATTTAAGGCTAAATAATCCAACTAATTAATGGGTACTATTTCAACATAATATTTGTGTATGAGACACAAACATCATAATGATTGTAGATGGTCAGTGTTAGGAGCTGACTGGAGTGCCAGGTTCCCAGGCATGACCAGGACCTGAGAGTATGAAGGGCTAGCAGAGAGCACAGCCTGGCTCTTACAGGCACAGGGGTGGGACTCTTTAGAAAATACTACATTTTAAAGGGAAGATTTCTTCTTTTCTCTCTTCAGAGCATTTTTAAATCTTGTCACTAAAGAGGGGGAAAAAAGGTATGACTTATCTTTGAAATACTGGCTTTTTCTATAAAGACCACCCTCTCCTCAAGCCTTGGAAACTTCAAACAACCCGACTGAAAAGTCAGAATTCCTAGGGTTGAAGACACTGTTATCTTGAAAGCTGCTACAGGCTATAAGCTGTTAGAGGGTCCTAAAGCTCTGAGTGTGTTTAAATTCATTTTTAATAAGCTAAATGAAAACTGGAAAATAGCTATGAGAATGTGTATAAATGCATGTGTATAGTTATATTTGTGCACATATCTTCAATGTTGTAAAAATATTTAATTAAATAGGCACTTGACAAACTGACATCTACTTTAAAAAAGAAACTTTAAATGTTAAAGTAAATTTTATTTTAAAAAGTGTAATTAGGCTTTTTAACTAAATGTATTCTTACAGCAAATTTCCTGTGAAATTTTAATTGGATTTTATACATTGGGCCTACTTTTTATGCATCTCACATTTTATTCCTCTATAAGGATTTGACATAATTTCCATGTGTTTCTCTTACCTGATACTATGGCTTAACTACATTGAAATTCAATAATTAAAAGGCAAAACCCAAGTCATTTACTAGAGTGAATATTAATAGGTTTTCTTTATTTTTTGTACATTATGCCCTATGGACACTCTCATTCTCCTTAGATCATGACATTACTCTTGATTTCTACAAAGTCTTAAATTACTCAAACACATTCTCATTTTTACTTTAATATATAAGTATATACACAATTAACATTTCACAATGTGTTCTGGGGAATAAACTGACATTACTGGGACCACTCTTTCTAATTTTTATTGTTATTATTAGTATTTATTACAATTTATTCACTGTATATCTCAGCTGTAGCTCCCTTTCTCAGATCCTCCCTGTGTGATCCTCCTTCTCTCTTCCCCCTCTATGCCCCTCCCTTAGTACACTGAGAGGGGAGCTCCCCCTCCCCTATTATCTGTCCCTAGCCTGTAAGATCTCATCAGGACTGGCTGCATCCTCTTTCTCTGTGGCATAACAAGGCCACCTCAAGAGGGATAGGTGATCAAAGAGCAGACAGTGGAGTTCATACCAGAGACTCCTTCTGCTCCCCTTACTAGGAGATCCACACACTGAGATACCCATGGGCTACATCTGAGCAGGGGTTCTAGGCCCTCTCCTTGCATAGTCCTTAGTTGATCCATCAGTTTCTGCAGGGCCTCTGGGCCCAGAATTTTTGGCCTTGGTCTCCTGCTGGAGTTCCTGTTCCCTCCAAGTCTTTTTATCTCCCCGATCTTCCATAAAATTCCCTGTACTATGCCCAAAGTTTAGCTATAAGTTTCAGCTTCTGATTCAATATTGCTGGGTAGAGTCTTTCAGAGACTCTTTGTGAAAGGTTCCTATCCTGTTCCCTGTCTTCTCCCACTTCAAATGTCTATCCTGTTTGCCCTTTTAAATAAGGAATGAGCATCTTCCCTAGGGTCCTTGTTGTTTATCTTCTTTAGGACTATAGATTTTAGTATGTTTATCCTATATTATATAGCTAATATCCACTTAAAGTGAATATATACCATGCCTGTCTTTCTGCTTCTGGATTACCTCATTCAGGATGATCTTACTAGGTCCATCCATTTGCCTTCAAATTTCATGACTTCTTTGTTTTTAATTGCTGAGTAGTATCCATTTTGCATATGTACCACAATTTCTGTATCCATTCCTCCTTTCAGGGACTTCAAAGTTGTTTCCAGATTCTGGCTATTATGAATAAAGCTGCTACGAACATGGTTGAGCAAATGTCCTTGTTGTATACTTGAGCATCTTTTGATATATGACCAGATGTAGTATAGCTGGGTCCTGATGTAGCGCTATTTCTAAATGTCTGAGAAAACACCAGGTTGATTTCCAAAGTGGTTGTACAAGTTTACATTCCCACCAGCAGTGTAGGAGGGTTCCCCTTTCTCCACATCCTCTCCAGCATGTGTTTTCACTGAGTTTTTGATCTTAACCATTCTGATAGGTGTAATGCGAAATCTCAGGGTCATTTTTGTTTGCATTTCACTGGGACAACTCTTAATGCCTTTTAATTCAAATATGAAAACTCACACAAGTGTGACAGGTCACACTTAGAAGTATTTTCATACTTTTTTTAACCTAGAGATTTTTGTTGTTGCTGACTTGTGAATGCCTGTGCCAGTCCACCAAACTATTCTCATATACACATAAATAAGTCCCAGGAATCAAGACTCCACAGGTGACCCTTGACAAGTGACACAGGTGACCTTTTAGATAAATTTAAGAGTTTCCCATTGCTCAGATGAATAAATCACAGCTGCATCTTGCATGTTCAGGGCAATCATCCAAGAAAAGCTCAGCAGTGATGAGCTTGACCTGAACTTGTCTCAATTTTTCCCCCTTCTTGTATCTTTTAGGTGCGTTGTTTTCAAATGAGTGATTATGTTCTCTATCTGGTGTACAAGATTTTGTCACACTGGCAGGAAATTGCTTCTGCTGGCACAAAGTGAAGGTGGAAGATATTGACATCTAGTGGGTAAAGGCCAGAAATGCTGCAAGACATCCTACAAGGTAAACACAACGGATGACATTCCAAAGGACTGCACAACTCAAAAAGACAGATTGTTGAGTCTGATGATCCCAGAAACCTTTCTGCCCCATCCTGTTGCTTGTGACCCTCATCACAATCAGTTATTGACCTGAATTCTAGCTATGCCTCTCACCATTACCCAGTGGGAAGCAACATCAGCCAATGGGATAAGGGGTCGCTCTACGAACTCAGAATACTCTAGTTGAGTTGTTAAAAACAAAGTACCACTTGCCCTTTTGCTTCAGTGCAAACATGTTTAGGTCAAATTAAAATCTAATGACACTGGAGAGGGGAATGGTAGTCAGCTATTTCAGTTCAAAGTGAATGATTTTTCATAGTAATTCAGTATGAATACTTTACACCGAGTTTCCCACTAACGAATGACTCCTTTTTCATGAGATGAAAAATCCAATATCATTTTATATGATGAGTAGCAACTTTTTCTCTTATGAAGGACTCTGAGTTCACCTATGTATTATGTATGTATGTATGTATGAATTTATGTTTTCTTTTAATTTATGGAAGCAAAATCTTTGCCATAGATTTTCTCACAGATCCTAGCTTATTTCTGCCCAGCAAATGTCCAGTTGAGTTGTTAATGTGTCAGCTGTGTACTGTGCCAGTGATCACTAATTTACTGTCATTTCTAAGAACTGTAGACAGGCAAACTGAGATAACATAGGTTATTTTGACATTTAAACATAACATTATATTTGTCATTGCTAAGGATGAATTTTATTTTATTTTGTTTCTGCTGTTCTTTTCTTTTCTTTAATAATTTAAGCCCTTTATATTTTAGCCCCTTCCATGGTCTTCTCCTGGTTTCCCTTCCATTGCTCTTTCCCCCTCCCCCCTCCTCTAGTCCTCAGAATGGGGGAGACCTCCTCCCCTGCCATCTGACCCCAGCCTATCAAATCTCATCAGGACTGTCTACATTAAAGATGCACTTTTTATTTTTATGGAATTTGATGTGTTTTAGAAATTCATTTTGATCAATTTTCATTTTGAATAGTAGCCAGACATATCATAAGACAACTGTTGAATTTGTTTCTAACGCTTAAGAAGCAAAACAACAAATGATTTTTACAAGGAAATTACTTTCTAGTACATTTGGATTAAATCTTCTCTTAGTACTTAAAATTCCCCTCAATCTACAAAATTGGCCAAATAAAACAAAACTTTTGGCAAATTATTCTTAAATTTCACTACACCCTAGGAGGAAAAGTACCCTCTGATTGTTCTGTTACATGCCACAACTACAATAAAAACAAGGAGACTCTTGCTTACTTTGTTTGTTGTCAAATTTAAGTTCAAATTTAAAAGCAGATCAGATGTCCCAACTAAATTAAGTCCCTCATTTCCAAAGTCAAAGCATTTGAACTGAGATATTGGTGAAAGATACCCATTTCAATTAGAGAAGAAATAAATTCTAGAGATCCCTGCATAACATGATTATAGCTAGCAATAATATACTATATATTTTTAAATTGCCCTAAGATTGCATCGTCAATGCCTTTGTCATACACATGATGGCTGTGTGAGATGATAAATATGTTAGCTATATCAATACTGAAACTTCACATTGGACTGGAGTATAGCTCAGTCTACATTCAGTCCTCAGTACTTCAAAAAACACATTACGAATACATACAATTTTAATTTTCAAATTACACCTTAATAAAGAATTTTAAATAAGTAAAAAATATTGAAGTTCTCAATCATTGGTTATTAATACATCACTGCTTTCCCTGAACATAACCTTCCGTTTCTGCAGCTTAATACTTCTATTTATATTATCCAAAAATCATTCATAGCATAAGATTCACACCTGGCAATCAGGTAGATGAAGAAAACAAGAAAGTGGGCCTCTTGCTTATATCAGTTTTCTCAAACTAACGCTGGTAGAGCTTATAAATTCATTTCCCTGTCATTATCTATAGCCTTGAATTCATTCTCCAAAATCATGACAAGATTTTAATAGTATCAATGTCTTGAAAGCATCCTATGGAGAAAAAAAGTGGCATAGAATAGTGATTTTCAACCAATAGATCGTGACACCTTTGGGGTGGAATGACCTTTTACAGGCATCACATTCCAGATATCCTGCATATCAAATACTAACATTATGAGTCATAAAAGTAACAAAATTACAGTTTTGTAGAAGTGACAGAAATAATTTTATGTTTGGGGTCACCATAAAATGAGGAAGTATATTAAAGTGTCACAGCATTAAGGAAGTTAAAACTACTGGCTTAGAACTTGTAAGAGCTTTATCAATTTACCTTCCCTTAAAAAATAATCATTGAAAAAGATCCGGAGGAGATAGGAGCCAAACTAGTAGACCAACAATGCCAAAATAAGCAGGTTCTGGGGAAGTGATACATCAAACAAAGACCATTCATAGAGAAGACATAGAACCCCTGCTCAGACGTAGCCCATCAACATCCCAGTCTTCATGTGAGTTCCCTAGTAAGGGAAGAAAAGAGTGTCTCTGACATGAACTCAGTTGCCTACTCCTTGGTCACTTCTCCTTGGTGGAACAACCTCTCCTGCCCACAGAGGAAGAAGATTCAGGCAGTCCTGATGGGACAAAATAGGCTAGGGTCAGACAATAATGGGGGAGGACTTCCACTATCAGTGGACTAGGGGAGAGGGATAGGGGAGGAAGAGGGAGGGAGGGTAGGACTGGAGGAGATGAGGGAGGGGGACACAGTCTGGGTACAAAGTGAATGAATTGAAATAATAATATTAATAATAAGAAGAAATAATCACTGAAATTGAGCACAGAACAACTCATCCTCTAGGATTTTTACTCAACGTTTTCTTTATATTTAGCATACTGTAGCAGAGACTAGTTGAAAACCTGCAGTTTCAGGTTTCCTTAATCACGTTCTTTGTGATACAGCAGAATGCTGAATGAGATTCCTACTTTTATGCAAAATATTAGCAGGATGCTTCATATTAAAGACGTGCTTTAAAATCTTAATAAATCATAGTTTGTTGGGTCATTCCTGACTACTTCTCAAGTAAAGTGGAGCTTGACTGTGCGCTAACAGTGTTTATGCCATGCTTCAGTTGTTAAAGGGGAGACTCTGGGAAGCTTTGTTGTTTTTGTTTATACAGGTAAACCCAATCTGTGCATCGGAAATGATTGATGAACTGCAGTCCCACTTGGAGTGTTTGTCATCATTCATGTGCTGAAGTGACATTTTTTTATGTATTTTGGCATAAACATATGCAACTACTGGCAAAGCATTTGACCCTAGAGTCTGACTATTTGTCATTCTAATATTTTTTTTCCCAAAGTCAGGAAAGTTACTGTATAGACTATCTTCATGCACATTGCTAATTATTCAACAGACAGTAAAATATCTTATGACTGGGATTGTGCAAATTGCTGAATGTGCAATCTTCATTTCATTAGCCAGGCAGATAAGTCTTATGCAGGAAAATAAATTGAGAAGTGTGCAAATGTCAAGAAAGACAGCCATGCTGAACTGTAATAGTAGAGGAGATAAAGAAAGGAAGGAGGAAGGAAGGAGGCAAGAAAAGAACACAGTCAGAAGGGAAAAAGTAAAGAAGAAAAGGCTGAATGCAAGGAAGAAGAAATTAAATAAGATAGGGAGGGAAGAGGAGAAAGAAAAGAGCTGTAATTTAACAACCAAAATGGAGAAACAAAAAATAAGCACTATGTGTTAATATAACCTGCCTCCAAATATAAGTTTCTTACCAAGTACCTTAGTTAAAAAGCAACTAAGTCTAACTCATATAAATATAGACAGAGATAAATGTAAAATCTCCTAACCTCCAGGCTTGATGTGGAAACTCTGCGGTGTGTTGCTTGGATACTTCTGATTAGTTATTGGTAAAAATGTCAAGAAAATAATTAAAGTGTGAAGGACTATTCTGAGCAAAGAAAACGTATCTCCTTTGGAGAACTTGGCTCTATTTGCATCCTTATGAAGGCTGAATGAACACTAGTAGAGAATGGAAGAGAGAGCTAACTTCCAGAGAGTTTATGGGAGAAATCAATGTATTGTCTTTTCTTGGTTATAAAGCTTACTGAAGAGGCAAATAATTAAAACTTTTGAAAGACTAGAGATTATAAGTCTGTATGAAATAATATAAGATAGTTCTTAAGATAGATGCTAATAAGAAAGAAGATAGTACTATCAAGTTTATGTCAACAAAGGAATTTTTTTCCATCAATTAACTGTTATTAATGATCAATGGGATAACTGATAAAATGAAAACAGGTAGAGGTGAAAGATTTCAAGAGTTCACTTATGATAAACAATAGTTTCCAATTTTCATCTTCAGTAATTATAAGTCTGGATTGCTGTTACAAAATGAGCTTTATTTTTCACATTTATTATTATTATTTATTATAATATTTATTCACTTTGCATCCTGGCTGTAGCCCCCTCCCTCATCCCAGCCCTGTTCCACCCTCCATCACTCTTCCCTTCCTTAGAACCTCCCCCAGTCGACTAATAGGGGAGGTCCTCCTCCCCTTCTATCTGATTCTAGTCTATTAGGTCTCATCAGAACTGGCTGCATCATCTTTCTCTGTGGCTTACTAAGGCCTCTTCAAGAGGGAGAGGTGATCAAAGAGCAGGCAATGGAGTTCATGCCAGAGACTCCCCCTGCTCCCCTTACTAGGGAATCCACATGGAGACTAAATGTAAATGGGCTACATCTGAGCAAGGGTATAGGTCCTCTCCATGCATGGTCTTTAGTTGGAGTATCAGTCTTTGCAGGCTCCCCCAAGCCCAGAATTTTTGGCTCTGTTGGTTTCCTGTTGTGGCTACTATCCCCTCCAGGTCTTTCTATCTCTCCCTTCTTCTATAAAATTACCTGTACTCTGCCCAAAGTTTGGCTATGAGTGAAGTCCCTGCAATCTTTTCTCAAGACTTTCAAAGCTGTGTCCTTTGATTTATTAATCACTGTTGCACTTGTACTTGTATTCCTGGCTTGTTCTGATAAGTATGGGAACAGACAGGAACTTGCCATCACCTTCTCTCAACTTTCTGGTTTCTGTGGAAGATGACAGAACTATTGCCATTAAGATTAGCACCGAAACAAAGTCAGGAAAGTTCCTGTAGCTGCATTTCCCTTTTAGGTCCCATCTCTTAAAAAGCTGGGATACAAAGTGAATTAACTGTAATTAATATAAAAATTTTTTTATTAAAATAGAGTTTCATCTTGGCTTGGCCTCTTTTTTTCATACTGTTGGTTTTTAAATTGTTCCAAATTGCATGATTATACTAATATAAGAATGAAAATAAATATATTCTAAGTTGCATGAATCAGAGGATTCATATTAAAGTAAGTCAAGCATTTGAGAGTAAGAAGAAGGCTAGACCAAAGAACACAATTGAATACTTCATGATCACAGATGAAAAAGGCCACATTATTACTTTTGGTATAAGACAGAACTAAAAAAATTATTTTGATTTGGGTTCTACATTAAGAATTTATAGTAGTAGAAATATGATATGTAGCATAAAATCAAGATTATTAGCCCTTCTTTTTTGTTGATGCAAATGAAACATTCCAAAGAAATGTGAAGCCTAGCTTTAAAACATCTGTGATGAGTAATGTTCCATTGTGTAGATGTACCACAATTTCCATATCTATTCTCCAGTTGAGGGGCATCTGGGCTGTTTCCAGCTTCTGGCTATTACAAATAAAGCTGCTACAAACATGGTTGAGCAAATATCTTTATTGTGTACTTGAGCCTCTTCTGGATATATGCCTAAGAGTGGTATGGCTGCATCTAGAAGAAGCACTATTCCTAGTTGTCTGAGAAAGCGCCAGATTGATTTCCAGAGTGATTGTACAAGTTTACATTCCCACCAGCAGTGGAGGAGGGTTCTCCTTTCTCCACAACCTCTCCAGCATGTGTTGTCACTTGAGTTTTTGATCTTGGCCATTCTGATGGGTGTAAAGTGAAATCTCAGGTTTGTTTTGCAATGAAAAATAAGGAAATCATAAAATTTGCAGGTAAATGGTAGGAACTGGAAAGGATCATCTTGAGTGAGCTGTCTCAGAAGCAGAAAGACACACACACTATATACTCACTCATATAGACATATAATATAGGATAAAACTACTAAAATCTGTACATCTAAAGAAAGTAATCAAGAGGGAGGACTCTGACTAAAATGTTCAATCCCCATCCCAAAAGGCAAAGAGGATGGACATCAGAAGAAGAAGAAAACAGGAAACAAGATAGGAACCTGCCACAGAAGGCACTGTTGGGCAGAGTGCTTGGAATATTATGAACGAAGTGGAAAATAGTAAGATCTGGAGTGGACAGGATCTCCACAAGGAGAGCAACAGAACCAGAAAATTTGAACACAGTGGTCTTTCCAGAGACTAATACTCCAACCAAGTAACAGGCATGGAGATAACCTAGAACCCCTGCACAGATGTAGCCCATGGCAGTTTGGTGTCCAAGTGGGTTCCATAGTAATGGGAAAAGGGACTGCCTCTGACATAATCTGATTGGACTGCTCTTTGATCACCTCCCCTGAGGGGGGAGCAGCCTTACCAGGCCACAGAAGATGACAATGCAGCCACTCCTGATGAGACCTGATAGACTAAGATCAGAAGGAAGGAGAGGGGGACCTCCCCTATCAGTGGACTTGGGGAGGGACATGCGTGAATAAGAGGGATGGAAGGTGAGATTAGGAGGGGAGGAGGGAGGGGTTTGTAGGGGGATACAAAGGGAATAAAGTGTAATTAATAAAAGTTAAAAAACCCATCTGTGATGCCATCTTTATTAAAATGGTCGAGTTTCTCTGATTTTTCTCATGGTTGCTGTCTCCTTTCCTTGGTTCTAAACTGTAGCCATATGATCTACACCCAGAGAACCTTCCTTCAATGGGCGTTCTGTTTAATAATGGGTATAGTGCTAAAATTATTACTGAAAACACAGTGATTTGTATATGGGAACATACATGGGTACACAGAGCAACTGGCTCTCAGGTTTTCAACTTCTTTTTTGCTGAGTACATATAATACAAACTTCTTAAACATACTGATGTTTAGTTGTACTCATTTCAAATGTTTTATTATTATCATTTATTATAATTTGTTCAATGTGTACTCTGCTGTGGCCCCCTCCCTCATCTCCCAAACTGATCCAACTCACCATATTCCCCTTCCCTAGTCCAGTGATAGGGGAGGCCCTCCTCCCCTTCCATCTGACCATAGCCTATCAGGTCTCATCAAGACTGGTTGCATTGTCTTCCTCTGTGGTCTGGTAAGGCTGCTCCCCCATCAGGGGGAGGAGATCAGAGAGTCTGCAACTGAGTTCATGACAGAGAAAGTCCCTGTTCCATTACTAGGGTACCCACTTGGAAACTGAGTCTATGGGCTACATCTGAGCCTGGGTTTTAGGTGTCCTCTCAATGTATTGTCCTTGGTTGGGGTATCATTCTCTTCAGGGCCCCCAGGGCTCAGTTGTTGTTGTTGTTTTGTTTGTGGCTCTGTTGGTCTCCCTTTGGAGCTCCTGTCCCCTCCAGGTCTTTCTATCTTTCTATCTCCCCTTTCCTAAGATTCCCTGCACTCTGAGGAAATCATGGTACATTTACACAATGGAATATTACTCAGCTATTGTAGGGAAATGTTGAGAACTAGAAAAGATCATCTTGAGTGAGGTAACCCAGAAGCAGAAAGACACATGTTATATACTCACTCAAAAGTGTATATTAGCCATATAATATAGGATAAACATACTAAAATCTATACACCTAAAGAAGCTAAACAACAAGGAAGACCCTTGGGAAGATACTCAATCCTCATTCAGAAGGAAAAACAGGATAGACATCAGAAGCAGGAAAAGAGAGGGAACACGACAGATTCCTACCACAGGCAGCTTCTGAAAGACTCTACTGATCATGTTTTCAAAGCACAGGTTGAGACTCTTAGATAAATTCTTTTACTTGTATTAATTGAACAAAACTTTGTCACATAGATACCTTTATGCTAGGCATCTTTTAGGAGTTGTAGACTGAAAAATGAATAAACCATTGGCAATGGGGAAATCTGACACTGTGAAAGATAATAGATTTAAAAATAGCAATCCAAAAATGTAATGAAATAGATGGGGTTGGTAGCAATTGAAGTAATTACCATTAAAGAGCACTAGCAAACTGAATCCAACAACACATCAAAGATATCATCCACCATAACCAAGTAGGCTTCATCCCAGGCATGCAAGGGTGGTTCCATATACAGAAATCCATCAGTGTAATCCATCATATAAATAAACCAAAAGAAAAAACAAAACACATGATAATCTCTTTATATGTTGAAAAAGCATTTGGAGAAATCCAAAACCCACTCATGTTTAAAGTTTTGGAGAGATCAGGAATACAAGATACATGCCTAAACAAAGCAAAGGCAATATACAGCAAACCTATATTCAACATCAAACTAAATGAAGAGAAACTTCAATCAATCCCACTGAAATCAGGGAAAAGGCAAGGCTGCCCACTCTCTTTATCTCTTCAACATAGTACTTGAATTCCCAGCTACAGCAAGGAGATCAAGGGGATTCAAATCTGAAAGGAAGAAGTCAAAGTATCACTATTCCCAGGTGATAAGAAAGTATACCTGAGTGACCCCAGAAATTCTACCAGAAAACTCCTTCAGCTGATAAACACCTTCAGCAATGTGGCTGGATACAAAATTATCTTTAAAAAAAATCAATAGCCCTCCTCTATACAGAAGACAAATGGGTTGAGAAAGAAATTAGGGAAACAACACCCTTCACAATAACCACTAATAACATAACATTCCTTGATGTGACTGTAACCAAGCTTACAGTATTAATCCATGTGTCTTCACAGTCTTAACCTAACTTCATGGGTAACAAAATTTAGAGATTTATTTATTCACCAAGCTTAATGATACATTTTGAGCCTTATTTGTTTCCATTTTTATAACTAAGGAAAATATAACTTTAATGCATGATTTTATCAGAAGTCTATCATCAAGTAGAGTCAACATTTGAACCTATAACTGTACCTACTTGCCATCAAATTCTGATGTAGAGGAGCTGTCAGAATGGCACACGCTGAAATCAGGAATAACACAAAGTGTTAACTCTCTCCGTATCTATTCAACATAGTATTGAAGTTCAATCTAGAGCAATAAGACAACAAAAGGAGATCAGAGAAAACAAATTAGAAATGAAGATTCAAAGTATCACTATTTAAAAATGATATGATAGTATACATGAGTGACCCCTGAAATTCTACCTAGAAAATCCTACAGCTGATAAACACCTTCCAAAAAGTGCCTGGATATAAAATTAACTCAAGAAAATCTGTAGCCCTCCTTTACAGAAATGATAAATGGACTGAGAAAGAAATAGGAAACTGCACCCTTTCATTAGCCACAAAAATTATAATGTATCTTGGTGTAAGTCTAACAAAGCAAGTGATAGACATGTATGAAAAAAAAAAAAAACTCCAAGTTTCTGAAGAAAGAAATTGAAGAATTGAAGAATATATCTGAAATAGTAAAGATCTTCCATGCTCGTGGATTGGTCGGATTCACATAGTGAAAATGGTCATCCTGCCAAAAGCAATCTACAGATTTAGTACAATACTCATCAAAACACCAACACAATTCTTTTTCCCAATTGTGTTTCTCCTTTCTTTTTTATTTAATCTTATTTGTATATTTATTTATTGCAGTTTGCTCACTTTGTATCTGCTTCCTTGTCTCTCTTTATGGACCTTAAAAGAACAATTCTCAACTTCATATGGAAAAACAAAACAAAACAAACAACAACAAAGAAAACAATAGCTAAAACAACCAGGTATAATAAAAGACCTTCTGGAGGTATCTCCATCCATGATCTCAAGCTATTATATAGAGCAACAATAATAAAAATGGCATGGTATTGGCAAAGAAACAGACTGGAGGATGAATGGAATTGAAGTGAAGACCAAAAATTAAACCCACACAATTATGGACATCTGATTTTTGACAAAGAAGCATGGGGAAAAAAAGATAGCATCTTCAACAAATGGTTGAAACTAGATGCCTACACATAGATAAGTGCAAATAGATCTATATTTATCACCAAGCACAAAACTAAAGTCCAAGTGGACAAAACACCTCAAATAAACCAGACACACTAAATCTTTTAGGTGAAAATTGGAGAAGAGCCTTGAACCCATGGCACAGAAGTCAACTTCTTGGACAGAATACCAAGAGCTTAGTCTCTAAGTTCAACAATCAATAATTGGACCTTATGAAACTTAAAAGCTTTTGTAAAGCATAGAACACAGTCATTAGAACAAAACGAAAGCCTACAGACTAGGAAAAGATCTTTACTAACTCTACATCTGACAGAAGGCTAATATCCAGAATATATAAAAAACTCAAGAAATTACACACCAACAAACCAAATAATCCAAATTAAAAAATGGGGTACAGAGCTAAACAGAGAATTCTCAATAGAAGAATATCAAATGATGGAGAAACATGTAAAGAAATGCTCAATGTCCTTAGTCATCAGGGAAATGCAAATCAAAATAACTCTGAGATTCCATCTCACACCCATCAGAATGGCTAAGATCAAAAACTCAAGTCACAACACATGTTAGGGAGGATGTGGAGAAAGGGGAACCCTCCTCCATTGCTGTTGGGAATGTCAACCTGTACAACAACTTTGGAAATCAATCTGGTGCTTTCTCAGAAAACTGGGAAAAGTGCTACCTCAAGATCCACCTATACCACACCTTGGCATATATCCAAAAGATTTTCAACCATACAACAAGGTCATTTGCTGAACTATGTTCATAGCAGCTTTATTCGTAGTAGCCATGAATCTGGAAACAAGCCAGATGTCCTTCAACTGAAGAATGGATGCAGAAATTATACATTTACACAATGAAATACTACTCAGCTATGAAAAAAACGAGGTAAACATGAAATTTGCAGGCAAATGATGGGAACAGGAAAAGATCATCCTGAATGAGGTAACCCAGAAGCAGAAAGACAGGCAATGTATGTACTCTCTTATAAGTGGATGCTAGCCATATAATATAAAATAAACATACTAAAATCTATAGTCCTAAAGAAGGTAAACAACAAGGAGGACCTTAGGAAGATGCTGAAACCTCACTCAGAAGGGTAAACAGGATAGACATTGGAAGTAGGAGAAGACAGGGAACAGGTCAGGCGCCTACTACAGAAGGCCTCTGAAAGACTCTACCCAGCAGGCTATCGAAGCAGATGCAGAGACTCATAGACAAACATTATGCAGAGGACAAGGCATCTTATAGAAGAAGGCGGGAGATAGAAAGACCTGGAGGGGACAGGAACTATACCAGGAGACCAACAGAGCCAAAAATTCTGAGCCCATGGGGCCTGCAGAGACTGATGAATCAACCAAGAACCATGCATAGAAGCCCTTAGATGGAGTCCATTGGCATCTCAGTCTCCATGTGGAGTTCCTAGTGAGAGGACAGGAGATGGTCTCTGAGGTGAACTTGGGTGTCTGTTACTATTCACTTCTCCCTGGTGGGGTGACCTAGCCAGCCAATGGAGGAGGAGGATTCAACCAGTCCTGATGGGACCTGAGGGGCTGGGATCAGACAATGGGATAGGTGACTTCCCTTTTCAGTAGACTGGGGAGAAGAGATGGAGGGGGCAGAGTAGGAGGGTGGGACTTGGAAGAGATGAGGGAGGACTCACTCGGATGCAAATTGAATGAATTGTAAATAATTGTAAAAAAAAAAGAAGAAGAAAGAAAAAGAAAAAAGGTCAATAAGTGCATCATAACATCATGTCGTAACTTTAGCGTGTCTCACTCTTACCCTCAGGAACCACAGGTTATTTGTCAAGATGAGCTTGCACCTTGGTTAATTCTGAATCCTCAGTAACTATTTGTTGTTTTCAAGTTATTTGTGTCCTAAAACTCATGTGTGTGTTCAGTGAATATATAATAATCGCCCATTCACCAAAAAAACAATGATAAAATAAAAATAAAATAGCATTTCATTGTATCTACCAAAGGATAATGGGATAGATGATGTTGATAACATTTGCAATAGTTAGCAGGAAAGAAGGCCTGTGTGGCGTGTACTTGTCAATAGAAACTTGCAATTGGGTCAGAGCTAAGACGGGGCACTAAACTGGCCATTCATACACTGTATGGCCAAGGCTCCTTCACATTGAAGAATGGACTTTTTTCCTCAGTGTCTCCCATCTCTCTCTATTTTCTTCTTTACACTACTGCATAGAAAATGTGAACCTTTATTTCCTGAATTTTTATTACCACTACAAACCCTCCAGATAACAACAGTTTCATCAAAGATTAAAA
This sequence comes from Psammomys obesus, assembly GCF_907164565.1. Lineage (NCBI taxonomy): Eukaryota > Metazoa > Chordata > Mammalia > Rodentia > Muridae > Psammomys > Psammomys obesus. Next base: position 50,862,650 of record NW_026587216.1, on the reverse strand, counting down.
CTTCTTATATTAAAAAGTCTGTCCAGACAATCACTCAGATAGTTACTTTTATATATTTTCACTTGAATTAAGAGAGGCTTCATTTTTCTCTATAGAGACAACTTATCAGCCTATTTTTTCTCTAAATTACTAGGCCAATTCAGTGGAAATGAAAGAATTTCTTTAAGATAAACACAGAGGAAAATAAGAGAAAATTTGACAGCCTACTAAGACAAAAAAATATATATATTCACTAAAGCAAAGCTTTTTTAAAACAAAATCTTGGAAAATTACCTCTTTGAAAACCTACTCCCTTGTCACAATTCTGTGGCTCTATATATGGCTACAATTCCAGGGCAGATCTACCAGAACTTTATTTAATCAATATTTCCTTCCACATTAAAACTGAGGAAGGTAAGAGGTGGCCAAGACATCTTACTGAGTGTGGAGAGGTTGGTAGAGCTGTCTTGGCTGGTAAGCTTGGGCAAGCTACTTGGCACCATGGCTCAGTTTCTTCAAATGTAAAAGGAGATAATGACCCTGACCTCATGGGGTTGTTATAAGGATTACCCAAGCTAATGTGCAGAAAGCACACAGCATGGGCCTGGCATGTGGTCAGCACTCAGTAATTATGAGGTCTAATTATCAGTGTGGGCCATTTTCTCTTTCCTCTAGATTCCTTATCTGATGCACACAGAAGTATGATTAAGAGAGGCACTTGAAAGAGGGGGATTGGGAGGGGTGGCTAACACATACCCCACAGCAATTATCACCCAAAAAACTTTGAACTTCCATTTTTTCATGAAGTCCAGGGGTTTCCGATTACAGCAGCTGTATAGATGCTTATCAAATCAAATGGAAGAATGACGTTGCCATCACAGAGATGCCCAATGCCAGATGCTTTTGGCCCTCTGAATGTGAGTTGCACTGGATTGTGTGTCTGGATATACTGCGTATTATGTGTCCACACCTATGCCGTGCTGTGCGTCAGAACACAGGTATACCGCATACCTGAGTTTATGACATGCGTGTTTCTGAATGCCTGATATGTCGTGTACCTGACAGTGTGGCATGCTGTGTATCTGAATGTATCGCACTGAGCATGGCAGAAGTTCCACCAACCCACCAACGTGGCTTCCTAAAGGTAATTAGATTCAATTATTAATTTTTTCTGAGTGCTGGGAGGGAGAAACTAACAGCCTTGACAAAAAATAAAAATAAAAAAAAAAAATAAAAAAAACCTGGTGTCAGAAGTTCAACCCAGTTTTTCAGGGAAGTTAAAAGTGATACTTGCTCAAATTTTATTTTTTCAAAAATAGCTCAAACAAACAAACAACAACAAAAACCCAGAGAGTTACATTAAAAATCATTCTATTTCTCAAGGCTGATACAGGGCTTTTGCTAGAAAATCTATGGCTCTTGGGAGAATAATTTTCAGCACAAGAGGCATATCTTTATTTAAGCTATGTATATATCACACACATACTTATATGTGTCATATAATTTTAGGTAGATATGAATAATAAGATCACCTAGTTCTAGTTTTATAGAATATCCTTAGTATTTTTGTCCCTCATTCTTCCCTAACCTTTCCCCTCCATTCTTAAAGAAACTCTCTCCATTTCTCCCTACTTCATTTCATATCACCTGTATCTTACAGCCCCCTCTCTAGACGGCCTCCCAGTGGTACCTTTTTCTGCTAGGTTTCTGCAGACACTCTACTATATTGTAGATGTACTTTTTAATTTTTGGGTATTCTACATCCTGATTTCCAGAGTGGCATGCCCACAAGCATCAAATAAGTGTGTCTCATTCCCCATATTTTCTCCAACATTTGCTGCTAGCTGTTTTGTTAATCTTAGCCATCTTACTGGGGTGAGCTGAAATCTCAATGTTGTTTTAATTTTCATGTTCCTAATTGCTAAAAATGGAACCTTCATTACAATTTTTGTTCAGCATAGTCCAGATAAGCCTCCAAACAATATAAGCTACTGTTGTTATCCTTGATCACCTCTTGCTGTTTCCCTGTCACTGAAGATGCCACACAGTTTGGGCACAGGATTTAGAAGATTTGAGATTTCTCTAACCTGGAGGCCTTCTTCTTGAGGTCTAGGTTTTTGAATATTAAAAGATGTTACAAAGCTGCCAAGAGGCAAAAGCAGGCAATGGTCCTGCCCTGAAGCCTGTGAACTCCAACAATGACCAGCAGAGCAAGAAATCACTAACTGGAAATAACGGGATTCATGTCTCAGCAGTGATTAAAAGCTAACACATGGGACTTAAGACCTAATCATGCCTGTAACTGAAATCTATCCAACAACCCAGTGCAGGTGATGTCACATATTCTCGAGGAGAACCTTCTAACGCAACGCTCCTAGTCCAGGATAAATTCTAACTGCATTTTGGACTCACGCTTATGCACACAGATCAATGTGGCCTTCAACACTCAGTGAACAATCTTCTCTCTGTAGCAAGAAGAGACTATGACATAAAACCACAACTGGTCATAGTGTGGAGATCAACACATTATGGGATACCCATCTCTACTGGATATCTCAATATACTTTTCTAGCCCCTAAGGCTCAGGGAACATCCTGGAAAAGAGAAGAAATTTATCATAAGAACCACATAACCAGAAAGACTGCTGTTTTTATTGTGTTCCCTAGAAATGATAAAAAGATGGAAGAGGGAAATCTAATGAGGTAGGATCCAAACTCTAGGTGAGAAATATGGGGAATGAAATTGATGAGAGAAGAAGAATCGTTCTGTCCCAGTAATGACCCTAGTCGTTTACCTGATACAAAGTGGCCAACCCTAACTCACGTACAGCCAAGCAACTTGAGATGGATGGGACATTGAAGAGGTTGGAGGATAGGGTCATAGGAAAGGTCAGATGAAGGGACATGAAAGATGTTGATGGTTTTGTCTTATGTAGATAGTAAGACATCTTTTTACAAATCGTATGTCAAAATTTTTATTGGTTATGAATGAAACTCATCTTCATATCTGAAGGTGACGATGGATTGAATTTTAGGACAGATCTGCCTGAGTGGATGACAAGTACTGAAGCTTTAGAATAGGGTGGAATAGCTGTATCATGAGAAGAGCTGGAGAAGTCATAGTCATAGGTGCTTATAGAGGGTAAGCCATGAGCTATCTAGACAACATTCTTCATAGTAGTTCAACAGTTCTATGAATTCTAGAAAGGACATTCAGATAGAAAGTAAGTGCCAGTCAAGCCACTAGGAAACTACACACCTCTCAGCAGACTGAATTTGGAGTTTAAAGCATCAGCATTGACATCTATCCACATACACAATCATTTTTCCTGTTATGTATGTTTCTATGCTTCTTAAATAGTTTCTGTTTGCATATAAGATATAAGAAAAAATATAAAGTGAAGAGAAATATATCAGAGTCCAATCATAAAAGATGCAACAAAATTCTATCAGAAACAGCAAGCTACAACTGTAAATTTTGAATCTCATTCGTTTGCCACTTATGATAGTGAAGACACACTTGGTAAGCAAGAAGAAATACTAGTATATTCCGAGTATCACTTAGAATACATGAAAGCCAAATGTCTTTCCTTTGCTTCCTGATATATGTAAAAAGAATAGAAATCAGCTTACATCTAGGTCACCTTGGAAAAAACTAGAAATTAAAGACTGAATGCTTTGGATCTCTAACAAGTTTTGATAGCCCGGAAGCTTCCATAGGTAAGCAAAGCTTTTAATTCATGACCTAATGTGAATTTATCATTCAGCAAGTTTATTGTATTTATCGAACCTCAGATAAATGTCCAACAAAAACATTTTTATTCCCCAATGTCGATATAAAAAGATCTAGATTACCTCCCATGATCGGAAAAATTTAGAGGTTTCTATAGTATTTCAAACATAACATCTTCTGATGCATCCAAAACGTGCATACACATATAACTACAAAAGTACTGAAAAAAATAAAAAGGTAGAACATTTTTTTAAGGGCCCACCTTCTTGGGGTACATTTTGAGTCCATGCCACAACAGTCAATAAAGAAGTATAACTGAAAATTAAGACTTTGAAGTCAAAGAACCTGTGCTCAAATTATGCGGCTTACTTAACTATGTGGATGCCTTTGGCATTAAATAAAACGAATCTAACCCTGAGTTCTTAGATATGATAGGGAAGACCATCCGCAATGTTACTGTAAGAATTAATCATGAAAAACAATGCTTGTTACACAGTAATTGATCAATTTATGTTGGAATTCTTTACTGCTTAAACAACTGAAATTGAGGTGAGTAAAATAGTGGTCTAAAGTAACAAGTCATCAAACATCAAACTTGGACCTGTATCCAGATAGGATCAAAACCTTGTGATTTTGCCACTATAGGAAGAAAGACAAATTTATAAAATATGTGATCCTGACCTCAAAGTCAGAAATGAAACTGGCTTGGTAGCTTCATTTCACCTGTTATTGCAACACTTAGAAATCTGTAACAAGAAAATCAGCATAAATTTGATGTGAGTATGAGCTGTAAACAGAGTTCCAGGCAAGCATATCCCATCGACAGATCCCATCTCAAACAGCTACTAAATATCTCTGAAAAAAGTAAGGCCTAGAGATGGTCTGTGATAATTAGCTCTGTGTGGCTCCTCCAGAGAGTCCAGGCTCCTCTGCCTCTGCACGGTGGCTCACAGTCACCTGCACCTCCAGCCTCACGGAAGTCAACACCTTTTCCTTGTCTACAGCGCGTGCTGTGCTGCTGTCATCATAAGTGCCCATACACGCACTGAAATATTTTTAAGTAAATGTACTAATAATGATTCATTGATTTAGGGTGATGTTTCTCTTTGGTGAGCTTAAATCTTACAGAAATAAAGATTTATGGAAAGGAAGATTAAATATCTAATATTTAGCTCGATTTGTATTTCAGTATAATGAAAATGAAGACAAAATAGACCATATTATCGGAGTGTTAGATTCAGCGGAGTAAGGCAAGCAAAGCGACACGAACACCATAGTAAGCCATTCCCAAAGGCTGAACTGTCTCCAGAAACCAAGAGAGCATCAGGTGAGAGAAGCGATTGAATGCTTGGTGATTCTCAAACACAGAGCCATTCATTTCTTAGCCCCTCTTGGGACTAATTTCTCTCACAGGATAATAAAAATATCAGCTTCATAGAATTGCTGTGAGTTTTACTAGTACTTAATATATGAGAATTGATTAGAGCACATATTAAATCTTCAATAAGTTCATAATCTTATTATTACTAAATTAGTTTTATGACTTTGAGAAGTGACTATAAACTCTGAACTTCAGTCTTCACATCTGTACAAATAGAAATCATGCTTTACTATTTCAGTTTTGTGACCTTTTGCTTACAATTCAAAGTTATATAGTCACTATGGAACTTATACTTGATATATTTTGTTATTATTATTATTAATTATTATTAATTAAAAGCAGATTCTTGTCTCATACTCTGGCTAAAGTTTCCTCTCCTCCGCTCCTTTTAGCTCTCTGCACCTTCCTTCGCTTAATCCCCTGCTCCAGACGCCATCCTCGTCTATCTCCATTCAGAAAAGAGCGGGTCTCCAAAATACAACCGAACATGAGCAGACAAAATACGAGACCAGGCCACAGCCCTCACACCAAATCTGGACAAAGAGAGTCCCAAGAACAAGCAAACGCGTCACGAACACAGCAGCTTCCATTGTAGTAGCCCCACAAAAACAGCAAGCTAACAGCTACAGCATGTATGCAGAGGACCTGATGCAGACCACGCTGGCCCGTGCGTGCCGGCTCAGTCTGTGTGAGCACAAATGCACCCTGCTTATCCATTCAATGTCCTGTGTTCTCCTGGCCTCTCTATGCCCTCTGACTCCGACCATCTTTCTGCACCTTCTTTCAAGGAACTCACCGAGCTTCTAAAGGAGGGAGCGTGTTGAGAGGTCCAATTTAGACTCCGTCTGTGCATAATGTTTGACTGTGGGTCTCTGTGTCTTCTCTCTGCTGCTGGAGGAAACCTCTCTGATGACTACCAGATAAGGCCCTGAACTACTGGTATAGCGGAATACCATTAGGAATCATTTCATTGATTCAGTTTTTTTTAGAGACCAGTCGTGTTTGGTTTTACCCTAGGTCTCTGGGCTATCAATATAATTTTTTGAATCTTTTATATATTTTGACGTTAATCCCCTGTCACATGTGCAGTTGATTTAAAAAAGAAAAACTTTTCGAATTCTTCAGGCTGCTGCTTTGTCTTATTCACAGTGTCTTTTGCCTTATAGAAGCTTTTTAGTTTCAGAGGTCCATCAATTAATTGTTGATCATAGGGACTGAGTTATAGGTGTTCTGTTCAGAAAGTTGTCTCCTATACCAATGAATTCAAGGGTATTTCCTACTTTTCATTCTATCAGGTTCCATTTATCTGGTTTTATGATGAAGTCTTTAATCCACTTGGACTTAAGTTTTGTTATGGGTTAATAAGTATAGACCTATTTGCATTCTTCTACATGCAACCATGATTAGATCAGGACCATTTGTTGAAGATGTTTTCTTTTTTTTTTCCCATTGTATATTTTTGGCTTTTATATATATATAAAAAATTAAGTGTCCTTAGTATGTGGATTTACACGTGGGTCTTCAATTTGATTCCATCAATCAATGGGTCTGTTTTTATGCCAATTCCATGTGGTTTTTATTATAATAACTCTGCAGTAGAATTTGAAATCAGGGATGGTTATACCTGCAGGAGTTCTTTTATACTTCAGGATTGTTTTAGCTATCCTGGGTTTTGTTGTTGTCTTTTCATATGAAGAAGAGAATTGTCATCTCAAGGTCGGTAAAGAATTGTCCTAGAATATTTATGAGGATTGCATTGTATCTGTAGATTGCTTTTGTCAGGATGGCCATTTTACTATGTTAATCCTATCAATCCATGAACACGGGAGGTCATTTCAACTTCTGACATCTTCTTCAATATATTTCTTCAAAGTCTTGAACTTATTGTCAAGCAGGTTTTTCATTTGCTAGGTTAGAGTTACTCCAAGGCTATTTTGTATGATTTGAGGACGTTGTGCAAGGTTTTCTTCCCCTGATTTCTTTCTCAGTCTCTTTATTATTTGTATATAGTAAGGCTACGTAATTTCTTGGGTTAATCTTGTATCAGCCTACTTTTCTGAAAACATTTATTCTGCAGGAGTTCCTGGATGAAAAAAATTACTACTCACCTACCCATACTAACATATCATCTGTAAATAAAGATACTTTGACTTCTTCATTTCCAATTTTTATACCTTTGATCTCCTTTAGTTGTCCTATTGCTCTAGCTAAGACTTTAAGTACTATATTGAATCGATTAGGAGAGAGAGGACAACCTTATCTTGTTCCTGATTTTAGTGTAATTGCTGTGGGTTTCTCTCTCTATTTAACTTGACATTGGCTATAGGCTTCCTGTAAATTTCCTTTATTATGTTTAAGCATGTGTTCTGTATCCATAATCTCTCCAGTACTTTTATAATGAAAGTGTTTTATCTTGCCAAAAGGCTTTTGTGCTTCTAATAAGATGATTGTGTAGTTTTGTGGGGTTTTTTTTCCTTTCAATTTTTTTATGTGATAGATTGCATTTACTGATTTCCATGTGTTGAATCTTCCTTAAATATTTGGGATGAAGCTCACTTGATCATGGCAGGTAACCTTGCAATGTGTTCTTCAGTTAATTCTTCTTTGAAAGTCTGGTAGAATTCTGTGGTAAACTATCTGGTCCTGGACTTTTTTAGGTTGAGTGACTTTTAATGACTGCTTCTATTTCACTAGGATTTATAGGTCTATTTAAATTGTTTGTCTGATTTAACTTTGTTAAGTGGTAATTATCAATGAAATTATCCATTTTTTAGACTGGTTTTTTTTTTTTTTTTTTTTTTTTAGTTTGGTGGAGTATAAGTTTTTTAGTTCATTTTTATAATTTATTCACTTTACAACCTGATTGTAACTCCCTTGTCTCCTCTGCATATCTTCTTCAGTCCCTTTCCTTCCTTCCCTCCCTCCCCCTCCTCCCCTATCACCTTCCCTATTCCTCAGAAAAGGGGAGGCCCTCCTCCCTTATTATCTGACCCTAGCCTATCAAGTCGCATCAGGACTGCCTGCATTCATTTCTGTGGCCTGGCAAGGCTGTTCCACCAGGGAAAAGTGATCAGAGCAGGCAACCGAGTATGTGTCAGTGATAGCCTGCTCCTCTTACTAGAGAACCCAGATGGAGACTGAGCTGCCTAAAGGCTGAAGCTGAGCAGGGGGTCTAGGTCCTCTGCATGCATGGTCTTTGGTTGGTGCATCAGCCTCTGATGGGCCCTCTGGGCCCAGATTTATTGGTTCTGTTGGTCTCCTGTTGGAGTTCCTGTTCCCTCCTGATCCATAAGACTGCCTGCACTCTGCCTAAAGTTTGTCTGTGGGTCTCAGCATGTTCTTCCATCCCCTGCAGGGTGGAATCTTTCAGAGCACAGCTATGGTAGGCTCCCATCTTGTTCCCTCTCTTCATCTGCTTCTGGTCTATTCGATTTGTTCTTCTGAATGAGAATTAAACATCCTCCTTCGGGTCCTCCTTGTAATTCTGCTTCTTTGGTCTGTGGATTATCATGTGGTTATCCTGTATTATATGACTAATATCCGCTTTTAAGTGAGTATATTCTGTGTGTTTTCTTGGTCTGGGTTACCTCACTCAGGATGAACTTTTCTAGTTCCATCCACTTGCCTGCAAAATATGTCTTTGTGATTCTCTCTCTGTCTGTTATGTCCCCTTGTTGCTTTTGACTTTTGTCAATTTGTATCTATTCTCCGAGTCTTGTAATTAGTTTGTATAAGGTTTGTCTATCTTGTTGATTTTCTTTAAAAAATGATAAAACCTCTTTATTGATTCTTTGTGATTCCCACATCGTGCACCCAATCCCACTTCTCTCCCTGTCCTTAGTATCCGACTTCTGCCCTTGCAACGTCCCCACCAAAATACAATATAAAACAAATAAAAACAACAAACAAAGCACAGGAAACGCCTCATCGTGGAGGTTGTCGCAGCGTGTCCCACAGTATACCCGTTTGTCCACTTCTTTACTTGCAAATGTTCGCTGCAATGAGTGAGATGGCTTCTGCTACTCCGTTCTTACTGGATCCTCCCTGGGACTCCTCTCAGTTGCCCCGTTGTTGCCCTGTGTGGTGGATTTCCTTAGCTTTCGATCAGCAGAACCAGCCCTTTCATGCACTCCAACAGTTCATAGGTGATGGGGATTTGGGGGTGAGCCAACTCAAAGCCCTGGATCTGGGCCTTGTTGGTAGCTGCGTTGGTCAGCCTGAACGTTCTCCTGCGTCCACACCCCCAGGGTGAGCCTCCAGCACTGCTGAGGTAGTTCACCCACTGCTGCCAGTGGTGGCAGGCACAGGGTCAGCTCTCAAGCTTTCGTGTCCTCAGCACCAGCTCAGCTGTGATTATCCCAGCAATCTGTAGTCCCTTAGAGTGTGCAGCACATTTTCCAGGCTTTTCGTGTCTCCACTGAGAAGGTGGGTGTAATTCTAATAGATCTGCCATTATTTGTTACTTGCTCTTTTTCCCCTGTAGTTTTTAAATATTCTTTCTTTTTTCTATACATTTAGAGTTTGGATTATTAAGTACCAAAGGGTATAGAGGTCTGAAAACTCACCTGTTGTGATTTCCATCATCAGCCCACAATGCAATGTCTGGTACCTAACAGTGTGCTAACATGAATACATAATCATTTTATCTACATAAAGTTGTTACTAAGACCATCATAATTCTTTGATATTTTTGAAATGTTAGGTTCATATTTATAATTATTATTTACAGTCACCCCCAACTTTTTTAGCACAGAAGCTAGAGTTCATGCTTGTGAATGTTTCTTTCTTTGAATATTTATAAACAAACACAACACTCTGAAATGTTACTCAAATTAAAATATTTTATATTCATGTTTCTTCTATATTTCAATTATAAAAATGCTTCTACCTGAGCGTAAATAGATTTGTCAAATGTCATTTTTGTGTAGTCCATTACACCGTCTTTCTTCCCTTAACTTTAATTGTTATTGAGTTGTCTGGGGTCACTTTCATCCTTTTCATAAAGTAGGACATTGTATCTTCTTTCCTTTGCATCTCCTCTAGTTTTCCAGATCCCCAGAGTTAAAAAAAAAATAAGTGTAAATGATGCAGTTAGCATGCTTGCCAGTTTCTTTCATCCCACAGAGAGAAGGCGCCTCATCTGGACCTGCTGATTTGTAGATAGGCTGGCTTCCCAAGGACTCACTTAGCCTCCTTTAGTAGATGGCTATTTTACAAGATCTTCATTACCTCCTTATTGTGCAATAGTTTCTTCTTTTCTTCTTTCCAAGGACAAATTTATAAGATAGGTTTCAGGCCTCAGGCATGTAAAATTATCATTAATTTCATGATGTTTCACATTTATGAGCCCCTTAGCCATCACTGTAATTGTTTCCCTACTGTGTTCAGAGTTCTATCTTACCCCAGCAAGGAAGAGCATGAGGTCTTTCTCCCAGAAAGTTTTTTGTCTTCAGAACAATTTCTTTGTCATTTTTCACTCACCTTATTTTGGTTTGGTTTATATTTTTATTTTTTGTTGTTCTTTAATTCATTATTCATAGACAGGTTCATTTAGCTGTATTATCTTCTCAATTTACAACACAGATCACAGGCTTCATGAAACGTTCTGAGGAGTTTCTAAAGAAAACATACCAACATAGGCACTCTCAAATGTTGCTGTATTTATAGATTTGTTTAACTTACTCTGCTTTTCTTTCTTTTGCATGCTCACTCGTTTCCAGAAGCTAACCCATTAATATTAACATATTCAATTTAATGTAGAAGTATCCATTGTATTAGTATGGTATGGTCCCTCTTCATGGGTAGTGGCCCAGAACTGTTAATGTAATGAAAAGAGTAAATGCTTTAGATTCACATAGGTTGTGTTCAAGTCTGGAGGTTTCTACTTCTTGTTCACTAACACTCTGCAGTTCAACATTCTATATATGAGTGTTGTACTAACTTTATTTTGAATGTATATGTGTGCATGCCTGAATGTGTATATACACAAACATGTACATACACAAGTATACACACATATTTTAACATGGAAAAACCCATTCATTTAATCAAGTAATTGTATCAAAGAGAAAATAAGTTTTAAGATGTATTAAGAAACAAGGCTGGTCAAGTCAAGTGTCAGTAGTATATTCTTTTCTAAGGCCTATGACCTAACAAACAGCAGCAAGCTGGCTAGGTTTCCAGCCATAATATTCTACTGTATAGTGTGCCTCAGTTTCAGTTAGAGAGCTGTGGTTTGTCTGTTTATAGCAACTTTGTGCATATCTTGTCATGCGGGAATCATGGAAGCTAGACCACAGGAAAGAGGCTTTCAGTTCATACCCAGCTCAGATCATTTGTGTCATACATCAGAAGTCCTGGCGTATTCAGCAACAGTCCACCCTCAGTCCTGAGAGGGAGCCAGGTGCTGCAGTGATCTCTGTTTTGCTTCCGAAGTCACTTGCACTCCCCTGATCAGCCATTCAAAATGAGGGTTCTTTTTTTTTAATTCTTTATTAACTACACTTTACTCACTCGGTATCCCCCCTGTGGTTCCCTCCCTCCTCCCGTCCTGATCCCTCCCTTCCTCCACCCTCTGCATGCATGCCCCTCCCCAAGTCCACTGATAGGGGAGGTCTTCTTTTCCTTCCTTCTGATCCTAGTCAATTAGGTCTCATCAGGAGTGGCTGCGTTGTCTTCTTCTGTGGCCTGGTAAGGCTGCTCCCCACAGGGGGAGGTAAATAAAGAGCAGGCCAATCAGTTCATGTCAGAGACAGTCCCTGTTCCTATTACAATGAAACCTACTTGGATACTGAACTGCCATGGGCTATATCTGTGCAGGGGTCTTAGGTTATCTCCATGCATAGTCCTTGGTTGGAGTATCAGTCTCAGGAATGTCCCCTGTGCTCAGATTTTTTGGTTCTGTTGCTCTCCTTGTGGAGTTCCTGTCCTCTCCAGATCTTACTGTTTCCCACTTCTTTCCTAAGAGTCCCTGCATTCTGCCCAATGGTTGCCCAGAAGTCTCAGCATCTGCATTGATAGTCTGCATGACAGAGCCCTTCAGAGGTCCTCTGTGTCAGGCTCTTGACTTGTCCCCTCTTTTCTCCTTCTTCTGATGTCCATCCTCTTTGCCTTTCTGGATAGGAATTGAGCATTTTAGCCAGAGTCTTCCCTCTTGATTAGTTTCTTTAGATGTACAGATTTTAGTAGGTTTATCCTATATTATATGTCTATATGAGTGAGTATATACTGTATGCATCTTTCTGCTTCTGGGGTAGCTCACTCAGGATGATCTTTTCCAGATCCCACCATTTACCTGCAAATTTCATGATTTCCTTGTTTTTTATTGTTGAGTAATATTCCATTATGTAGCTATACCACAATTTGTACATCCATTCTTCCACTAATGGGACTTCATGAAACTGAAAAGCTTCTGTAAAGCAAAGGACACTGTCGTCAGAACAAAACAACAACCTACAGATTGGGAAAGAATCTTCACCAACCCTATATCTGACAGAGGACTAATATCCAGTATATATAAAGAACTAAAGAAGTTAAACAGCAAAAAATCAAGTAACCCAATTTAAAAAATAGAGTACAGAGCTAAACAAAGAATTCTTAATAGAGGAGTGTTGAATGACAGAGAAACACTTAAAGAAATGCTCAACCTCATTAGCCATCAGGGAAATGCAAATTAAAACAACCCTGAGATTTCACCTTACACCCATCAGAATGGCCAAGATGAAAAACTCAAGTGACAACACAAGCTGGAGAGGTTGTGGAGAAAGGGGAACCCTCCTCCATTGCTGGTGGGAATGTAAACTTGTACAACCATTCTGGAAAGCAATCTGGCGCTTTCTCAGACAACTAGGAATAGCACTTCCTCAAGATCCAGCCATACCACTCCTAGTCATATACCCAAAAGAGTCTCAAGTACACAAAAAGGACATTTGTTCAATCATGTTTGTAGCAGCCTTATTTATAACAGCCAGAAGCTGGAAAGAGCCCAAAATGAGGTTTCTTAATGCTTGGCACTGGATTTTTACTTAATCTGAGGTTCCTATGTGAAATATTGCCATTCCGCATGTCTGTACTCCCTTGTATGCATTACGTATAATTTTTATTAAATAAAAATAAAATGATTCCTTGAGGTTTTATCAAACATCCCTGCTGTTACTTGTCCTTTGTCCATTCTTTTTCTTATATATTTACCATCCTACCTTCTCCTGAGTTCAAGTCCCTTTTTTCCATGTAAGAGAAGTGTAGCTACCACTACACACACACACACACACACACACACACACACACATACACACACACACCACAAGTGGAGACAATGCAAAAACCAGCATATATGGAGTCCAGCATAAACAAATTCATTTACATATTATCCTCTGCATCAATGGCTCAGGGAACATGATGGGATAAGAGATAAAAAGACTATAAGAGTAAGAACTCTAGGAAGTCTGCTGTAAAGCAATATCTGCTAGAAAAAAAAATGTGTAATCAACACCATAAAAATGGCAGAATTAATGGGCACATTAACATGGAAGATAGGAAATTTAGTGGGGTCCCATCTCTAGACATAGACAGCAAATGATTCCTGGAGAAAAAGAGAGGAACTCTCATTGGTTGTCCAATGCATGTCAGTTAGTCATAGACGCGAATAACAAGAACAGACATGGCCAACACAGGTGTAACAATAATAACCAAAGAAACAAAGGTATTATTCTGAGAGTTGGTGGGAGGACGTGGGAAGAGTTCAAGGGCCAGTAGCTAGGAGGGGTGGAAGGATGAAAGGGAGAGTGATGTAATTCTATTTCAATTAAAAATATATTTCTAAAATAAAATGAGCCATATTGACTCTGAGAAATCACATATGGAAGGACCCATGTGTATTAAACATCTACACATTAAATTTTTTTTTGTTTTTTTCTGTACGGGGTTTAAATCCAGACATTTGTGCGTGCTAAATAAGAGCCCTACTACTAACGTATATCTCCTTTTTTTACATTTTATGTTTTAGGCAGGTTGAAGTTGAAATCCAGCCACCTGAATAGTGGGTCTGAGTGATTATGTCCTCCCACGTGGTGACTTTAAATCAGTATTTTTAAAAAGGCATCTTTACAAATATTTTCCTAAGGTATAAGTCATGCCTTATTTTCTCTCTCTGCAGTTGCCTTTCTGGTTCCTTTAGGGGAACAAATACTATCAGAGGTACAGCAAAGAAAAACTATTACTGTCTCTCAGTAACAGCTATACTTTTTATGTGGTTAGAAAACTTGAGTGTTGGCAAACAAATTTATTCCCTCTAATTAGTAATAGAACCTATGCGTTGGGTTGGACTATCTTCACTCTTAAAATTCTTATTTTGTTTTGCATGTCCCAGGCCATGCACTTGTCTGACTAAGTGTGTGTTTTTTAGACTGACACACTCTCCATTCCAGGAGTTGTCCCTATTCCCAGAAATGCCCTCGGATAGTAAATAACCTAGTCTCTGCCAGATATCTGACAACTCAGGACTGGGTATGTTTATGTCTTTTTTCTTTTGATTCTGTTATAGCACTCTAAGGTCCTCAGAGGCAGAAGAAAAAATTGATGAATGTATACTTCCTGATAACAATGTTGGTGCGATAAAGTTCATTAGGCAATTACTGCCAGTTAGTGAGCACGCGATAAGCTAAAACTCTTCAAAAGCAGCTTCTGTTCATGAACTGATTTAATCATTGATACAATTTCAAAATTTGCATTATTATACTTATTTAGAAACAGGACACTGAGATTAAGAATAGTTAAGTTGTTTTATCAAAAATATAGCCAGTAAGTAATAGAATAGGGATCTAAGTCTGGCCAACGTCTTAATTGCAAAGCCCTAAAACCAGGTACTGCTCTCGTGGCACAGCGATGCCGCTCATATGATTGAAGAATTTTAAAGCCTAACGGGGTGGTTTGAGTGAGAACGGTCTCCAGAGAAGTGGCACTATTGAAAAGAGTAGGAGGTGTGGCCTTGTTGGAAGAAGTGTGTCATTGGAGGCGGCTTTGAGGTTTCCAAAAGGCAAGCAAGGCTCAGCGGCGTGTGCTCTTCCTGCTGTCTGCAGCTCCAGATATAGAACTGTCAACTACTTCTCCAGCACCACATCTGCCTGTGTGCCACAGTACCTCCCAAAGTGACTATAATGGACTAACCCTCTGAAACTGTAAGGAGGTTTTAATTAAATGCTTTCTTTCATAAAAATTGCCATCCTCATAGTGTCTCTTCATAGCAATAAAACAACGACTAAAACACTGCCCTAGAGATATTTACACATTAATGTTGATTGCTGTACTATGCACAAAAGTAACACAACAAATTCATTCTAGACATCAACCAGCTGAAGCATGGACAATGAAAATGTGGTACACATGCTCAATGGAATTTTAGTCAGCAGTAAAGAAAAACCACATCGTTTTCAAATTATTATTATTATTATTATTATTATTATTATTATTATTATTATTATTATTTTACAATTTATTCACTTTGTATCCAGGTGTAGCCCCCTCCTTCCTCTCTTCCCAGTCCCATACTCCCTTTTTCTTCCTCCCCTATCCATCTCCCCTGGTCCACTGATAGGGAAAGTCCTTTTCCCCTACTGTCTGACCCTAGCCTATCAGGTCCCATCAGGACTCTCTGGATCCTTTTCCTCTGTGGGCTGGCTAGGTCACCCCATGAAGCAGAAGTGATCAAGGAACAGGCGACAGAGTTCATGTCAGAAACTGTCTCTGCTCCCCTTACTAGGGAACCCACATGGAGACTGAACTGTCTATGGACTACTTCTGAGCAATACTTCCCAACCACAGCCTCCTCCCTCTCCCTTCTTCCTAGTCATCTCCACCTCCTCACTCCTCCAGGTACACTGCTCCACTGTTACCCTTCAGAAAAGAGCAAGCCTTCCAGGTTTATCAACCAATAATAATAATAATAAAAAGATGTAATAAGACTAAGCTATCAAGGCTAGATGAGGCAACCCAGTAGAAGGAAAAAGGTCCTAAAAGCATGCAAAAAGTCAGAGATGCATCCATTCACACTCTTTGAAGTCCAACAAAACTTCCAAGAGAAACAACCACTGATGTATAGAGGGCCTAGCTCAGATCATTTGGCATCCATGATTGCTGCTTCAGTCTCTGTGAGCCCCATGAGCTTAGTTGATTCTCTGGGCTGTGTTTTCCAGATGTCACTGACCCTCTAACTCCTACAGTCTTTCCTCCCCTCTTCTGTGAGAGCACATTCAACTCTACCTGGTTTGGCTGTGGGTCTCTGGATATGCTCTCACCAGTTGCTGGAGGAAGGCTTTCTGATAATAATTGGGCTAGGAACAGATCTATGAATATAGTAGAATCTCTTAAGGAATCATTTTATTGACTTTGGTTTTTGTCAGTGGTATTTGGTTCTCTCCTAGGTCTCTGAGCTGTCCAGCTTCCCGCTCCTGGACGTCCAGGCAGTATAGGTCAGAGCTTCCTTCCCATGGCTTGCACCAGTCATTGTTTAGCCATTTCCTCAAGCTCGGAGCCACCATTGCCTCAGCATGGTCTGAACACTGTATTAGTCAAGGTTCTCCACAGGAACAGCACCAATAAAATGAGTCTATATCTATATCTACACCCATATCCACATCCATGCCCATATGTATAACATATAACTATAAATGATTCTTCCAGCTGCTGGAAAATATTGACATCTGTTTACTGGCCTACCCACAGACCAGAAAAAGCACTGATGGAAAATGGCTGGGTGATTGCAGGGTACAATTTATCTAATCCACATTTCAACACATTTCTTACCTCTAAAACCATTTTCTAAAACAAGTTCCATCTTAACTCCAAAATAATTGTGATTATATTCTCTGCCCACTAAAAGCTAGAAATACTCTGTTGAAAAGTTTAAGAAAAATGTCTGCATAGGTTAAAGATTTTTTTAAACATGCACATTCTTTTCAGGCATTTGACTCTTTGAATTGCATGGCTAGTTTTATATCAACTTGACATAAGCTAGAGTCATCGAAGAGGAGGAAACTCAACTGACAAAATAAAATAAAGTAAAATTAAATAATTAAAAAACCTTTATATGACTGGGTTGTAGGTGGGCAAGCCAGTAGGGTGTTTTCTTCCTTTTTTTTTGTCAGAGCTAATTTATTTAATCAAAGTTTTATGTGACAAATGAACCTTCAAAAATAAAGAATCTAAGGCCCAGGGAAAGCTGGCTCAGTGAATAAGGGACAGTGGATGAGAAAATTAGAACATGCTCCAAGGTATAGTTGAGAAAAATGTTTAATGTGGCTATGACAGAGAGCATAGCCTGAAGTATCCGACAGAATCCAGACTGACCCTAGTCAGTACATTTCCCCAGGCCATGAATGGACAGCAGAAGTGGAGGTGTCAGAGACTAAGAGGCTGGGAATGTGCCAGGAGACACACTGAAGACAGAGGTGAAATTGATAGGGGAGAGTACAGTCCGCTGTAAATGGAGCTACCTGCCCATGGGCAGGGGGTCATGGGTATATAAAAAGACAAGGTGAGCAAGCCATGGAGAGCAAGCCAGCACTCCCCCAAGGACTCCGTATCCACTCTGCCTCTAGATTCATGCCCTAACTTACCTCAGTGATGTTACCTGGAAGTCTAAGCAGAATAAACCCTTTCAACACAATTTGCTTTAGGTCATGCTGTTTCATTCTTGCAAAAGAAACAAACTGAAACAGAGATATGGAAATCTTATTTTCCCTATTTGCTTCTTATTAAGTACCAAATTTTTATTTTCTCTCATTCCAGTTTACAATTGCACTGAGTAGATAGGGTATAGAGTATTTCCAGGGTCCTGAAAGACTATTTTAAGTAGATATACTCATGGTGAGCTTTTTAAAGTAATACAACAAATGTGTATTTGAAGCATCAAATTTCTTAACTATTGAAAAGTCAGTTCTTTTATTTTGGGGTTGCATACTGCACATAGTGCTAAGAGTCAGAGATAAACACACATTTCACTGTTGTTTTCTGTGAGGTACAATGAATTGCTTCCCCTGGAAGAATTCCTGGAAATCAGACTTGTTTATAAATATGTCATTTTTATTTTTATTTTTACAAATGTTGGGGTTTAGTCATATTTTTGATCTGGAAGTCTTTTTTTTTAATAATTATCAGATACAGAAGAGGCTGAAAAGATATACAAGATTATGCAAGGAAAATGTTGGCTTTGTTTATGATATGTAAATAGACAGATAAGTGGTGTGTGTGTGTGTGTGTGTGTGTGTGTGTGTGTGTGTGTGTGACTTATAGCTCTGTAAGTCTATTCATCTAATCAATAGCTAACTAAAGAAGAAGAAAGATGGAGCTGGAGAGATGGCTTGGTGGGTAAGAGCACTGTCTGCTCTTCCAAATGAACCTGGGTTCAATTCCCAGCAACCACCCTGCAGCTCACAACTGTCTGTAACGCCAGTTACAAGGGATCTGACATCTTCACACTA
Organism: Psammomys obesus; assembly: GCF_907164565.1. Taxonomy (NCBI): domain Eukaryota; kingdom Metazoa; phylum Chordata; class Mammalia; order Rodentia; family Muridae; genus Psammomys; species Psammomys obesus. The sequence goes on along the minus strand of NW_026587216.1, from coordinate 50,844,083 downwards.
ATACACATAAAATAAAATAAATTATTGAAAAAAAGAAGAAGAAGAAAGATATTGCATGGGTTTTTAATTTGTGAGTTTCTGTTTTAAAAAATTCTTCTGTACTTTTGTAAACTTTTTCTCAAGTTTACAGCTGCAATTGAACTACATTATTGAGGTCATTCACAGTAATATATAGACACTGTAATACTTTCTTTTCTCCATTAAGGGCTTCTTGTCTTTTCTTGTCTTTTTTGCTGTAAAGAATCTTCCTTGAAGACATTCGAGGTGCCTCTGGCTTCCTGCCTATTTCCTATCAGCAAATGATTTTCACACATTCTCTCTACTTCTGTTGTGCACAGTATAATGCAAGTGGAAGATTGTTTTGTAAGGAAATAATTGAAACTGTTAATTCTAAAATATTAAAATAGATTATTCAATAAAATCAGATGAGTTCTGAAATTCATACTTTTAAATCTTCAGTTAAAAAGTGGATGTTTCTTTTCAGGTCTATTTTTGCTCTGAGAGTTTGATCTCCTAATCTTGTTCCTTTACATTTTCTCCTCCTCTTCAAGGAGCTAAGAACCTTAGATAAACTTCTCAGAGCAAGAGCTGGCATGCAGAACTGTGAGGACACACAACTACAAATCAGAATGCTTTTCTGTGTGTGCACTTGGTGTTACAGTAACTAAATCGCTGTCTTACTACTCCAGTGACAGAATCAACATTTTAATCAGGGTCAAGAGAATTTGAACCTCTATCTGTTTCATCAAAATAGTTTCTGGGACACAAAATCTCAGTTTGATAGCTAGAAGAGTAAACTCACTTCCATCTTGAACTTCTATACTGACTAACAAAATTCTTGCATATTACCAGCCCCTTTATTGCATCTCCAGTTGTGATAACAAAACCTTGGAGGCATTCCTTCCAGTGGCCAAGAGAAAAAGTAAATTATTATACAGTAATGGAGTCAAATATGACCACATCGTGAGAGCCAGTAGACCACAGCCCCTAACATCAATGTGGGTGGCCCTTAGCAGTACATTAATACATATTTTAAAAAGCCAAGGCAATATACTGCCCTAAAAACTGAAGCAAAGATTGAATAATAAAGATGCAGATATATACAGTGTGTGATTATAGTGCGTGAAAAGTTAGGAATTAATATGAGGTTCAAGACTCTAACTTCCGGTGGGTGATGGCAGAAGACCATGATGGAAGTAACGAGTGTAATCTTTGTCTATTAATACTATTGTGTATGAAGGAAAAGTACCAAAAATTAAGAGTCTGTGATGGCTATTCTGTTTGTCAACTTGGCTACATGTGGACATCTAGAATTAACTTAACCCAGTAGGCTTAGTACTCCTACAAGGAATATTTGTTTTTCAATTAAATCATATCAAGTAGCAGGTGCCACTTTTAATTCATATCTTTAGAGGTAGGAATATACACTTTTAAAATTTTTTACTTTTTATTTTTTTATTCACAATTTATTCATTAGATATCCCGATTGAAGCCCCCTCCCTCAACTCCTCCAGTCTTACCCTTCCTCTCTCTTCCCCCATTCTCTTCCCCTAACATCATTACTATCTGCCATAGCTTGTTAAGTCTCATCAGGACTGCCTGGATCCTCTTCCTCCGTGGCCTGACAAGGCAGTATCGCCAGGTGCAAGCAATCAAAAGGCAGTCAGCTGAGTTCCTGATAGAGGCAGCCCCTGCTCCCCTCACTCAGAGACCCACATGGAGACTGAGCTGCCACATCTGAGCAGGGGTCTAGGTCCTCCCCATGCATGGTCCTCCATTGGTGCATCAGTCTCTGCAGGACCCCCTGGGATCAGACCTTTTAGTTTTGTTGGTCTCTTTGTTGTGCTCCTGTCCCTACCATTTTGCTGTATTCCCACCCTTCTCTTCCTCCATAAGGATCCCTAAGCTCTGCCTGAAGTTCAACCCTGAGTCTCATCATCTGCTTTGATCCCCTGTTCAGTGACTCTTTTCAGAGGACCCTCTGTAGTAGACTCCCATCCTGTTTCCTCTTTTCCATAACTTCTGGTGTCTATCCTTTTAGCTGTTCTGAATGATAGTTAAGCATCCTTCCTAGGATCCTCTTTAGTTTTTAGCTTCTTTAGGTCTGTAGATGGCTGTGCTATGTTATACGGCTAATATCCACTTATAAATGAGTGTAGACAAAGCCTTGTTTTTCTCTTTCTGGGTTACCTCACTCAGGATGATCTCTTCTAGTTCCATTCATTTGCCTGCAAATTTCATGATTTCCTTGTTTTTAATGGCTGTGTAGTATTTCATTGTATATATGTACCACGATTTCTGTATCCATTCATCTAGGTTGTTTCCAGATTCTGGCTGTTACAAATAAAGCGGATATGAACATAGATGAGGAAATGTCCCTGTTGAATGGTGGGGCATCTTTTGGGTACATGCCCAGGAGTGGTGTAGCTGGATCTTGAGGTAGTGCTATTCCCAACTTTCTGAGAAAATGCAATATTGATTTCCAAAGTGGTTGTACATGTTTGCACTCTCACCAGCAATGAAGGAGGGCTCCCCTTTCTCCACATTCTTTCCAGCATGTGTTGTCACTTGAGTATTTAATGTTAGTCATCCTGATAGTGTAAGATGGAATCTCAGAGTTGTTTTGATTTGCACTTCTGTGATGACTAAGGATGCTGACATTTCTAAGTGTTTCTTTGCCATTCTGTATTCCTTTGTTGAAAATTCTATGCTTAGCTCTGTACCTCATTTTTAATTGGATTATTTGATTTGTTGGTGTCTAATTTCTTGAGTGCTTTATATATTCTGGATATGAGCTCTCTACTGGATGTAAAGTTGATGAAGATCTTTTCCCAGTCTATAGGCTGTCAAACAGTATGTCCACCTGTAGAAAAATGCAAAAAAAAATCCTGTATCTTTCACCCTGTAAAAAACTAAAGTCCAAATGAATCAAAGATCTCAACATAAAACAAGACACACTAAATCTGTTAGAAGAAAAAGTGGGGAAGAGCCTTGAACTCATTTGCACAGGAGACATCTTCCTGAGCAGAACAGTAACAGCACAGGCTCTAAGAGCAATAATCAATAAATGGGACCTCATGAAACTGAAAAGCTTCTGTAAAGCAAAGGACACTGTCAACTGAACAAAACAACAGCCTACAGACTGGGAATATACATTTTTAATCCAAATCTCTCGAGATGAGAAAATACACCTTTAATCTGGACACACTTTTGGTATTTGCCTATATAATGGCCTGTTTGCTAGCCCTTGCACTCACTGTCAAGTTTACTCCATCACAGGCATTAGAGCCTACTTCTTCAGAATTCTAGCATATACTGAAGATCCCCTGAGACAGCCAGGCTCAGATAGTAAGCAGTTACTGGATTTTTAAATTGTATGCCAGTCTACAGCCATAGTTCTGTTCTGCTATAGAACCCTGACTAATCTGCAATAGTAATACGAATATTTAACATGCTCAGAGCTTTTTCCCTGTAAATCTATACAGTAGAGGTTGCCACTGTTCCGTGGTACCTACCAAGAAGAGAACCTGCTTGTGAATGCCTGAGCCTTCCAAGAGTATTCCATTTCCTGGAAGTTGTTTTATGGGAAATGTAGGGATCACAGAGATATTGAGGTCATGGTGAGTGTACAGTGTGCTTTCTCTGTAGGAAACTGCAAGTCCTGAGAGACAATGATACATTGAAAAATTTTAAAGGGACAAATACGTTTCTTGTTTACACACCCCTCACATCTCTCAAATTCTTAGTTATTATAAAGGTAAGGAAGCTTTGTTGATATATTCCTCATGGTGACTCACCCCGAGATGTGACAGTACTGCTGTCTGAATTTTAAGAACAGGTCATGTTGCCTGGGACAGGAAAAATGCTCACTACCTGATGGGGAGGATGGTGCAAAGAGGTAGAGACAAGGTTTACAAAGTGGATACGGAATTTCAAGTGGTGTCTTGGGGAAAATACAGTCTTCTAGAATATATTGCCAAGGGTTTATTTTTGCTTTGGATGGGTGGAGGTGAGGCTCACAGGTGATTATTGAATCATAAGAGAAAAAAAAACACAGGAAAAAATCATCCTGAGCTGGTGGCATGGCTCAGGAGTTAAAAGGATATGCTGCCTAGCCTACTGGTCTGATTTCTATCCCAGGAACCCAAAGGTGACTTCTGACGTCCACACATATTTGACACTGTGTGTCTCCCCACACTAAATGGGTGAGAAATTTAAAGAAAAATATAGCTTAGACTATTTGCATAATACTGTACCAGATGCCACAACTATTTCACGAACACTCGATTATTAAATATTTTCAGTTAGCAGGTTAGGTTTAACTTTTGTAGCATTTAAACATGTGTGTATGTATGTGTGTTGGAATCAAGAGTGTGCTTGAGCGCTTGCATGAGTGTGCGTGTGTGTGCTACTTGGGTACATGTGAAGCTCGGAAGACAACCTGTGAGAGTCAGCTCTCTCATTCACCGTTTATGTCCCTGGGATTAAAATCTCAGTTCTTCAAGCTTAGCAGAAAGTGAGAGGATCTACTGAGTCATCCTGCAGCCTTCCCTTTTCAGTGAAGAAAATTAAGACACAGAAAGGTGATGAAATCAAATCACGTAGAGGAGCTAGTAAGAATCCAGGGAGCTGTGCTGGACTCATGCTTGCAATGCACTCATGATTTCCTCATCAGTGAAATAAGGATAGGTGTCCAGAGCGAAGATGGGAAGGTAAAGGGGTGAAGAGATAATGTGGCTCAGGGAGAATGAGGCCAAGGGAGATCTAAGGAGATGCATCGTGTGTCCCAGTGACACAGAGAGCACCACGGAGCTAGACAACCTTTTGCTCTGTGACTATGTCGTACTTGGGGAATGACACAGCACCAAGGAATAATGCCCTGTCTGGGCTGCTCAGATACACAGCATCTAAGAAAAGATAGCCCCAGAGCAAGCCCGCCAGGCTTCCCAGGGACTTTGCCCAGCAGAGCATTCACTCAAGTGGTTCATTGCTGCCCACACCAGCCTGTACCTTACTATATCGCAGTTGGCCTTTGCTTATCAAAATTTCAAATGAAGGGAGATAGAATGTTTATCTTTTTCCTTGTGATGGTCCTGTGCTTTACCTATCAGGAACCGCCGACTAATAAATATTTAATACATATGAGTTGATAGAGTGAAAACTATAAATCTAGACTATGATTACTGGGGGACTTTACAAGTTGTTGGTAATGGAGGGTAAGAAAGGAGCAGAGAAAATACACAATAAGTTTGGTAAGAAATGAGGTGGATTGAATGAAAGGAGAAAAGTTAAGATTTGATAGGAGGTTGCATAGTTGCTGGAACTGTGTGTGTGTGTGTGTGTGTGTGTGTGTGTGTTAGCATACTTTTGCTGTAATTGATATCATGAACACAGCAAACCTTAAAAAGGAAAGCAATTAATGCTTGCTTACAGTTTCAGAGATTTAGCTGATTGTCACTTAGAAATTGCCGTGCAGGGAGCATGGCAGCATTCAAGAAGACGTGGTGGAGAAGAAGCTGGGAGTTTCTCACATGGATTTGCAGACAGCAGGAAGAAGAGATACTGGGCCTGGCATGGGCTTTGGAAGCCTAAAGGCTTAACCTGCCAGTGACAGACTTCCTACGACAAGGTCACATCTTCTACTCCTTCCGAAGAAGTGCCACTCACCGATGCTAAGCATGCAAATATATGGGTCAATGGGTCCATTCTTATTTCAGTCACTACATTCCACTCCCTGGCCCTTATAGGCTTGTAGCCATATCATAATCCAAAAATGCATTCAACCCAGCTCTAAATGTCCCCACTATAACAGTCTCAACACTGTTTAAAAGTCCAAAGTTCAAGGTCTCATCTGAGACTCATGTCAATCTCATAATTGTAACCCACGTAAAATCAAAATAAAAAGGCAGATCACTTCTAACATACAATGTCAGAGAATGAACATTACCAGCCCAAAGGAGAAAAAGAGAGCATAACGAGGAAATACTGTGAGAAAGCAAGACCTAAACCCAGCAAGGAAAACTCTAAACCCTGAATTTTCATGTCTGATGTCAAAGCATTTTTTCAGATATCCAGCTCCTTTCACTTTTGCTGCCTGTAACACACCTTTATCTCTTGGGGTGGCTCGTACCCGGTCTGCAGCTTTCTTTGCTTACAGCTCGTATCCAATATTGTGGGGACTTCAGCACAGTCTAGCCTTCACCTTCACAGCTTTACACAATGGCCTCTCTGAGCCTCCACATACGGGCATCCCTGACACATGCTTGATCTCAGCAGCGTTCTTGAGCTGTGGACAGAGATTCCACAACCCCTGTGTTGTATCCTTGACATGAAAGATAGAACTGCAGGGCCAAATCTGGTGGAGCTAGAACTTGGACTCCTCTTTCAAGGACAGTTTCTGTGAGCTTTTTCTTGTAGATCTCTTCCTTTACTGCTTAAGCTTTTCTTTAATTCCCTTTTAGAAGTTGGAAGCTTAGCTTGGTGGTCCCTATAAACACAACTCACTTCATTTTATTTATCACCAGGTTTTTCTTTAAACTTCTTATTTCTTGAGGGCAGGACTTATTTCCAGTTCACTTCTTAATGCTCCTTTTTCTCCTCAAAGTGTACACTTTGTGTTTTTTATTGCTCAGCTTTATTCCTTTTATGATAGATCTGATCATATTATTGACCACATAAGCCACGTGTAAGTGTGGTCACTGAGGGCAATGTGGTCAATACTCAGTTTTCTTGGAATCTCTGGTTGGACAGTTAATCCAAAACTCTTCAATAAGAGCAGCCACATTCTCCACCAAAATACTTCCTAATGGTCTCTAAGCCTCTTACCAATATTCCCGTATAGTTCAAGTCACCCTCAGCTTCCATGCCCCTACTAGAATGGCACATTAAGCTCCACTTAAAGCATTTGGAACCCCAAAACCCACACCTAATGTCACACATCCTCCATCATTGCCACACCTCTTGATTTTTTAAAGTAATACCACTCCCTGATGACGAAGCATTCAAAGATATAAGCCTAACGAGGCCATTCTTATTGAAATCACCACAGTTTCTATGGGCCTGTCTCTGTCCATGTGTCTCTCTGTAAATATAAGTGCAATTGTAGAATATAAAGTTATTTACTTTTGGAGGGGTTCCAAGCATATATTTATTTCAGAAAAAGATACATTGATTGCAAATTTTATGTGAATTTTATTAAGTGTTTTGCAGAGACACGACACGAATGATTTTGTCAACTGAGAAACTTATATGAGAGATCAAATTGAGAAAGCCAAGAGCACAAATTCAAATATAGCAGTCAATTTCTTTAAGTTTCCACTTTTTGGTACAGTTAAGAAAGTTGATTTAATGTATTTAAGTGTTCACAAAGAAAATATGGAAGGAAAATAGTCTTAGCAAAAACAAACAAACAAAAAACCCTAATATAATTCCTTGTTTTCTAAGCAAGCAATTATAAAATCTATCTATAAATTCAAAATCACTAATATCTTAAGAGTAATCCAACTTCATAAGCCTAGTAAAGTATAGAGTGCACACTATTCAATGAAAGTTATAGTGGAAAACATTAAGAAAAAGTCTTTTTTTTTTTAGAAAAAAAAATCTGTTTTTTATGTAAATTTCACCAAATTTTATTATATCGTTCACCATAAGTCAAACCCTAAGAAATACAAAAATGTAATATAATACTTGCATCATTTTAGAAAAAAAAATATTTAATTTCTAGAGAGGCTTGGACATTCACCTTTATGTTTTCTCAACGGACAAAATACAAGCAGAATTTGAATTTAAAAATTAAAAATTTTGTAGTAATCAATGAGTTATAAAATGCATTTACAAATATAATTTCTACTTAGAATTATTATATTTCAGCATATCACTGTATACCATCATGAAAAATACCTCGTATTAGTAAATCAAATCTAACACAGAATAAAACTGTTTATATATTAGCAGTTGTTTTTTCTTTTTTTTTTTTTTTAGAAATACAAACTTGGTATATACTCGCCTATATAGACCTACAAGACATGATAAACATAATGAAATCTACACACCTAAAGGAGATAATCAAGAACGTGGACACAGGCGAAGATGACCAATCCTCATTTAGAAAGACAAATGGGATGTGCATTGAACGTATGACAGGAGTCTACCACAAAAGGCATCTGAAAGACTCTACCTAGCAGTGTTTCAAAGCAGACACTAAGACTCATAACCAAACCATGGCAGAGTGCAGGGAATCATATGAAAGAAGGGGAGTTAGTATGATATGGAAAGGATAGGAGCTCTACAAGTACCAAATATATCCGGGCACAGGGTCTTTTCTGCGACTGACACTCAACCAAGGACCATCTATGGATATAACATAGAACTTCTGCTGGGATGTGGCCCGTGGTAGCTCAGTAACCAAGTAGTTTTCCAAAGTAAGGGGAACAAGGACTATTTCTAACAGGATCTCAAGGGCAGGCTCTTTGACCCCCTCCCCCAGGGGATGAGCAGTCCTGTTAGGCCACAGAAGAGGACATTGCAGCCAGCCTTGAAGATACCTGATAAAACAGGATCAGATGAATGGGAGGAGGTCCTCCCCTATCAGTGGACTTGGAAAGGGGCAGGGAGGAGACCAGGGAGGGAGTTGGGGAGGGGGAGGGAATGAGGGAGCTGGATACAGCTGGGACACAGAGTTAACAAATTGTAACTAAAAAGAAAAAAGAAAAAGAAAAAGTCTTTGTTACAAAACCAGAAAACATAGCATTACTCACTATTAGGACTCAAGCATAAATCAGCCACCAAGCTATGTAAATTACTAAATTATCATGGGTCTAATTTGCCCATAATTGGCCAAGAAGTTTAAACATGCATCACCATTTATTTATGAACAAAAATCAAATGTTGAACAAAGGGACTGTCAAATATTAAAAAGAAAAAAGAGAAAGGACTATCATGTAGTTCTTTTTTTTTCCTTTATTTAAAATTAATTTCTTTCTTTCTTTCTTTCTTTCTTTCTTTCTTTCTTTCTTTCTTTCTTTCTTTCTTTCCTTATGACACTTTATTCACTTTCTATCCCCCCATAAGCCCCTCTCTCCTCCCCTCCCAGTCCCACCTTCCCTCTCCCTTCTTCACGAATGTCCCTCCCCAAGTATCCTGATAGGGGAGGTCTTTCTCTCCTTCCTTCTGATCTTAGTCTACAAGATCACATCAGGAGTGGCTTCATTGTAATCTTCTGTGGCCTGGTAAGGCTGCTCTCCCCTTAGGGAAGGTGATCAAAGAGCAGGCCAATGAGATTATGTCAGAGGCAGTCCCTCTTCCCATTACTATGGAACCCACTTGGACACTGAACTGCCATGGGCTACATCTGTGCAGGGGTTCTAGGTTATCTCCATGCATGGTACTTGGTTGGAGTATGAGTCTCTGGGAAGACCCCTGTGTTCAAATTTTCTGGTTCTGTTGCTCTCCTTGTGTTGTTCCTGTCTCCTCCAGCTCTTACTATTTCCCACTTCTTACATAAGATTCCATGCACTCTGCCCAACAGTTGGCAATAAGTCTCAGCGTCTGCTTTGATAGTCTGCAGGGCAGAGGCTTTCAGAGGCCCTCCATGGCAGGTTCCTAGGTTATTTCCTGTTTTCTTCTTCTTCTGATGTCCATTCTCTTTGCCTTTCGGGATGGGGATTGAGTGTTTTAGTCAGGGTCCTCTCTCTTGATTAGTTTCTTTAGATGTACAGATTTTAGTGGTTTTATCCTATGTTGTATGTTTATATGAGTGAGTATATACCCTGTGTGTCTTTCTGCTTCTGGGACAGCTCACTCAGGATGATCCTTTCCAGGTCCCACCATTTACCTGAAAATTTCATAATTTCTTTATTTTTCATTGCAGAGTAATACTCCATTGTGTAGATGTACCACAATTTCAAAATCCATTCTTCAGTTGAGGGGCATCTGGGCTGTTTTCAGCTCCAAATAAGGCTGCTACAAACATTGTTGAGCAGATGTCCTTACTGTGTACTTGAGCCTCTTTTGGATATATGCCTAGGAATGGTATGGCTGGATTCTGAGGAAGCACTATTCCTAGTTGTCTGAGAAAGTGCCAGATTGATTTCCAGAGTGGTTGTACAAGTTTACATTCCCACCAGCAATGGAGGAGGGTTCCCCTTTCTCCACAACCTCTCCAACATGTGTTGTCATTGAGTTTTTCATCTTGGCCATTCTGACGGGTGTAAGGTGAAATCTCAGGGTCGTTTTGATTTACATTTTTCTAATGGCTAATGACATTGAGCATTTCCTTAAGTGTTTCTCTGCCATTCTATATTCCTCTACAGAGAATTATCTGGTTAGCTCTGTTCCCCATATTTTTAATTGTGTTACTTGGTTTGCTGCTTTTCAGATTTTTTACTTTTTTATATATACTAGATATTAGTCCTCTGTCAGATATAGGATTGGTGAAAATCTTTTCCCAATCTGTAGGCTGTCGTTTTGTTCTGATGACAGTGTCCTTTGCTTTACAGAAGCTTTTCAGTTTCATGAGGTCCCATTTATTGATTGTTGTTCTTAGAGCCTGTGCTGTTGGTGTTCTGTTCAGGAAGTTGTCTCCTGTGCCAATGAGTTCAAGGGTATTCCCACTTTTTCTTCTAACCGATTTAATGTGTCTGGTTTTATGTTGAGGTCTTTGATCCACTTGGACTTCAGTTTTGTGCAGGGTGATAAACATGGATCTATTTGCATTTTTCTGCATGTAGACATCCAGTTAGACCAGCACCATTTGTTCAAGATTTTATCTTTTTTCCATTGTATGGTTTTGGCATCTTTGTCAAAGATCAGGTATTCATAAGTGTGTGGGTTTATTTCTGGGTCTTCTGTTCGGTTCCATTGATCCACAATTCTGTTTCTATGCCAGTACCATGCAGTTTGTATTACTGTTGCTCTATTGTACAGCTTAAGGTCAGGGATGGAGATACCTCCAGAAGATCTTTTATTGTAGAGGATTGTTTTAGCAATTTTGGGTTTCTTGTTATTCCATATGAAGTTGAGAATTTTTCTTTCCAGGTCTGTGAAGAATTGTGTTGGTAATTTGATGAGAATTGCACTGAATCTGTAGATTGCTTTTGGTAAAATGGCCATTTTTTTTATGTTAATCCTGCCAAGCCATGAGCACGGGAGATCTTTCCATGTAGTTCTTTTTTAATAATTACTATGACACTGGAATTTTTGGTCTAACAAACAACAAAAACAAAACAACACAACAACCAAGCAAACTGTACCTTTTCCCAGAGGCCAGAGATAGCTGTGGGGATCTGGAGCACACAGGCCTGATTCTCCTTTTCTTGGGCAGGAAACTTCTTCAGATGCCATGTGTCTGTCCTCATCTGCCTGTCCTCATCTATCGAACAGCTTGCTCCATTCTGAGAAAAGGTCTCAGGGCAACTTTCATCTCAGAAATCAAGGTTGTAGAAATGAAATACTGTTATTTCTGAACAGTTCAGCAGTCTGAAACAACATGTGCAAAATAGAAATAAAAATTGGAAGACTGCATCTCTAGAAAAGCACGAGTTCAACCTGCGGTGGAAAGAAGGACAAACAGAAAGACAGCCAGCACCATAATCTGAAAAGTCTCCTCATTTGAAGTAGTGAGGCAGGCACACTTGCCTCTGAAGCCCAAGGTTGAGAGGATGTAACTTTTTTTTTTCATTACATAAAATAGTTTCTGGGGAAAAAAATACACACTTGCTCCACAGCCCTCATGGTTATCCTTGAAGCACAATGGGAAGACCGTCAAGCCACTCAGAAGAACACATTCCAGTGAACTGAATGACTTTAAAGGAAAACAGAAGATGACCTCCAGAGAAGTAATCTCCATAGAGATATTTATATTTTAATATTGCTGAAATTTTTGCTGCATATCAAAGCTGAAACGTAAAAGGGCTGGCTGGGGCTCGGTTCCTCTCTCTGGGGGAGAGTCTTCCTCCACAAACACTTGGTTTTCATACATTTTGCCTCGGGGCAAGTTCATTTATGGCTGTTTTATTGGTTTTCTTCCTCCTGAGCCTGGGCTTAACACTTTGTGAATGGTGATGGCCGCCGGGCCCTGTCCTGGAGAGGTTTCTGCTCTACTTGGGTCACTTCAAGCTCTTTCCCAGCAACCGAGACACAGACTTTACTTCACAACTGAACAGACAAACCAGACATACACAGAAAATAACCCCTGTAAAGAACAGCCAGTGGAAATCATTGACTATTTTGAATATCACACAAAATTAAAATTGCTCACCTAGCAGTCTTTCCTTTCTAGTTATTACATATTACTCAGGTACAGCAGTATATAATCTAGGGATGAGACTGTATCTGGGCATCATAAACAGGGGAAAATATGCTCAGGATAACACAGTAAATAATCCTGGAAACACGCTTACACAACTATTGAGGACAACCGACTAAGTGGCACCATGACCACCTCGATTTCCTGCTATGGTGTTTGCACGCTGTAGGTCCCTGAGCAATATATTTGGATAGTATTACTAGAGCTTTTTTAATGAAGCATGTGAGCAATACAGCAGAGGAACGAAATATTCCGACCATGCACTGAATGCTTCCCCGGTAGAAGAAGCTGTGCTGATAATTTAGCTTATATTGTATCGCTACTGGTTCATTCCTATGAATTGAACGTCCGAATTGTCCATTTTACACCTAGGAAAAACAGTTTCAGGGAACTGAAGTGCCTTAATTAAGATAAAGACGTTCTGGTGATAGACACTAAATTGTCTGACCCTGTAGTGTATTTCCACAGTCTGCTCCACAGCCTGAGAGGGACACTCACCGGGGACGCTTAAAGGCTATTAACTAATGTGTTCGCATACTGAGCACAGGTTAGTGCTCAGTATGTCACCCATGGCGTAAATCCCTGACTCTTGCTTTTGAAATTTAATTGTTATATTGTTCATAAAATTTAGAATTTCAGTCTTTTTTTATATCTCTCTCTGCTTCCCTGTCTCTGTCTCTGTGTAAGTTTGTCTCTCTGAAATAAAAACACACACACACTGATTTTCAGTTTCCTTGCATTACCCATTTGCATAGTGGTTTGAAAGTGAAAGCCTGCCTTAGGTGTCTGCTTTTAAGGTGAGATACACAGCTTGGGGAAATCAATGAAAAAAATAAAACCTTGCAAATATTTCTCATCAAAAATTATGCTCTTTTCTGAAGAGAATTACCAAAATTATTTTAAATATGAGGCATTTATATTTCATTATCTTAATCTGGCTTTTGTACTTTTGGTTTATTTAGGATTAAACCAGGCCAGTCTTGGATAGAGCCATCAGGCTGTAAGATGAATGCAAATGACCCTGTGGTTTCTAAGTCTCTGCTGAAATGAGTACTGAGTGCAGGCTTCTGCCTGATGTGTTGCTGTTGTAGCCACTGATGTAGATAAAGCGGTATTTCCCATCCAGGTCAGAGCTGCTTATGAGTTCATCAGTTTGTTTAATTTCTTTCTCCATCCCTTCTTTCCTTTTTCCTTCCATCTACTTTTGGCCTTACAGAAATCATGTTTATAGTCAAGAGCAGAACTATTTCGGTATGAATGGCATGTAAATGGCAGGTAATCATGTAAAGTAGGAAATGTTCTTTATATGGAGTCTTCTGGGCTTGAAAAAAATGTCGTTAATCGTGCTCTTGTAAAAGTTACCCAAAATTTTTAAAAATGTCATCACTCCTACTTCTCTCCACACAAAAATCTAAACTCCGTTTCCACTACTGTATTCAGCAGGTAACAACTAAGAACTCTGGAAATCATTGCATTATCTTTGTAATGGGCCAATTAGAGAAGGTGTCTTCTCCAGATTACAAAGATTTGTCTGAGGGAGCCACTACTTTGTTAAAGCTGTTTTGTGGACATCTTCATAATTAATGGAAAAATCATTAGGAATTCAGTCTTTATTAACCCCTATAGCTGCAGGGGCCCATTTCATCTTAATTGCATTCATTTGGCACTGGCAGTATTATAGGGCATAATCACTAATAAATGATCTTTTAATTTGTACCAATCAGCGAAGCTTGCTTTCATGCCAATATTCCTGTTTCTTTGATGTTGACCTGTCTTGATTTTTGATCATTTGGGCTTAAGATGATTTACTGGAAAATCAATATCAATACCAGAACTGCTTGTATTCATATGTCTGTGGTTAGGTTCTATTTTGATTGAAATAAGTAGTACGTGATTACCCATTCAGAAGAGGGGGAGCATAGTCAAGTTGGGAACTCTGGTACTGTATTCGCATTCAAAGGAAAATAATTAGAAACTGTAGGAAACTGGGGATGCAGGCGTGCGGGAGTGGTAACACTTCAGATGCCGCTAATTAAGCAACTTTGTCCGCCATTTCCTAAAGGCCTTCAGCAATAGCATAATATGCTATTACCCATTAGCAAGGCCAATGGGGGCTTTGCTTACCCTTGTTAATGGGAAACCCCGAGACAGTTTCTCTCATTATCCCCCTGTCAGCACTGTCTCTGCAGTGTAAAGTGGTCGCCATTGTTCTGTGGGTCAGCTAACCAGAAACCAAGCTAGTGTAAAGAAACATTCTGCAGCTAATTGAAAAGGACTGAAAAATCCCCTTATCATCCGGTCACCTCTCTTTATTTGTACAACAATGGAACATATATGGACTTGTGGGGGAAAGGAAAGTTCAGGCAATGACATTGAAGTTTTCCTGACTAATACAACTACAAAGGAGTCTTTGAAGATAATTCTAGGCAAAAAAAAAAAAAAAAAATCTACTCCTTTTTTTTTTTTTTTTAAGATGATGACAGCAAGGCATAAGTCAGTGTGAAATATTGCAGTTGGTGTTCTGAAGAGTACTTCTGTGATGTGATTCCGCTCACAAGAAGAGCTACAGTATATTCCTGTGGAACTGCTGACCTCATTATCCTAATGAGCAAATGTCATGAAACTTGGAAAATCACAAGGAAAAGAAAAGTAACCATGTGCCATGTTCTAGGTAGGTTTTCTTGAACTCTTGAATACACTTAAGTAAAAAGTACATCTCACTTAAAGTAAATCAAAACCTGGAAATACAAATTATTAGAGCTGATGCAGATTTTCATATCACAAAGAAATGTTTTTTAAAAAGTATTTTAATGATTTGTGTGTTTAAAAGATTCTGAGATATAGTCACAATATAAAATCCAAATTAAATAATAAAGAAAAAGGAAACTTTGCACAAAAAATTTTTAATGACAAATGACTAATATTTGTATATGTAGAGGTTTTGTTTTGTTGTTTTGTTTTGCTGTTGTTGTTTGCTTTGTTATGGTCTGCAGGAAGATGTGCTATAGTCCTCTTTGCACAGGGCCCTCAGAATTGAGCTGCTACTGGTCATCCAGTATTTTCTTTTTTTATTTGTATTAATTACACTTCATTCACTTTGTATTCCCCATAAGCCCTTCCCTCCTCCCTTCCTGATCCCACCCTCCCTCCCCCTTCTTCACACATGCCCCTCCCCAAGGCCACTAATAGGGGAGGTCCTCCTCTCCTTCCATCTGATCTTAGTCTATCAGATTACATTAGGAGTGGCTGCATTGTCATCTTCTATAGCCTGGTAAGGCTGCTCCCCCCTCAGGGGGAGGTGATCAAAGAGCAGGCCAATCAGTTTATGTCAGAGGCAGTCCCTCTTCCCATTACTATGTAACCCACTTGGACACTGAACTGCCATGGGCTATACCTGTGCAGGGGTTCCAGGTCATCTCCACAAATAGTCCTTGGTTAGAGTATGAGTCTCTGGGAAGTCCCCTGTGTTCAAATTTTCTGGTTCTGTTGCTCTCCTTGTGTTGTTCCTGTCTCCTCCAGCTCTTACTATTTCCCACTTCTTACATAAGATTCCATGCACTCTGCCCAATAGTTGGCCATAAGTCTCAGCGTCTGCTTTGATAGTCTGCAGGACAGAGACTTTCAGAGGCCCTCCGTGGCAGGTTCCTAGGTTGTTTCCTGTTTTCTTCTTTTTCTGATGTCCATCCTTTTTGCCTTTCAGGATGGGGATTGAGAGTTTTAGTCAGGGTCCTCTCTCTTGATAAGGACATTTGCTCAACCATGTTTGTATCAGCTTTATTTATAATAGCCAGAAGCTGGAAACAGCCCAGATGCCCCTCAACTGAAGAATGGATGCAGAAATTGTGGTACACAATGGAGTATTATTCAGCAATGAAAAATAAGGAAATCATGACATTTGCAGGTAAATGGTGGGTCCTAGAAAGGATCATCCTGAGTGAGCTGCCCCAGAAGCAGTATTTTCTTAAATCACCATTTATTGCCAACTTTTTTTTTATTTTTAGGCAGAGTGTAAGGCACTGAAGATACAGAAAAAAATGGATATGACACTTGACCTTGAGAAATTTGCAATGTAGTATGTAAACTTAAAGTTATTGTTATGTTAGAGCATAGTTACAGAAGCACACTAAACACAGCAATCTCTGTGTAGTCCAGGGGTCAACAGAGGGGATGGAACTGACAAAGAGGAGTAATAGATGTTGCTTGAGCCCATCTGACTTCTCTGAGAAGTCAGAGAAGTAGGACGATGATGGTCTAACTAAAGGTCATACCAATGAGCTCAACCTCTGCCACAGTTGCTCTGGCATCAATACTCAGTAGTTCCAAATGTAGTTGAGAAAGTTGGTAGCATTGCCATAAGGAGTTGAGGAAACAATGGAAGTGACTACAGTGCTATGGAAGGAGCAATGTAGTTGTTTAGTAAGAACAGATGGGAAGGAAATATGCCAGGTTGGATGAAACAGATTAGGAAGGTATCTATGAAGTCTAAAGATGTTTACAGCATAGGAAAGGAGTTGACCAGATAGGAATTGCCATTTGGAAAGCCAGATCCTTCTTGATGTTCAAAGCAGTGGTAATGTAAGCTTGATTTGAAGATTTCAAGGTACTTAGGCCATCCAGATATTCTGGCTCGAGGTAAGCTGGTTAGATTCTTTGTGGTGTAAATTTCTGGATATGAGGCCTTGTCGTCTAAAGCCTAAAATTATTGGTTGAATAGCTTTTCTGCTTTGTGGCCAACAGGGAAAAAATTATTTAAACCATTAATTCTAAAACGTTGTCTATCTTCAAGGGTTTCCATAGATACCTGCTCTCCATTAATTACAAAATGGAGAAGGCATAGAAGTCTAAGTTTTGAAAAGAGCGAGTTAAACACAAGTTGTAGGTATATATGTTTCTACTGGAATGCTTTCTTGGTGTCTTCAGTAAGTTCATGGCAACTGAGAATATCTAAAAGACTCCAAAGACTAGATAAACGTTAACACGTATCGATTTACTTGAGAGTTAGTGGAAAATTCTGCACTGTGGTTTTATGAAATGATGACATCTTCTGAAATGAATGCTGGCTGCTGGAGTCCGGATGTTTGTCTCACCAAGATCTTATGTGGAAACCCCCAAAGTGATCATGGGGCCCTGTGGGGCAGTGATACAGATAAATTTCTTATGAATGGGATTACTGAAGTTGCAGAATGGCTCGGTGAGTAAGGTGGTCTTGGCACCTGATAATGCAGGAAAACCTAATGAGCTGAGTTCTGTCCCCAGAAGCCAGATAAAGTGAGAAAGAAAGAACTACTTGTACACAGTTGTCCTTCAACAGATACATGTACCCCGACATGCCTGCAGCACACTTCCACAGACAATACGAGCAAATGCATTTAAAACACAACAATGTCCCACAGTTTCTGTGTCCATTCCTCAGTTGAGGGGCATCTGGGCTGTTTCCAGATGTTTATTAAAACATTAAAATTATTAAAAATAAAGCTGTTAAAAACATGGCTGAGCAAATGTCCTTTTTGTATACTTGAGCCTCTTTTGGATATATTCCTTGGAGTGGTATGGCTGGATCTGAGGAAGTGCTATTCCTAATTGTGTGAGAAAGCACCAGATTGATTTCCAAAGTGGTTGTACAAGTTTGCATTCCCACCAGCAATGGAGGAGGGTTCCCCTTTTTCCACAACCTCTCCAGCTTGTTTTGTCTCTTCAGTTTTTTTTTTTTATCTTAGCCATTCTGATAGGTGTAAGGTGAATACTACTCAGCAATTAACAACAAGGAAATCATGGAATTTGTGGGCAAATGGTGGGATGTAGAAAAGATCATGCTGAGTGAGGATTCCCAGAAGCAGAAAGACACACATGGTATATACTCACTTAGAAGTGGCTATTAGACATATAACATAGGACAAACACATTAAAATCTGTACATGTAAGGAAGCTAAGCAAGAAGAAGGACTCTGGGTAAGGTGATCAATCCTCACTCAGAAGGACAAATGGGATGGACATTGGAAGAAGGAGAAAACATGGAACAGGACAGGAGCCTACCACAGAGGTTCTCTGAAAGACTAGACCCAGAAGTGTATCAAAGCAGATGCTGAGACTCATAGCCAAGCTTTGGGCAGAGTGCAGGGAATCTTATAAAAGAAATACCTGGAGGTGACAGGAGCTCCACAAGGAGAGCAACAGAACCAAAAAATCTGGGCACAGTGGTCTTTTCTGAGACTGATACTACGACCAACCACGGTCCATGCATGGAGATAACCTAGAACCTCTGCACAGATGTAGCTCATAGCAGCTCAGTGTCCAGGTAGGTTCCCAAGTAAATGACCAGGGGCTGTCTCTGACATGATCTCAGTGGCTGCTCTTTGATCACCTCTCCCTGAGGGGGAGCAGCCTTACCAGGCCACAGAGGAAGACGATACAGCCAGTCCTGATGAGACCTGATAAGCTAGGGTAAGAGGGAAGGGGAGGAGGACCTCCAAGTGAAATTGAAAAGGGCATGGGAGGAGATGAGGGAGAGAGGGAGGGGTTGAGAGGGGATGAGGGAAGGGGCTACAGCTGTGATACAAAGTGAATAAACTGTAATTTATAAAAAAATTAAAAAAAGAACAATGAAAAATTAAAATTGGGATATAAAGTGAATGCATAGATAAATTTAAAACTTAAAAATAAACCACAACAATGAGGATTATTGTCTTTACAAAAGAGGCCTCCTGAAGTTGTTCTGTGCCTTTTACATGTCAAAGCACAGGAAGGTGCCACATATGATCAGGAAACCCTCACCAGTCATGGAATGTAGCAGCACCTTGATTTTTAATTTCTTAGCATTGTCAGAATACATTTCTCTTGTTTAAATGTTACTTGAGCTTCGGAATTTTGTTTTTAGAAACCAACAGAAATTTTAATTTGAGTTATCAGAGTAAGCGCAATAAAATCATTACATTACCTTGAATTGATCACGTTTGCTCATACACTGACTTAATTTTATGTGGCCCATGGGCCCTGCATTGAATAAAATTCTGATATGCGTTGAGTACGAAACGTGAGCTGCTTTAGGTGTCAGGTGGTGGGCGACAGAGAAAATATGCACATGATGTGACAATGTGCAATGTTTAGTGGCAGGTTTCTCTCAGAATACACATTTGTGCGGCTGTAGTCATTCCAAATCTACACGGAATTTGTGGTCCTACAGTTTTCCTTTAGATTGTTTTCCACACTTTCACTATTGCCAGAAGAGGTGATATTTATGTCTGTTCTAAATTTGTTTTTTTAAAGGCACACATGTCATTCTGGTCCTCTCTTCTTGAGACACTGAACATAGTAACTCATGTTGAAATTAATTATTCTATTAGGAATGGGGAGGGAATAAAGTGATTTAGGAGGGAACATTGTGAGTAACTGTTAAAACTAAGGGACATGAGAGTAGTATGAAAACCTAACTCAACACAAACTTCCTAAAATATATACATGTATGAAAACCATCTAAATGAAATTACCAATTAATGGGGAAGATAGAGTTCCACCTGGCCATCTCTTGTCACCTGTGTTGCTGGCCAAAGGCATCCCACGAAAATTCCCAAGCAACCTAGGCTGTTGACAATCTATAGGTTGCTGCCTTCAAACTGATAGCAAGGCCACATGGCTAACGATAACTCGTGGAATATGGGGAGTTGTAGCTAGTGCTTACAGACAGCCTTCTGCCTTCGGCTCTACTATCGTGTGTACAGGAAGATACACTCTCCATACTTCCAAAAGACAACAGTAAACACCCAGCCAGCCACAACCCCTTTATCCTCACCGCTGTTCTCTCTGTAAGAGATGCCACTGCAATGGTGGCACAGAGCTTCTGAGATTAACCACCAAATATTTGATTTGACTAAAGCCACACTCCACAAAATGGAACCCACACCTGACATTAACTTGGTGACCAAGAATGTGATAGCCCAAGGAGTAAAACCAAATAGTACTGATCTTAAAAAAAAAAAAGAAAGAAAAGAAGAAGAAGAAAAGATGTAGTGATAAAATGACTCCTAATGATTTCTGCTATACCCAGAGTTCAGACAACTTGGATGAAGTTTCTTTCTGCAGCAGATGGAAACAAATACACAGACCCATAACCAGATATTGCAGAGTCTGAAAAAGTTTGGAAGAGTCAGTCCTAAAAGGAATGTCTCCCTCAAATACCTCCCCTCAGAGCCCAGGGAATCCCACAGAAGTCAAAACACAGAAAGAGCATAAGAGGCCAAGGGGTAAGGGGGGTTACCAAGAAAGCAAGGCCCTGTAAATTAACATGAGCAAAGCTCATATAAACTCACAGAGACTGAGTCAGCAAGCACAGGGGCCTCACGGACCTTCACCAGGTCCTCCTTGTTACACCTTCCATTTCAGTGGATTTATGGATTTACTAAGTGTGTGAATGAGTGGGAGCTGGTCTATGATTCTTGTGCCTTCTCTTGAGTTCTTTTCCTTCTGTTGGTATGTCTTGTCCAACTGTAATGTGGAAGTTTATTTTTCAGTCTTTATGTTTTATATTGACATATTTAAAAATTAATGAATGCCTAGTTGTTAGGGGAAAAGTTAACACCTAAACTGTTATTTGTACCAGCTGGTAGAAAGGAAATCAGTTTTTTCCAATGGAGTGAACTTGAGCATATCAACCACAGCATGGAAGGCCTCATGTTCAGGAGTAGTAAGGCAACATGCAAAGAAATCCATAAATTAACAGTCCACAATTGTTAATGTTTTGTTTTTTTATTTTGTTGTGTGTGTGTTTATTTGATTGCAGTTTGCTGTCATATTTATTTGTATTTTTCTTTAATTTGAGGACTTCTTTTAGTAAACATCAATTTTCTGTGACCCAGTTTTTCTGCTGACTCCATTTCTTCAACCTTTCCTCATTTTGAAGTTCAGAAATAACTGAATAATAATAACTGCCTGACTTTTTTTTTTTTTTCATAAATCTGGAATGGTCTCCAAAGATCCCGTCTACTCAGGGTTTCTTATTCTGAGGCATATACTCCAATTATCTAGATACGTTTGTCTTTGACATCACTTTGGAAATGTTAATGGAAAAGTCATTCTGTATTTTTGAAATTGTATACTTCTAAAATGTATTTTGAATATCCTAAATTTTCAGTAACAAAATCAAGACTTTTCTATATTTAAGTTATGCTTTTAAGTAGTTTTAAATATTTGGTTAAAAATTGTGCTGTTAATTGATATTCATTATTGCCTTGGATTTAACAAACTATAGTCTAAAGTACTTTGAAAATATGGTCCGAATTGAGCAATGAAGTTCTTGTTTATTATTTTTGCTGCTAAAACAAATGTTAGGATCACTATGCATGACAAAAATTAGTACAGCAAGAATTCCATTTTCCATATTCCTTTAACAAAATCGTAGTTGTAATACTACTAATATTGAAAACAAAATGTCCGTAACAGTTCAGGTAATCTAGTAGTTAGAGCTCACCAATTAAGAAAAAGTATACTCACCAACAAACCTAGTAATCCAATTAAAAATGGGGTACAGAGGCAAACAGAATTCTCTGTAGAGGAATATCGAATGGCAGAGAAACACTTAAAGAAATGCTCAACATCTTTAGTCATACGGGAAATGCAAATCAAAACAACCCTAAGATTTCACCTTACACCCATCAGAATGGCTAAGATGAAAAACTCAAATGACAACACATGCTAGAGAGGCTGTGGAGAAAGGGGAACCCTCTTTCATTGCTGGTGGGAATGTAAAGTTGTACAACCACTCTGGAAATCAATCTGGTGCTTTCTCAGAAATTTAGGAATAGCTCTACCTCAAGATCCAGCTATACCAAGGCTGGTCATATATCTGAAAGATGCTCACCCATACAATAAGGACATTTGTTCAACCATGTTCATAGCAGCTTTGTTGGTAATAACCAGAATCTGGAAACAACCTAGATGTCCCTCAATGGAGGAATGGATACAGAAATTGTGGTACATTTACACAATAGAATATTACTCAGCAATTAAAAACAGGAAAATCATGAAATTTGTAGGCAACTGGATAGAACTAGAAAAGATCATCCCAGAAACAGAAAGACACACACTATATATGCTTACTTATACGTGGATATTAGACATATAATATAAGATAAACATACTAAAATCTGTAGTATTAAAGCTAAAGAACAAGGACCCTAGGGAAGAGGCTGAAACCTCTTTCCTAATGGTAAGCAGGATAGACATTGAAAGTAGGAGAAAACAGGGAACAGCATAGGAGCCTTCCACAGGGACCCCTGAAAGACTCTACCCATTAGAATATGGAAGGATATACTGATATTCATAGGCAACTTTGGGAGAGTGCAGGGAAACTTATGAAAGAAAGGGGAGATAGAAAGACCTGGAAAGATGGGAGCTCCATAAGGACAGCAATAGAACCAAGAAATCTGGGCCCAGTGGTGTGTGCAGAGACTGATACTCCAACCAAGGATCATGAATAGAAAGGACCTAGACTCCTTGCTCAGAGGAAGCCCATAGGCTGTTCAGTTTCCAAGTGGGTTCCCTAGTAAGGGGTACGGGGGCTGTCTCTGACATGGACTCAGTGGCTGGCTCTTTGATCATCCAACACCTTCTTCTGACCTCCATTGGTACAAGGTACACATGCAGTACACATGAATGCAAACAGGCAAATATGCAAACACATGGAACTAATTTTAACTAATCAGAAAAATTACCTCTATAAACACACACATACATACGTATATATGTATATATATATGATTATAAAACCGTGTCTG
Source organism: Psammomys obesus (assembly GCF_907164565.1). Classification (NCBI taxonomy): domain Eukaryota; kingdom Metazoa; phylum Chordata; class Mammalia; order Rodentia; family Muridae; genus Psammomys; species Psammomys obesus. The sequence continues at coordinate 50,821,013 of NW_026587216.1, read as the reverse complement.
ATCTACTTAGAATGTGAAAACTCTTATACACTATGTATAACCATTGAACCCCAGTACACAATAGAGAAAATAACATTAAAAGAGAAATATGGTCATAAATTTGAGGTTATGATTTATATATATATATATATATATATATATATATATATATATATATAAGGGAGATTTATAGGTGTACACCTAGTAATTCTGACCTGTCATTTTTCATGTAGAATGAAAATACATTGTCTTTTTCATACATTTTATTTATACAAGTTTTTTTTTGTTACTTTTTTTTTTTTTTTTTTTTAGTAATCATTCAAGCTTTCAAAACAAAGTTACAGGAATCCATGACTGTCAGTCATTTTTGAGAATGAGACAGAGTACCAGTCACTGGAAGCAATGCAAAACCACCTCATCTTCTTGCACAGAGCTGCTCACTTAATTGCTTATTTGCCCTCTGCTTGGCCACTGGAAAAAAATAACCTTTCTTGGACATTTTCTGAAAAAAAAAAAAAAAGAAAGAAAGAAAGAAAGAAAGAAAGAAAGA